>NC_138772.1:276525976-276843476 GCF_965119305.1 Pelophylax lessonae
CCAATCATGTGCAGATTAAATAACTAAAAAGGGATTTGCTTTTTAATTGAATAATTAAAGTGAATGCTTTTTATTTTTTTTTATTTTGCATAGAGTACAGAGGAATTAAAATACCTGTCATGTTGTTATTGCTGTCTGTTCCACGGTTAGGGAAATTCATCCTCTCTAATTGTCCTGTTAACCCTTACCACCAAGAGTAAAAGTGAAGGAAAATCCCAACTTTTGGGTTGCCAACAGAACAGGAATAGAAGGAAATCTTCCAACGTTCGAGTGACCCTGGTGACAACCAGGGATTCCCTCATTTTGGAAGGATTTCTTCTCACTTCCTGTATTTCCTGTTCCACAATCAGAAAATAACTCTCCACAGTGAGACACAGATGCCAAAAAAACCCCCCAAAAAACGGATAGGGGTATAACCCTCCCGTACTAATGAAAAAAACATTTTGCCTTTAGTTCCACCTTAACGCCTATAGTATATCTGCCTTTTTATGTAAAGGATTAAAGAAATAATAGTGCAAAGCAGGCTTGCAATTGTGAACAAGCCTAAAGTGAACTGTACATTTATCCTGATGATGACAAAATCTACAAGTGAGACAAGACAAACTAGCTAGTAACTAATTTCTGTTACTAAAGGCTGTAGGGCATATTTGAAATACATATATGTCAACTATTTTACCTGCCAAAAATAGTTGTGATTCTGTTTAGCCACTTTTGTGATTTACATGAACTATTGCATATTCAGTAGGGCGTCACCAGTTTTTCAGTCACAGTTAAGCGATACAGTGCTGTTATCTTTTTGCCCCCAGCCTGCTGATTGGCCAATCTAGAAGTAGAAGAATAATGAATAATGCTCCTTCCTTTCCTGTAAGGAAGTAACAGTGTTAAAATGGAAGAAAAGAAATACAGCCAGAGATTTACAAAAAGCTAAAATGCTTGAAGTTCAGCTTTCGATAGTAAAGATAAAAAAGGAAAAATCATTGTTAATCCAGCCAAACCTTTTTTTTTTTTTTTCTTCTGTTGTTATTAGTATGTTTTATTTAGTATGGTTGTTATAGAAAAAGTAAATGGATGAGTAAAGGCGTAAAATACGTTGGTCTTACAAGAGTATGAAGCATTTTTTCATTTTTCTTTTTTTTTTTTTTTTGTGTGGAATTACTGTTTATGCCATCTTCCTGATTGTAATGGATTTAATGTTTGCAATTTGTCCATTTAATAAAAATAAAATAAAAAAAACAATCATGATATGTCTGTTTTACTTTCAGGTGCTGTTTACTAATCTTCCCGTAGTTCACGTCTATGCTGTGAGCACTAATGGACCGGCTGATCCAAAGAAACAGCTGAACAACCTCTACTCCTGCCCTGTTTATAAGAAACCACGAAGGACTGATCTCACCTATATATTCTCACTGTATCTGAAAACCACGTATGTTCCTGATCATTGGACAATGAGAGGCGTTGCTCTACTGTGTGATAACAAGTAAACTAGAAGCAAGTTTTATGAGAAAACAAGTTTTTTTTTGTATACTTGCCTATAATTCTGGTGTCACTGATCTGATCTGGGCCGCCATAATCAGTGCTAAACATGATAAATCAACCTAGCACTAGTGTGGAGAACCACTCGGCATATAAATGTAGAGTTTTCCTACTTGTTGTTTTCTTTGCTTATTAAATATACATCAAAGATTACACTGTTGGAAAAACTTAAACAATATTGTGTTTATCATAGTTCATGACAAAATATATAATTTTTGAGTGTGTGTTCTGTAATTTCTGCTTTTAGAGACAAAAGGTGTTCAAACATTGTGTTTAAATGATCTATTTTTTCTAAAGTATACTTTTATAATCACTGTAAATAACTCTGTAAATTGCTGCAATGGACTGTTGAATAAATTATCTTAAACACAAAATAATGTAATAAACTTTTATTTAACTTATCTGATTAGAGATGCTTATTGATGAGAAAGTGCAAGTAATGGGAATTCCTGTATAATTCACAGGCTGCAGTAATGTACAGTATATGCTATCAGTGACCATTTTAGAGGCACCATATTATAGACATAGGTATGCAACACACTGTCATGGTACTTTTTTTTGGGTAGATGGCAGATCAGCAAAAATTACGTTGCCATTACTAGTGAAAAATAAATAAATAAAAATTCCAAAAATATATGCCATAGTTTGTAGATGCTATAATACATATTGGCCTAAATTGATGAAGAAATTTACATTTTTACATCATTTTATTGGATATGTTTTATAGCAGAAAGTAAAAAACATTGTTTTTTTGTTTTTTCATATTTTTCGTTCCTTTTTTTTTTGTTTATAGCGAAAAAAAAGAAAAACACAGGGGGGATCAAATACCACCAAAAGAAAGCTCTATTTGTGGGTAAAAAAGGACATACATTTTATTTTGCTACAGCGTCGCATGATAGCATAATTGTTAGAGTAATGCAGTGCCGTATCGCAAAAAATGGCCTGGTCATGAAAAGGGTAAACCTTCCAGAGCTCAAGAGGTTAATACAAGAAAGGACTTTGCTCACTCTGGAAATCGTAGCTTTGCATTGCATGCTATTTTTTAAGCTTATGATCTACCAGAGCACCCGGATTCTTCTCCACCATTGATTTCCCCAGTTGTACTCCTCCCTAGTATGTATGATGTATGAATATTCTTAGCCCCCAAGTGCATAACTTTACATTTATCTACATTAAACCTCATTTGCCACATAGTTTCCCACTTAAACAGTGCATTGAGGTCAGCTTGTAAGTTGGAGACATCCTGTAAGGACGTTATTCCACTGCAAAGCTTGGTGTCATCTGCAAAGACTGAAATGGTGCTTTTAATCCCAGACCCTATATAATTTATAAATGTATTAAAAAGTAAGGGTCCCAACACTGAACCTTGGGGTACACGACTGATAACCTTAGACCATTCAGAGAAAGAATCATTAACCACTACTCTCTGAAATCTATCTTTTAGCCAATTTTCTATCCATTTACAAATGGATTTTTCCAGACCTGTAGACTTTACCTTACACACAGTGGCGTAGCGTGGGTTGTCAGCACCCGGGGCAAGGCAAGTAATTTGCGCCCCCTAACCTGTGGATTTTAGCACTCGAGTCTCTTCCACTAGATAAATTAAAGAAACCCTTATCCCCTAAGCCCTATATGAATATATACACACACACACTTTTATAAATAAATGTAAACAAACATTTAAGCGGTATTAAAACCTTTTTAATTAAATAAACAATTATCAATGTATACCATAGATCCCATTTAGAGCAGAGTCCCCATAGATCCCCCTTTACAGCAGGGTCCCCAAAGATCCTACTTTAGAGCAGGGTCCCCCCATAGATCCCCCTATAGAGCAGGCCAGGGTCCCCATAGACCCCCCTTTAGAGCAGGGTCCCCCATAGAACCTCCTTTAGAGAAGGGTCCCCATAGATCACCTTTTAGAGCAGGGTCCCCATAGATCCCCCTTTAGAGAATGGTCCCCATATAATCTATGGGGACATTTCTCTAAAGTGGGGTATCTATGGGGACCCTGCTCTAAAGGGGGGATCTATGGGGACCCTGGCCTGCTCTAAAGGGGATCTATGGGGACCCTGGCCTGCTCTAAAGGGGATCTATGGGGATCCTGCTCTAAAGGGGGATCTATGGGGATCCTGCTCTAAAGGGGGATCTATGGGGACCCTGGCCTCCTCTAAAGGGGATCTATGGGGATCCTGCTCTAAAGGGGGGATCTATGGCATAGATCCCCTTTAGAGCAGGGTCCCTATAGATCCCCTTTAGAGCAGGCCAGGGCAGGTCCCCCATATAGATCTCCCCCTTACAGCAGGCCAGGGTGAGGTGAGATCCGGACCCTGGCCTGCTGTAGGGGGGATCTATATGGGGGACCCCAGAGTGACCTAACTTCACCCTGGCCTGCTGTAAGGGGGGGATCATGTCCCCCATATAGATCCCCCCTTACAGCAGGCAAGGGTGAGGTGAGGTCCCACCCCCCATTTAGATATCCCCCCTTACAGCAGGCCAGGTTCCCCATAACATAGATCCCCTCTGAGGATCCTCTATGAGTTCCATCTAAATACACTCTTCTGTGCCTTTTATGTCCACCACATATAGTTGCATTACTATTCTTTTCAGTGTTCTTCTCACACTCAGTCAGTCTCAGTCAGTCACTACTACTAGCACAGGCACAGCCAGCCCAGTACTACTCCAGTCCAGTCCTGACAGTGACTCCAACCTTTTTTTTCACTGTCCCGGACCCGATCACAGCAGGCTAGGTTTTCCCCCTGCAGCACCGTCTGACGTCGTCTCTCTCCTCTCACCTGCCGCCGCTGCGGGCTTCTTCTGCTGCTGCCTGGCCTGATGGTTCTCTCCTCTCCCGTCCCGCGCTCAGCGCTGCGCTGGGCGGCCGCTACACCTTAGTCCCTCCCCCCCCCCCAGATAAGCCAGGCATGCAGGGACTGTCTCTCAAACCCCCCCCCTCCTCCTCCACAGTGGGCGACCCGGCGGCTCGGATCTGATTCGGGAGCCGAGCTGCGCACAGCCAGTGAGAGTGAGTGAGCCAGCCTGGCCAGGGGCAGAGAGCTGCGAGTGCGATAAAGGAAAGGAAAGGAAATCCGCGCTCAGGTTTCAATGATAAAGTCCAAAAATGGGTGGCTGCCCGCAATTTCTGGTAAAGACGACTCAGATCAAATAAATTATGTAATGGGTTTGCGGCGCTCAGATAATAGTCCTTAGTGAAGAAATAGGGACAATCCAATCTGCTTACCAGATAAAGGAATACAATAAACCTGTCAATAGGTAAAGAAGATGCGAAATCTCAATAATCCGACTTGGCTTGATGATTCAGCATGGCCCAATCAAATCGGTGTGAATGTCAGGAAATATGCAAATAAACAGAAAAAACATCTCATGGTGCAGTATATCCCAGCTGTTGATACAGGAGCAAAGACCCGCCACCAAGAGCTAGAGAAGCCCCTCAATAAATGGAAAAAGAGGGCCGCTCACCAGAAAGATGATAATTGAAAGACCGTCACCAGAATCTCATTGAAATCATCAAACACTGATGGTCACACAGGCTGCTTACCAGATTTAAGTGAAACAGTATGCTGTTATAACAACCCTCTCTTCACTTCCGATGGCCAAACTCCAAAGCAATCAAGTCTCAACAGCTTCACAAGTAAACTCAAAAAAATGGGGGGAAAAAAAGGGGTTGGATATAGCGTAGTATGTTGTAAACAGCAGACCAGTTTCTAATGAGAGACCACCACCAAATTCCTTGTGTATAGCAAGAAATCACCTGTAGATAAATGGGCTGCTTACCAGATACTCTCATTAAGAATCAATGCAGATTACAGGGATCCAGCAAGATTCTCAATGGCAAAGGGATCTCATCTGGAGGATGGTCTAACATTCAGATGAGCAGTTCCACCAAGGGGGTTTCAATACCAAAAGAGAGGAAAGAGGCTCATGGTGCAGTATTTAAAACTCACTTACATTTATTGCAGTCACTTACATGTAAAACTTGTAAAATCAGCAGATGTACAGAGGAAAACCATGGTATACAATCAAAGAGCATGTCCTGGAAACTGCAGGAAGGTCACCTGATGCATTTCGGCCAATCAGCCGTCATCTGAGGTAACTTCCTGACACATAAAAAACTAATCTGCATCGTCTTACTGAGATACGGGGGGCGGGGACAATCTCCAGCAGCCAATCGTATAGGAAAGGGCGGAGAAAACTTCAGTTCATCAGAATACTACTAGAGAGGTGATAATGCCGATCCTGCCAGCCAATCGGCACGAAAGGGGGCGGGGACACATATCGACCCAAACCAATACCTAGTGACAGGGGGCTAGGACAAAGATATTCTACATTGGTAAAACAGAAGCGACATGCTTCAGATGATAACAGTCATGCCAGCCAATCGGCATCGTAGGAGGGCGGGGACACACGCTGCACTGAACCAATACATAGTAAGAGGGGGCGAGGACAATACTAGCGATCGTTAGCAGGGCAGCGGCAGCCAGCCTAGGCTATGACAGAAAGACTGTGAGTGACTGACAACTGAACTTCATGTGCGGAGCGGATGCGCCCCCCCCAGATGTTGCGCCCGGTGCGGCCGGCCCCCCCTGCACCCCCCACGCTACGCCACTGCTTACACATTAGCTGTGTTTGGGGAACTGTGTCAAACACTTTTGCAAAATCCAAGTATACCACATCCACAGCCACCCCTCTGTCCAAGATTTTACTTACCGACTCAAAAAAAGATATTTGATTTGTCTGACAACTTTTGTCTTTCATGAATCCATGCTGTCTGCTGCTTAAAATACTTTTTTCCAGCAAAAGCTCATCTATGTGGTCTTTTATTAAACTCTCCAGTATATTCCCAAGACGTAGAATAGAAGTTAAACTAACAGGTCTATAGTTACTTGGTATAGACTTTAATCCCTTTTTAAACACAGGCTCCATGTTGGCCTTACACCAGTCTAGTGGTACTATTCTAGTCATTAACCACTTTACCACCGGAGGATTTTCCTGCTAAAAGACCAGGGGTTATTTTGCGATTTTTTACTGCGTGACTTTAACGGACAATCGCGCGGTCGTGCGACGCTGTACCTAAACGAATTTCACGTCCTTTTTTTCCCACAAACAGAGCTTTCTTTTGGTGGTATTTGATCACCTGTGCGATTTTTTGATCACGCGCTATAAACAAAAAAAGAGCGTAATTTTTGCAAAAACAACAATATTTTTCACTTTTTTTTATATGAAATTCCCCCCAAAAAAAATGTAAAAATCAAAATTTTTTAAAATTTTCGGCCAATTTGTTTTACGCTACCTATGTTTGGTAAAAAAAATCGCAAAAAGCGTATTTTGATTGGTTTGCGCAAAAGTTATCGCGTTTACTAACAAAGGGAAAGATTTTTGTCATTTTTGGTGTTTTTTTTTTTTAACGAGTAATGGCGGCGATCTGCGATTTTTTTTGCGGTACTGCGACATTGCGGCGGACAGATCGGACCCTTGACTGACATTTTTGACACTTTTGGGGGTACCAGTGACATTACTGCAGTAATCAGTGCTATATATATGCACTGTTACTGCAAAAATGACACTGGCAGGGAAGGGGTTAACAGTATTGGACAGGGAGGGGTTAAGTGTGTCCTAGGGGCGTGATTCTAACTGTGTAGGGACAGGTCTACTAGTGTAAAAACAAAGATCAACAGTTCTACATAGTAGAACTGTTTGATCTTCACTTTTACACAGGGAGAACTGACAGGTGGCTTGTTTACACAAGCTGCTCTGTCTTTCTCCCGCTGTAGCGGCAATCGTAGTGTGACCGGCGGACATCGGGTCCGCCAGTCACACTCCCGCACTCCTCCGTGAACGAGCCGAGGCGGGCGCGCGCCTCGGCGGGCGCGCGCCCGCCCGCTATTGGCTCTGGAAGGAGTGACAGGCGAGCGACGTAGACCTACGTCACTCTGCCTGGCCGGGGCCGACTGCCGCAGTAAATATACTGTGCGCAGTCGGCAAGCGGTTAAGAGTCCCTAAAAATGAGAAACAAAGGCTTACAGTTAATAATAAATAAAATCATGTTATGGTCACTGCTACCCAGATGTTCTTTTATAGTACATTAGTAATAAGCTCTACATGATTTGAGATTACCAGGTCCAAGCGGTGCTGTTGGGAAAGAGGAAGTTGGAAGCATTCAGTGACTGAAAGAGAATGGGAAATGCTAAATCTGCAACTTAGGCATACCTCCCAAAAACAGTGCAAGTGCAACAAAAAATATCCCTTAATGTTTGTATTATGTGTGTTTCTTTGTTGCCTTTTGAGAGGCAAATATGAAATTCCCTAACATTTGATCCAAGGAGATTCAGCCTTGGGAGTTAATCCCAATTGAGAAAAAAGCCTAACAAAGTAGGCTAAGAATGTTGGAAACAGGGAAAACAATGAGGGAGACCTCTGTACTGTGTACAGCCTATGGAGAATCCTGTGCAAATGTCCCAAAGAATGGGCACTTGGCCGAGTGAGCCTCCAGCTGCAGTGTTAAGTGAAACCTTATTACCATTTCTAAGGTGTCAATTTATGAAAGTGAGAAAAATCCTTAGGATCACGGCTGATGTCTCATGTGTAATGATTTATGTATCTGAGATTATGAGCAGAGATCAGTAAGTGTCTCTACATTTCTGTCACAAACGGCCAGTTTAAAAAAATTTGATCTGAAGATCTCACTGGCCCTTACTGTGAAATATCTCTGTCCCAGATTCTCCAGCTCAGAGGTGGACAATCTGGGAGCAGTGGCGTAGCGTGGGTTGTCAGCACCCGGGGCAAGGCAAGTAATTTGCGCCCCCTAACCTGTGGATTTTAGCACTCGAGTCTCTTCCACTAGATAAATTAAAGAAACCCTTATCCCCTAAGCCCTATATGAATATATACACACACACACTTTTATAAATAAATGTAAACAAACATTTAAGCGGTATTAAAACCTTTTTAATTAAATAAACAATTATCAATGTATACCATAGATCCCATTTAGAGCAGAGTCCCCATAGATCCCCCTTTACAGCAGGGTCCCCAAAGATCCTACTTTAGAGCAGGGTCCCCCCATAGATCCCCCTATAGAGCAGGCCAGGGTCCCCATAGACCCCCCTTTAGAGCAGGGTCCCCCATAGAACCTCCTTTAGAGAAGGGTCCCCATAGATCACCTTTTAGAGCAGGGTCCCCATAGATCCCCCTTTAGAGAATGGTCCCCATATAATCTATGGGGACATTTCTCTAAAGTGGGGTATCTATGGGGACCCTGCTCTAAAGGGGGGATCTATGGGGACCCTGGCCTGCTCTAAAGGGGATCTATGGGGACCCTGGCCTGCTCTAAAGGGGATCTATGGGGATCCTGCTCTAAAGGGGGATCTATGGGGATCCTGCTCTAAAGGGGGATCTATGGGGACCCTGGCCTCCTCTAAAGGGGATCTATGGGGATCCTGCTCTAAAGGGGGGATCTATGGCATAGATCCCCTTTAGAGCAGGGTCCCTATAGATCCCCTTTAGAGCAGGCCAGGGCAGGTCCCCCATATAGATCTCCCCCTTACAGCAGGCCAGGGTGAGGTGAGATCCGGACCCTGGCCTGCTGTAGGGGGGATCTATATGGGGGACCCCAGAGTGACCTAACTTCACCCTGGCCTGCTGTAAGGGGGGGATCATGTCCCCCATATAGATCCCCCCTTACAGCAGGCAAGGGTGAGGTGAGGTCCCACCCCCCATTTAGATATCCCCCCTTACAGCAGGCCAGGTTCCCCATAACATAGATCCCCTCTGAGGATCCTCTATGAGTTCCATCTAAATACACTCTTCTGTGCCTTTTATGTCCACCACATATAGTTGCATTACTATTCTTTTCAGTGTTCTTCTCACACTCAGTCAGTCTCAGTCAGTCACTACTACTAGCACAGGCACAGCCAGCCCAGTACTACTCCAGTCCAGTCCTGACAGTGACTCCAACCTTTTTTTTCACTGTCCCGGACCCGATCACAGCAGGCTAGGTTTTCCCCCTGCAGCACCGTCTGACGTCGTCTCTCTCCTCTCACCTGCCGCCGCTGCGGGCTTCTTCTGCTGCTGCCTGGCCTGATGGTTCTCTCCTCTCCCGTCCCGCGCTCAGCGCTGCGCTGGGCGGCCGCTACACCTTAGTCCCTCCCCCCCCCCCAGATAAGCCAGGCATGCAGGGACTGTCTCTCAAACCCCCCCCCTCCTCCTCCACAGTGGGCGACCCGGCGGCTCGGATCTGATTCGGGAGCCGAGCTGCGCACAGCCAGTGAGAGTGAGTGAGCCAGCCTGGCCAGGGGCAGAGAGCTGCGAGTGCGATAAAGGAAAGGAAAGGAAATCCGCGCTCAGGTTTCAATGATAAAGTCCAAAAATGGGTGGCTGCCCGCAATTTCTGGTAAAGACGACTCAGATCAAATAAATTATGTAATGGGTTTGCGGCGCTCAGATAATAGTCCTTAGTGAAGAAATAGGGACAATCCAATCTGCTTACCAGATAAAGGAATACAATAAACCTGTCAATAGGTAAAGAAGATGCGAAATCTCAATAATCCGACTTGGCTTGATGATTCAGCATGGCCCAATCAAATCGGTGTGAATGTCAGGAAATATGCAAATAAACAGAAAAAACATCTCATGGTGCAGTATATCCCAGCTGTTGATACAGGAGCAAAGACCCGCCACCAAGAGCTAGAGAAGCCCCTCAATAAATGGAAAAAGAGGGCCGCTCACCAGAAAGATGATAATTGAAAGACCGTCACCAGAATCTCATTGAAATCATCAAACACTGATGGTCACACAGGCTGCTTACCAGATTTAAGTGAAACAGTATGCTGTTATAACAACCCTCTCTTCACTTCCGATGGCCAAACTCCAAAGCAATCAAGTCTCAACAGCTTCACAAGTAAACTCAAAAAAATGGGGGGAAAAAAAGGGGTTGGATATAGCGTAGTATGTTGTAAACAGCAGACCAGTTTCTAATGAGAGACCACCACCAAATTCCTTGTGTATAGCAAGAAATCACCTGTAGATAAATGGGCTGCTTACCAGATACTCTCATTAAGAATCAATGCAGATTACAGGGATCCAGCAAGATTCTCAATGGCAAAGGGATCTCATCTGGAGGATGGTCTAACATTCAGATGAGCAGTTCCACCAAGGGGGTTTCAATACCAAAAGAGAGGAAAGAGGCTCATGGTGCAGTATTTAAAACTCACTTACATTTATTGCAGTCACTTACATGTAAAACTTGTAAAATCAGCAGATGTACAGAGGAAAACCATGGTATACAATCAAAGAGCATGTCCTGGAAACTGCAGGAAGGTCACCTGATGCATTTCGGCCAATCAGCCGTCATCTGAGGTAACTTCCTGACACATAAAAAACTAATCTGCATCGTCTTACTGAGATACGGGGGGCGGGGACAATCTCCAGCAGCCAATCGTATAGGAAAGGGCGGAGAAAACTTCAGTTCATCAGAATACTACTAGAGAGGTGATAATGCCGATCCTGCCAGCCAATCGGCACGAAAGGGGGCGGGGACACATATCGACCCAAACCAATACCTAGTGACAGGGGGCTAGGACAAAGATATTCTACATTGGTAAAACAGAAGCGACATGCTTCAGATGATAACAGTCATGCCAGCCAATCGGCATCGTAGGAGGGCGGGGACACACGCTGCACTGAACCAATACATAGTAAGAGGGGGCGAGGACAATACTAGCGATCGTTAGCAGGGCAGCGGCAGCCAGCCTAGGCTATGACAGAAAGACTGTGAGTGACTGACAACTGAACTTCATGTGCGGAGCGGATGCGCCCCCCCCAGATGTTGCGCCCGGTGCGGCCGGCCCCCCCTGCACCCCCCACGCTACGCCACTGTCTGGGAGAGAAGCTGGTGCGATTAGAGGAAGAAGAAACGTATTTCTTCCTATATACAGTATCAGCACCAGTGGGTTAAAACTTAATATAAATTATATATATACACACACACAAACATACACTGTATATGTATGTATATATATATATATATATATATTACACATACATATACACACACACAGTATTTCTTTTTTACAGATATAATTGAGATAGAGAAAGGGAAGTTTCTCCCCAAATCATCACGAACTGTGGAAAATGTTGCATTTCATGTGGAAATCAAGGTCCCAGAGTCTGGAGAAAGAGTGGAGAGGCATGGAATCCAAGTTGCATGAGGTCCAGTGTGAAGTTTCCACAGTCAGTGATGATTTGGGAAGCCATGTCATCTGGTGGTGTTGATAAAAATCATGTAACAGGTGCATGAGCCACACAGTTAAACAAGGTCCATAAGGGTCCATAAAAGTCTTAAATGAAGGGGGGAGGGGGAGTCCAACATATAGGGCAGCCGTCTAGAAACCAATAAGCCAGGGGTTCCACCAAGCTGAAGACAAAAAGAGAGAGAGGCGCCTCTAAGTGTAGACTATTAATCACATTTATTGAAGAAAAGTATGCACTCACATCTGTGCGTAAGTAAAAGCATGTAAAGGGACCCTGCTGGTCAGTGGGAGGAAGAGATCATCCGGTCCATGCTGCCATCCATCAGGGACTGGTGGTCTCGTCACTGTTGCTGGCAATAACCGCGGAGCAGGAGTGAGAGCGAGGCTCTGAAGTCCGTGGATTGAAGACGAGGCTTGGTCAGCAGTAGCATGTGGATGACGTCACTTGGAATGCGACGCGTTTCTGAACGTGTGTGCTGCCGAGGGGCAGGCAGCCACGCTCCTTCTTCACAGCAATCTGGTGGTGTTGGTCCACTGTGTTTTATCAAGGCCAAAGTCAGTGCAGCCCTCTTCCAGGAAATTCTAGAGCACTTCTGGAGATGCTGATTTCATTTTCCAGCAGGACTTGGTACCTGCCCACACTGCCAAAAGTGCCAATACCTGTTTTTTTTTTTTTTTTTATCAGGCAAATCCAATACCTGGTTTAATGATCATGGTATCACTGTGCTTGATTGGCCAGCAAGCTCGCCTGACCTAAACCCCATAGAGAATCTGTTGGGAATTGTGAAGAGGAAGATGAGAAACACCATACCCAACAATGCAGATTATCTGAAAGCCACTATCAAAGAAACCTGGGCTTTCATAACACTTCGGCAGTGCCACAGGCTGATCGCCTCCATGCTATGCCGCATTGATGCAGTATTTCATGCAAAAGGAGCCCTGACCAAGTATTGAGAGCATACTATAATGTACATGGACATTTTTTTTAGTAAGCCAACATTTCTGTATTAAAAATCCTTTTTTTATTTAGAGGTCTATATATGTAATATTCCAATTTTCCAATTTTCAGAGATACTGAATTTTGGGTTTTCACTAGCAGTAAGCCATAATCATCAAAATTAAAAGAAAGAAATGCTTGAAATATATCACTCTGAGTGTAAGGCAGTTATATAAAATATAGGAGTTTTACTTTTTGAATTGAATTACTGAAATAAATACATTTTGTTTCATTTTTTATTATTATTTGCTATTGTTTTTCCTTACGAAAGGGAAGTTCAATTTTATGGGCTTGTTCATACTAGCCTGCAAGGTGCCCCCTCCTAGTTTGGGGGATGATGTGCATTGCCTTACATTTTTACTACACAAGATACTGTTTTATTTATTTATTTATTTTTTATAAACATTATTGAAATGTCACAAAGTGGCAATTCACTAGTTTTGGTGCTCCACAGCTGAGCTGCGGTGCATTGAAATGCATAAGCAGATGTATATTTAAGCAGAGCTGTAGTGCATGTTTGCATTTTTCCACACCTCTTTACTCCAAACCTCTCTGCTCCATTTTGGTGTGGACAAGGCATATGGGAAAAAAAAAAAAATTTGTGTGCCTTCGCGGAGACCTGTGTTTTTAAGTGAAGAGAAACACAGGTCTCCCCAGAAGTGCGAATGAGCCCAAATGTGCCTAGGGTAAAATGAACCAAATCATAGTGCTAACCTTTGGCCTAGTAAACAAAAAAAATAAATTTGGCCCCTGCTGGATTTCATAATGTGCTATTATGCATCTCATACTAGTACAAATATGACAGACTTAACCTAAAATGAAACCCTCCAGCAGCGCAATGTCACCACTGCTGGGGCTTCCATCTTCACCCAGACTTCCTTCCAGGTTTGGGGGCTTTGGCAGTTTGAATGGCCGAGCCGCAGTGATGTCACTCCCGTGTATGTGCACGGGTGTCACAGCCATGGTACAGAGCTCTGAATGGACGACATTGTCCATTCAGAGCTCAATGCACATGGCCCGGTGACATTACCGGCTGCTACTAAAGTAAATATCTCCTAAATGGTGCACATTTAGGAGGTATTTACTGTAGGAGGTATTTACTTAACTTTATTATAGGCTTACTACCTGTAGGTATATAGCAAACAGAGGAGTTTTCTACTGCTTTAAGCTACTCCAACCACAAAGAACATCATGAGGTATAAAGTTCATACTATTAAAGGAATAATATACAGAGCATTTTGTAACAAAACTGATATCCAAAGGACTCCAGCAAAATAAAAATAAAAATATCCATTAAAGGATGCTCCTACATTTCTACATGGTCATGATACCTTACCTTTGCACAGCTGCTAGGAACTGATATGTACCTTCTAAACTTTAATAGAAATGCAAGTGCTTGTAACTAGCTGTTATGCAAGTTTTAGTTGGTTCTTGCCCTGTGGTAGATTGCATTTTAACAGAACTGTATTTGAACATCACTGTGATACTACAACGCGGTGTATATGAAGGATCTTACAGCATGTAATAATTTAAATGTAAGTTTAGTTGAACTTAGCAATCAGTGGCACACGGCCAGAACCAAATGCATTTCCACGGGAACATTTCTTTCTCAGATGCATTTTTTTTGACCGTATGCATCATAAATAGGAAATAGATTGGGACCCTCACTGAATCTAAAAACTCAGACTTAAAATATCATATTATTTACGTCACTATCACTTTGTGACTGCCTTTGAGTGACATGTTGAACTGAATAATACTGCAAAGGTGTTGATTATCATCTAAAAGGAAAATCTGTAGGCAGCTTCTCACTATTTCAATTCAGCTTTCTCATCACTGTTATGTTATTCTGCCAAAGACATACTGTTTGTTATAAATTAATTTATTATCTCAAATTATTTGTGTTTTTTTTTCAGCTATAATTGTGTTTTTTTATGTAGAGGTTGCATTTTTTTTTTGTGCTTTTCGTTGTCTTGTTTATGTAATTAGTGTTCGGGCTTGTTCACTCGACTAATTTTCTAACACCTAACAAACGCTCCTATAGCATTAATATGGGCGTTAGGCCCACGTTAAGGAGCTTTCGTATGGGCATTAGACTAGAATTTTTCAAGCAATAGCAAGGAGTTAAAAATGCTCCCAAAATGGCCTATGGGCAGTTTTGAAGCTTTTCATGAGCGTTCAGGCGTGTTAAAACGGCTCCACAAATGCCTATTCCGTTACAGTAAATTTCTTCCCAAATGCAGTAACCCTTCCCCAATGCTCTGGCAGGCAGTAAATGCAACTGCCTGCCAGAGCATTTGGGAAGGGTTACCATAGACTTGAAGGGGAGGCGTCAAAAGGCTTCAAACGTCTGCTGAATCAACACGAGGCTTCAATTTTGAATGACGCGACGCTAGCGCTTCATGTTTTGATAGTGTGAACATCATTGTGTGCTGTCGATTGTATCTTGTGCATGGGCGTTTGAGGGGCATTTTTAACACCTCTCAAATGCCTGCTTTTAATACCAGTGTGAACTTGGCCTTTTTTTTTCTTATGTGTATTTTATATGTATTTTTTTTATTATGTGTATTATTGTGTGTATTGATTTATTTGTGTACAAATGCTTTACATTGTTTTTATCTTTTTCCTTAGTCTGTTTTTCTTTCTATAAATTAATGCGGCTAACAAGGGGCCTTTTTGTCAAAAGTACAGGGCTAGGATAGTCAAAAGTAATTTCCGTGGGGGGTGTGGCTGGCAGCAGAGAAGATGGCCTTGGTGTGAAAGAGCTCCGGGACACACTGCCAGCAATACACCAACTCATAGTGGCATAAAGCTCTGTACCAACCCCAGACAGATGCTTCCAGCAATCAACAGGCAGCCATGGGGAAACAAAAGGACCGAGAGAGTTCGCGAAAACTAACAGATTTTTTCAAGCTGGAAGACCTGCTGGACTAAATGGTGCCAGTGCATGGCTCTTCTCCTCACAGAGCAGGCCCAACTCGGGAAGCACGAATTCAACCGCGGGCACAGAAGGAAGGAGAACAGGTCAGTCAAGTATACCCAATACACACCTCACTAGTCCACAAAAATCTCGCCCCAGACTTGAGCCGTCACAATATGAAGCGAAGGGTGAGGGAGAGGGCTGCAGCCCAGAAGACATAAGTGATAATGTGAATCCCATTGAGCAATTTCCCACAACAGGCCAGCCCATTGTGGACACTTCATTTAAGGAGATGCTTGTCTCTCTGAGAAGCACACTGTCCATAAAGTGCAGGCAGAGGTTAGTGAACTGGGAGACAGTCAGCCACATTGAAAGGATGGGGGAGTTTGCTGAGGCGCATAATGAACTGGTGGGTGCTCATGGCGACACTGAGGATTTGGTGCACCCGCTTCAACAAAAAATTTGATGATTTATAAGATAGATCACAGGGTAACATCCTCAAGCTGAGAGGTATCACAGAAACTTTCAGCTCTGGCGACTTAAAGTGATTTGTACAGCAAATGCATTCCACCTTATTACCTGACATAACTCCTCAGGAGGCGATCATAGACAGGGCACATGGTTTCCCAAACCTCCCAATCAATCGGAACACATGTGCGGATTCATTTATTCCACACGAAGAAGAAAATTTTGCATTTCTCATGCCAAAACACACCGCTGCCTGATCCCTATGCCGGCATAACGTTATTTGCCGACCTATCACAATATAGAAACATAGAATGTGTCGGCAGATAAGAACCATTTGGCCCATCTAGTCTGCCCAATATATCTGAATCCTATGAATAGTCCCTGGCCCTATCTTATATGAAGGATAGCCTTATGCCTATCCCATGCATGCTTAAACTCCTTCACTGTATTTGCAGCTACCACTTCTGCAGGAAGGTTATTCCATGCATCCACTACTCTCTCAGTAAAGTAATAATTCCTCATATTACTTTTAAACCTTTGCCCCTCTAGTTTAAAACGGTGTCCTCTTGTGGTAGTTTTTCTTCTTTTAAATATGCTCTCCTCCTTTACCGAGTTGATTCCCTTTATGTATTTAAAAGTTTCTATCATATCCCCTCTGTCTCTTCTTTCTTCCAAGCTATACATGTTAAGGTCCTTTAACCTTTCCTGGTAAGTTTTTTCCTGCAATCCATGTACTAGTTTAGTAGCTCTTCTCTGAACTCTCTCTAGAGTATCTATATCCTTCTGGAGATATGGCCTCCAGTACTGCGCACAATACTCCAAGTGAGGTCTCAACAGTGTTCTGTACAGCGGCATAAGCACTTCTCTCTTTCTACTGCTTATACCTCTCCCTATACATCCAAGCATTCTGCTGGCATTTCGTGCTGCTCTATTACATTGTCCTCCCACCTTTAAGTCTTCTGAAATAATTACTCCTAAATCCCTTTCCTCAGATACTGAGGTCAGGACTGTGTCAAATATTCTATATTCTGCCCTTGGGTTTTTACTCCCCAGGTGCATTATCTTGCACTTATCCACATTAAATTTCAGTTGCCAGAGTTCTGACCATTCTTCTAGTTTTCCTAAATCCTATTCCATTTGGCGTTTCCCTCCAGGAACATCAACCCTGTTACATATCTTTGTGTCATCAGCAAAAAGACAAACCTTACCATCGAGGCCTTTTGCAATATAACTTATGAAGATATTAAACAAAATTGGTCCCAGTACAGATCCCTGAGGTACCCCACTGGTAACATGACCTTGTTCTGAATGTTCTCCATTGACTACAACCCTTTGTTGTCTGTCACTCAGCCACTGCCTAATCCACTCAACAATATGGGAGTCCATGCTCAATGACTGTAGTTTATTGATAAGTCTTCTATGTGGGACAGTGTCAAAAGCCTTACTAAAATCTAGATATGCAATGTCTACTGCACCTCCACCGTCTATTATTTTAGTCACCCAGTCAAAAAAATTTATAAGATTTGTTTGACATGATCTCCCTGAAGTAAACCCATGTTGTTTTTCATCTTGCAATCCATGGGATTTAAGATGTTCCACAATTCTATCCTTTAATAGGGTTTCCATTAATTTGCCTACTATTGATGTCAGACTCACTGGTCTATAGTTGCTCGATTCCTCCCTACTACCTTTCTTGTGAATGGGCACGACATTTGCCAATTTCCAATCTTCCGGGACGACTCCTGTTACTAATGATTGGTTAAATAAATCTGTTAATGGTTTTGCCAGCTCACCACTAAGCTCTTTTAATAATTTTGGGTGTATCTCATCAGGACCCTGTGACTTATTTGTCTTTACTTTAGACAGCAATCTTAGAACGTCTTCCTCTGTAAAGACACATGCATTAAACGATTCATTAGTCATTCTTTCAAGTGGAGGTCCTTTTCCTTCTTTTTCTTCTGTAAAAACTGAACAGAAGTATTCATTAAGGCAGTCAGCTAGCCCTTTATTCTCTTCTACATACCTTCTGTCCTTTGTTTTTAATTTAGTTATTCCTTGTTTTAATTTCCTTTTTTCATTTATATATCTGAAGAATGTCTTATCCCCCTTTTTCATAGACTGAGCTAGTTTTTCTTCTGCCTGCGCTTTAGAAGTTCTTATAACTTGCTTGGCCTATTTCTGCCTAATCTTGTAGATTTCCTTATCTTCATTGCTCTGGGTTTTTTTATAATTACAAAATGCTAGCTTTTTATTTTTAATGATTTGGGCCACTTCTGCTGAGTACCACAGTGGTCTCTTCCTTTTTTTGCTTTTACTGACAAGTCTAATGCAATTTTCTGTTGCCTTCAATAATGCACCTTTTAAGTAGTCCCATTTCTCCTGGACTCCATGTAATCCGTTCCAGTCTGATAAGGACTCATTTATGACTAATTTCATTTTTGAAAAGTCTGTTTTTCTAAAATCTAAAACTTTTGTTTTTGTGTGGTGTGACTCTTTCACAGTTCTTATATTAAACCACACTGACTGGTGATCACTAGATCCCAAGGTTTTCGCCTACAATGACATCATATACCGAATCCCCATTTGTGAATACCAAATCCAAAATGGCCTCCCTCCGGGTTGGCTCCTCAACCACTTGTTGCAGAGACAACCCCAGTAGGGAATTTAGAATATCTGTACTCCTGGTAGAACTTGCTATTTTGGTTTTCCAGTGTATATCTGGAAGATTGAAATCTCCCATAATGATAACTTCTCCTTTCATTGTCATTTTAGCTATTTCTTCAACTAGTAGATCATCTAGTTCTTTAACTTGACCAGGTGGTCTATATATCACACCTACAAGAGTTACTGCATGATTAGCAAACTGCAACGTAACCCAAACTGACTCTATGTTGGCCTCACCAACTTGTATTAGGTTAGATTTAATGCTATCTTTCACATACAGGGCCACTCCTCCTCCTTTCTTGCCTTCTCTGTCTCTTCTGTATAAAGAGTACCCTGGTATGGTTATGTCCCAGTCATTTCTTTCATTAAACCATGTCTCCGTAACAGCTACTAAATCTACATTCTCAGATGCCATTATTGACCCAAGTTCATTGATTTTTTTTACCTAAACTGCGAGCATTTGTAGACAGGACTCTGAGCTTATCATTTCTTAACCTCTGTGCTTCTGACCTGTTCTGGCATTGTTTCGGGGGGCAATTGGACTCTTGTATTTTCACTCTTTTGCCCCCCCTTCCTAGTTTAAATACTCTTTTGCAAATTCTTGGAGTTGTTCACTAAGTACATTTGTTCCTTTGAGAGAAAGATGCAAACCATCTTTTTTGTACAGTTCCTTTCTATTCCAAGTAGAGCTATCATGAGAAACAAAGCCAAATCCTTGCTCTTGACACCATTTACTAAGCCATATGTTGAACTCCTTTATGTGCCTCTGCCTATCATTTTGAACATTATGCACAGGCAGAACTTCAGAAAATGAAATGGTGGATGTATACCTTACAATCCTACATGCAGCTGGTCTCTATTATCTAAATTCTTTAAAATTATCAGATCATCTACAAATGGCGGTTCCCCACCACCAAGCTGTTGATCACCAAAGGCAATCAACAACACAGCATAATGTCACTCCAAGACGGTCTCTGCCTGCTGCAGTCATGAAACCTTCTTCCAGCTACAGAGGACCACCCAAAAACACGCACCAGGACCCCACCACGAGGACAGTGTAACCTTACTGACGCCGAAAATGCTTACTCATGGCTGGTCTACAAACGTTGATCTCCAGGAAGTTTTTGAGCTTCCAGAATGTGAAGTCTGTTTCAATTAGTTATACCATTTTTATTCCACTTTCTGCTAGAAAACTGCAAATCCACTGAAGAATGTTACAGCCGCTGGTAGTTTGATATCCCTGGAATCTTTAGATTTTCCCATCCATTTCAGGAGGTAGCAGAAGCTAAAGTTATTTTCGTTTGAGAGGGATTTTCCTGATAATAGATTGTTTATATGCATTCTACAATTTATATTATCAATGTTTGGTTGTTTTTTGTCAATTTTTTGTTTTCTCTCTACGCCTCCTTTATGTTACAGACTGCACTACATATCTGGGTCAGCTGCATCTACTATCACCCAAATAGGGACAGAGCGGAAGAAATTACTGTATTACTACCTAGACAGCTCGGACCATCTATGGATCATCACGTGGTGGACTCTAATGATACTGATAAACAAAATATAACTGATATACTAATGATACATTACTGGGAGGGGCTGGGCATGACCCAGCTGTCCTGGTCCACATTGGAACCAATGACAGAATATATGCAAGGTGGAGGCTCCTTAAGAACCAATTTAATGAACTAGGCTGCAAGTTGAAGGTAAGGAACTTCAAGGTGATATTCTCTGAAATATTGCCTGTGCCATGCACAACACAGGAAAGGCAGGGGGAGATTAGAGAGCTGAATGCATGGCTAAAGACCTGAGCAGGAGGGATTTGGGTTTTTAGAGCACTGGGCTCACTTTTCATTGGGGTGCAAACTATATGCTAAAGATGGTTTGCACCTAAATGGAAGGGGGTCTTTTGTGCTAGTGGTTTATGGGAAGGCTGGAGGAGTTTTTAAACTAGGATTGAGGGGGGAGGGTGAATTAGATTATAATGGGGCAGAAAGGTCAGACAGGGGTCAGCCCCTATTGGTGGGTGGATTGGGGAAAGATGGGGGGAGAGTTTTGGCAGAGAATAAGAAGGTTCCCATGTTAAAAACAACCATTGGAGATGGTACTATTTGTACCAAAACTAAAAATATGCAAAATAAGTGTGCAAAATGTGACAATGATTTAAAGTGTTTGTTCACCAATGCCAGAAGTCTGCCAAGCAAAATAGATGGGTTGGAAGCTCTGGTGCACGAGAAGAACTATGACTTGAATGCTGAATCTTGGTTTCCATTCTTCATATGACTGGGCTGTTACTATTCCTGGCTATGCTCTCTTTGGGAAAGACAGGGTAAAACGTAGAGGTGGTGGTGTCTGTCTCTATGTGAGAAGTAATCTCAAAGTGAGTATGAAAGAGGACCTAGTTGATGGAGAGTGTGCTGAGTGTGAAGTAGTATGGGTAGAAATGTACATGGGTGGGCGTAATACAAGGATTATCATTGGAGTTTGTTATAGACCTCCCAGTATTTATGAGGTGGTGGAGACTCAGCTCCTGGCACAGATAGAAAGGGCTGCAAGGGCAGGGACAGTGTTAATAATGGGGGATTTTAACTACCCAGACATTGACTGGAGTAATGGCACTGCTGGAACAGTAAAGGGGAAAAACGTATAAACCTATTACAAGACAATTTTATGGTGCAGTTTATTGAGGCCCCCACTAGAAATGATGCTCTGTTGGACCTGATAATCTAAAACCATGCAGAGCTTATTAATAATGTTCATATAAAAGAACATCTGGGTAGCAGTGACCACAATATGATTTCATTTATTGTTAGCTGTAAGCAAAAAACGCATACAGGAAATACAAAAACACTTAACTTTAAGAGAGCAAATTTTCCAAGGATGAGGGCTGCTCTCCAGGATTTAGACTGGGAGGGAATATTGGCATCAATGAGCACAGAACAGAAATGGGAAATTTTCAAAAAGACTTTATGCAAACTCATTGTAAAGTATATTCCCATGGGTAATACATTTAAAAGGCTAAAAATAAAACCTATGTGGCTCATGGCCAAAGTTAAAAAAGCTATAGATAATAAGAAAAGAGCTTTTAAAAAATATAAAAATTAAGGAACACTATCATTCTTTAATTGTTACAAAGAATATAACAGAATATGTAAAAAGGAAATCAAGGATGCAAAAATTCTAATTGATCGACAGATTGCAAAAGATAGTAGCACAAATCCTAAAAAATTCTTCAAATATATTAACAGTAAAAAGGTTAGGTTTGAGCATGTAGGCCCTTAACAAAATAATCAGGAGAGGGTGACTGGGGACAAAGAGAATGCAAATTTATTAAATACTTTCTTCAGCTCTGTATATACAAAGGAGCATGGGGGAGCTCATGACCATAATGAGGATGGTATTGACACAGCTCCAAATGATCCACAATGGCTCAAAAGTGATACGGACCAGAAATTTTTAGACAGAATAAGGGTGGATAAAGCGCCTGGACCAGATGGCATCCATCCATGCATTCTAAAAGAATTGAGCACTGTAATTTCAAAGACTTTGTTTCTAATTTTTAGGGACTCGTTAAGGACTAGAATAGTACCACTGGATTGGCGTAGGGCCAATGTGGTGCCCATATTTAAAAAGGGATCAAAGTCTTTGCCAAGTAACTATAGACCTGTTAGTTTAACTTCTATAGTCGGGAAGATACTGGAGAGTTTAATAAAAGACCACATAGATGAGTTCTTGCTGGAAAAAAAAATATTTTAAGCAACAGACAGCATGGATTCATGAAAGACAAAAGTTTACAAACAAACCTGATTTCTTTTTATGAGGAGGTAAGTAAAATCTTGGACAGAGGGGTGGCTGTGTATGTAGTATACTTGGATTTGGCAAAAGCGTTTGACACAGTTCCCCACACACGGCTAATGTGTAAGGTAAAGTCTTGGAAACATTGGTTTGTAATTGGATAGAAAATTGACTAAAAGATAGAATTCAGAGAGTAGTGGTTAATGATTCTTACTCTGAATGGTGTAAGGTTATCAGTGGTGTACCCCAAGGTTCATTGTTGGGACCCTTACTTTTTAATATCTTTATAAATGATATAGGTTCTGGGACTCTGGGATTAAAAGTACCATTTCAGTCTTTGCAGATGACACCAAGCTTTGCAGTGAAATCCCTTCCTTACAGGATGTCTCCAACTTACAAGCTGATCTCAATGCACTGTTTCATTGGGCAACTATTTGGCAAATGAGGTTTAACCACTTTACCACCGGAGGATTTTGCTGTCTTCCGTCCAGGCCACTTTTTGCGATTCGGCGCTGAGCGACTTTAACTGACAATTGCGCGGTCATTCGACACCGTACCCAAACAAAATTTACGTCCTTTTTTTCCCACAAACAGAGCTTTCTTTTAGTGGTATTTAATCACCTGTGCGATTTTTACTTTTTGCGCTATAAACAAAAAAAGAGCGTTTATTTTGAAAAAATAACAATATTTTTCACATTTTTTTTATATGAAATTCCCCCCCCAAAAAATGTAAAAATCAAATTTTTTAAAAATTTTTGGCCAATTTGTTTTATGCTACCTATGTTTAGTAAAAAAAATCGCAATAAGCGTATTTTGATTGGTTTGCGCAAAAGTTATTGCGTTTACTAACTAAGGGAAAGATTTCTGTCATTTTTGGTGTTTTTTTTTTTAACGCGTAATGGCGGTGATCTGCGATTTTTTTTTGCGGGACTGCGACATTGCGGCGGACAGATCGGACCCTTGACTGACATTTTTGACACTTTTGGGGGTACCAGTGACATTTCTACAGTAATCAGTGCTATATATATGCACTGTTACTGTAAAAATGACCCTGGCAGGGAAGGGGTTAATTTTATTGGAGAGGGAGGGGTTAATGTATGCCTGGTGCTTACTGACGTGTGGGGGGGGAGGTGACTGTGTGACAGAAGGACAGATCGGATGTCCAGCTATGCTGAACACTCCGATCTGTCAGTCCCTGTCACTGTCACTATGGAGACACAGCGGGCGGATCTCCAGACTCGATCCCCGACGATGCTCCTCCCCTGGCCCGACTCCCGCTGTGAATGAACACAGCGGGAGCGAGCCTCCGGCGGCGCGCGAGCGCCGCCCACAAGGGGCGGAGTCCAGCGACGTAGGTCTACGTCGCTGGACGGGATCGCGGCACTTTGCCGCAGTAGCCTCAATGTAAGCGGGGCTAAAGTGGTTAATGTTGATAAATGAAAAGTTATGCACTTCGGGGCTAAGAATATGCATACATCATACATACTAGGTGGAGTAGAACTGGAGGAATCCATAGCGGAGAAGGATCTGGGTGTTCTGGTAGATCATAAGCTTAATAATAGAATGCAATGCCAAGCTGCTGTTTCCAAAGCAAGCAAAGTCCTTACTTGTATTAGCGGAGGCATGGACTCCAGAGAGCAAGATATAATTTTTCCCCTGTCCAAATCATTAGTAAGACCTCATCTGGAATATGCAGTTCAGTTTTGGGCACCAGTTCTTACAAAGGATATTGGGGAACTGGAGAAAGTGCAGAGAAGGGCAACCAAACTGATAAGAGGCATGGGGGAGCTCAGCTATGAGAAAAGATTAGAGGAACTGAATTTATTCTCTCTTGAAAAGAGGAGATTAAGGGGGGATATGATCAACATGTATAAATACATAAGGGGTCCATATAGTGAACTTGGTGTTGAGTTGTCCACTTTAAGGTCAACACAGAGGACAAGGGGGCACTCTTTACGTCTAGAGGAAAACAGATTTCATCTCCAAATACGGAAAGGTTTCTTTACCTTAAGAGCTGTGAAAATGTGGAAAAGACTGCCTCCAGAGGTGGTCCTGGCTAGCTCACTAGATTGCTTTAAAAAGGTCTGGATTCTTTCCTGGGCGTACTTAATATACAGTTAGTGGGTACTAAAAATTTTTTTTAGGTAAAGTTGATCCAGGGAATATCTGATTGGGGGATCAAGAAGGACATTTTTTCCCCTGCTGTAGCAAATTGGATCATGCTTTTCTTGTTTTTTTTCACCTTCCTCTGGATCAACTGCAGGTATAGGATTGTGTATATGGGATTGTATGTTTGGGTTTTCAATCCTGGGTTTTTTTTTTTTCTTTTTGTTGTTTGAACCAGATGGACTTGTGTCTTTTTTCATCCTGACTAACTATGTAACTATGATAAGTACATCTGTGGTATCTTAGATGCCTCCCATTATCATTTGTGCACATTTCAAGATGACTGTTAAGATGGTTTCACCTAATGCCCATGGGCTTAACAGCCCACATAAGCGGAGATCGATGAGTTATGAGGCTAACAAGCTTCATGCTGAGGTTTCTTTAACTTTATTGGAGGACCACAAGTCCGTCCCAATACGTCTATGGCACAGTAATGCCTGTATTTTAACAAATCGCACTTACAGAGAATGACTGCTAAGCCAACTTAAAGAGTTCTTTAAAATATCTCCAGTATGGTGTGCCCACAAAACCAGGGGCATTCTAATACAAATAGTTGCAAGGGACAAAAAGGGGCATCTCAAGGAGACCCTCTGTGTTTTTCTCTGCCATATTGGCGCTCTTCACATGAACCTCAGCTCAAAATATATACGTCCAATGCCCTATCAGACCCCTTTATGATTTCAAACGGTACCAGATAGGGGTGTCCCTTTTCCCCCCTCATTTTCACATTAATTATGGAGCCCTTTGCAGAGTCTATTAGGAAAAACCCTGGCGTCCATGGTATCGAAGCGGCAACATACTCACACAAAATTGGACTATTTGCCGATGATGTCCTATTTACTCTCACTAAAGTACCCACTGCCTTAAAGGAAGTTCAAAAAGAAATAGATATGGTCAAGTATCCTACTATGAAGTAAATATAACTAAATCTTCCATCCTCCTAATTAACATGAACAATGCTATGCTAAATCCTCTTAGAAACTATTTCAGTACTTCTGGGACTCTAAATCTATATCATGTTTTGGTATTAGACTTGCCTCTCCCCTGTCTAAATTATTCAATCTTAACTTTCTCCCTCTGCGTCACACTATTAAATAGGATTGCCTCAAATATCTGAAATTCGAAATCTCGTGACTGACCTTACCTAAGATATTGTACCATTTTCGCACCCTTCCAATCCCCCTGTCAAGGTCTTGCCCTCCTGTTGGCAGCTATCTTATACATGTGCAGACTGCTGCCTCTTATAGATTCAGATTGCATCATCACTTGCCTGCTGCCTGGGAATCGCTCAGTGATGATGCAGCACACCAGACTATATCTATCACCTGATGGTTTGCAGTCCTTGCCCTTGTGTTTGTGGTCCAAGTTTCATCTCTGCTAGCAGTCTTCTATTTTCCGTGTTCCTCCATGTATGACCTGGCTTGGCAACCAACTCTACTGGCTCTTGACCCGGCTTCGGCAGATGTCCTGGCATTAGCAGACTACCCGCTTCTGGACTTGACCCCAGCTTGGATGACTAACCGCTTCTGGACTTGACCCCGGCTTGTTCCTGCTCCCACTTTCTCACTCTTGCTGTGCATTTATTGTTGTTTGCTCAAATAAACTGCTTTATTTTACCTCCACCCCTGTGCTGGTTTCCTGGCACCCTGAACACCCCCTTCCCCAAACGTTCCTCAATGAGCTACCTAAAACCTTAAATCGCTTTATCTGGCAGGGTTAAAAGCCCAAGATTGCAAGGAACATACTTATAAGGCATAAGTCACAAGGTGGGGCTTCCAGACATTAAACTATACCATAAAGCGGTACTATTGGACCAGCTGGCAGCATGGTTTGATACTACTCCCAGCAAAAAAATGGGTAACCCTGGAAAAAATCCCTCCTTAAAGGTGGAGACTTAAGACTTCTCTTAAGAAATCCTCAGCAACTAAGCAAAAAATACTGCTCCCAGAGGTAATGACAATAAAGGCTACAATAAAGGCCTGGTCATCAACTTTTCATGTGGTCCCTCCAAATGGAGGCTTACAATCTCTTGATATCCCGTTACTAGCGTATGAGTATTTCATTCCAGCATTCTCAGTTAGTACTTATCAATCACTCCAGATTAAGAGTTTGCAACGCAGTACACCGACCACCACAGTGGAAATTAGCACAGACATAGGGGCATACTATTCTACTACATTGGTATACTACATGGTATTATATGGTTTTACAAATATATGACTTGTATTAAAGCCTTACTGAAACCTTCACAAATTCAAAAATGGGAAAGAGATCTACAAGAGGAGTTCCCAATCTGCACATGGAATAAAGCACTAAAAATGGTTATGCAATCATCCAGTGGTGTATTTAGGTTTTGTGCAGCCCTAGGCCTGACTAAACTTGTGCACCCCCTAATTTAAATATGACCCACCTCTTCCTGTAAAGGCTACACCCCTTCCTGTTTAGGACCCATCCTGTCATCTGTAATCCACAGACCACAACCACAGTCTATCAGTGCCCATCAGCGTAGCCTCATCAGTTCCCATAAGTTCAGCCTAATCATGCCGCCTTATCAGTGCCCATCAGTGCAAAATATCAGTGCGGCCTCATCAGTGGCCATCAGTGCAGCCTATCAGTGCCCATTAGTGCAGCCTATCAGTGCATCATATTAGTGCCCATCAATGCAGCCCTATAAGTGCAGCTTATCAGTGCTGCCTTATTAGTGGCCATCAGTTAAGCCTATTAGAGCCCATCAGTGCAACATATCAGTGCCCATCAGGGCAGCATATCAGTGCTGCCCCATCATTGACGCTTATCAGTGCCACCTTGTGCCCATCAGTGCAGCCTCATTAGTGCCCATCAGTGCAGCATATCAGTACCCACCATTGCCAACTCATTAGTTGCCATCAGAGCAGCATATTAGTACCCATCCATGCTGCCTGTTAGTGCCCATCAGTGCAGCATATCAGAGCATATAAATGCCCATCAGTGCAGCATATCAGTGCTGCCTTATCAGTGCAGTCCCATTAGTGCAGCTTATCAGTGCCACCTCATCAGTGGCCATTAGTACAGCCTTATCAGTTCCCATTTGTACAGCCTTCTGTCACTGGATTAGTAAGATTACTCCTTTCTTTTAAGATATTTGGACTTGTACCGTCACTGATTGAAATCATAGGATTATAGGATTATTTCACTTATTTGTATAATACCTAGGAAGTCCTTAGTCATTCTACAAATAATCAGTGGCAGCAAACAGAAGTCCAAACATTTTATAAGATAGGAGTAATCTTACTAATCAAGTGAAATATTGCGATAGCACATATGAGGTGAGCAGGTCCAAAATATTATTGCAATCATATACAATTAAAAGTCCAAATTGTATATGATGCAATTCAATAAGCTCGTTCAAGGACAAGGTTGTTTAAAGAAATTGGCAGATGTTATGGCCAGTTGTATTAAGTGTGGTCGGTGGCATGCGGTCTGTCCGAATGTCCTCACCGGCTGGTATTATCATACAGGCAGGTAGCAGTGTGACCACTTCATGGGGGTGCCAGACTGATTTTCCTCCTGGACCCTGCCCTCCAGCCCAATTCGACTGGCCATATACTAAAAGTGTAGTGCAAGCCGGCGGGGACTCTTTTCATGTGGGAGATGGGAGAAGGCTGTTTTTTTTTCATGCGGGGTGCAGCTTTTTTGCTGCCCCCCCTGAAAAGTGCTGCCCTAGGCCTGGGCCTTCTTGGCCTGGGCCAAGATACAGAACCGCAATCATCCCACTTTGTCTCACACTGGGAAAACATAATGAAAATTGTGTATAGTGGGTACCTCACACCAGATAAAATCCACTGAATGTTTCCTAACGATTCTGAATAATGCTAGAGAATGTGTGGGCAAAAGGGGGAATCTATACCATTTACTTTGGGACTATAAGAGCCTGATAGGATTTTGAAAATCCATCTTTATGATGATTTCCCAGGTCACAGGAATTATGACAGACCCTTCTCCATCTTTTAGCTCTTTTGGGGCTGAACATGGACAGATTTTCTATACAACACTCTACTATTGTAACTCATATACTAATTGCAGCACGTTTAGCCATAACCAGTATATGGAAAAAATTTATGTCACCTAATTTGTCAGAAGTAATTTAGAGGTGAATATATATTTTATTGTTTTACAAAAAAATAAAAAAATACAACAACAGAAGGGACATAGTCCTGTATAAAGGTATACAATAAGCAACAAGACTTAGACTTGTTTGTAGCAAAATTACATTAGTTGTCTCAAGGGAAATAAAACATCCCATAAATTGGTAACCATTCAGGATACATGAGTTGTATTTACGTAAACTTATAACAATTAGGAATAGTGAGGGAAAGTGGAAGAGAGGAGGAGAAGAAGAAAAAAGGAAAAAGGTGGGATCAAGCGGGGCTGAGTGGGGAAGGGAAGAGCGTCTTGAGCAGTCCTCATAATCGGATATAGAAGTGTTGCAATTAGGGGATCAGATAGGGTGAACTGATTATAACATATCTTCAAGGGTAGTAGAGGTGGAAAAATAGCCAAACGTACCATAAAACGTTGAACTTCTCAAATGAGTCGTTTTGTCAGAAGTAATTTAGAGAGTAAACGTACAGTGCACTTATGAGAAACATCTAGTGGGTATTAATCATTCGTTAACAAAGTTTCTATACAAAATAGAACAACTGGCTACTCATATATAAGCTAGATTCCACTTGGTAAAGAATGAGAGATCCTGCGATCCTGCTTAACTAAAGAAAGAAAATGTAAGGTTTAAGACTTTCACATAACATGTCACTTAATGATGGTACTACGCGATGATAATTGCAAAGGGCAAGTAATATACACGTGTGAAAAGTGGTTTCCCTAAGGTTAGAAGCTATTAAGGATACTTTATTTATGGCATGTGACTTGAAGATTATTATACATTTCAACACGGAGGCTGAGTATTGTTGTTGTTAGTGTCTTGTTTTTGTTTCTTTAATTTTCTCTGTTAAAATATGTTGACCTTTCATTGCTGATGTACAAGTTATTGTTACTTTAGGCAGCGTACCAACTGCATACACCTATAAGTGAATGCCAATACGTTTTACTGTCAATTCTTACAATAAAAAATATTAAAATCAATTTCTCTAACCCTCATGAGATATTTAAAACTCATTGCACCCCAAAAAAACCCCACCTTAATGTTACTTCCCCCATGGATTTCATACATTGTCCAAAGAGAACTTGACTTATGGATTACCACAGACTGAAAAATCTGGATCTCAGTCAATAGCATGGTCTCCTATTAAGGGCCAGTGCAAAGCATTCACTGCAAAACTAGCAAAGCAAGATCTAATCAATATACTGTTATGAAGACTCTCAACAAATTGACTTATAGGTGGACACTTTTGTCTATGAGTTACAACATGGGATTAAGCTTAAATCATTCAAAAAAAATTGAATAGCCATAAAAGTTCACAAAAAGGGCAGCTGCCTATATCAATATAAAGGGACCATGAGGTGTACTACTTTGGTTACGTGTATACATCTGAGTTGATGGGAATTGGATACTTGATGGTCACTGCTTAAAATGTTTAAGTAATTGCAGCACAGGCCCAATATAATATCCAAGCCATCCTGAATATAAAGCAATGTTTTGAGGATTAATATGGGACATATTTATCCATTATATTAACAGTATGTTAGTTTAATGATGTGTATATGTAGCAGGATTCCCAGCCGTTTTGCTGGATATAGGTCCGCCAGGGTTACCGCTAGCAACAGCAGCACAATTAGGCATATTCTCCAAGTGTGAGCACTGAGACAAGAATCAGTCCAGTATGTTTGGGTTTTTAGGTTTTTTTGAGAACTTGGATGGGAGAAGGGATGAGTGGAATACTCTTCTGGCTCAACTATGCACAATATTAGGGGGACAACTGAAAAAATGCCTGCTGACGCTGACTTGACGCTGGCTGAATGCCGGTCAACGCCGGTTGGCGCTAATGAATGCTGACTTTCGGTCTGTTAGCACTGAACTGACTCCTGTCACTTTCCTGTGGCACAAAGTCCTTGTAGAAGCTCCCTTAACACTTTCCTTTGAGGTAGCTACTTGTACATCTGCTGCAACGCTTAACACTTCAGCGCCCGCACCAGCGCCCTCTTTACACACACACACTTCTCTTCAGGGCTTAGACTCAGGCATCCCCTTTCTAAGCTTCCTCCTGGTTGGCTGGCTCCTGAATCCCTCTGACCTTCTGGAGTGGTCCCCTATCCTAGGCAGACCCCTGGGCAGTTTACAGTGCTCACAACACTGCTTTCCTGGAAACTTCTGCCCCAGCAGCTCCACTCGGTCCACAGCACACTGGATCCCTCTCTGCAGCTCAGCTCAACCTTCTGTCCTCTAGGCTGACCGCCAAGGACACCTTTCCTCATGCTGACAGGAGGAGAGACAGCCATCACCCTCCTCCTGGGACTCTGCTTCCCGCCAAAGACGCTCTGTCATGTGCTCCCCTCAGACTTATATCCCCTTCCAGAATGCACTGCGGCAGATTCTGCCCTCTGGGGTAGATACAAGCCCTGGTGTGCTATTGGCCATGTTTCCTCCACTGTCCAATGAGACCCCCCCCATTGGACACAGTGGGGAGACTCCCCAAGCTCAACAGGCACACCTGGAAACACATGACAGCCTATGTGAACAATTAGGCCCCCCTATTATGCAGTCAGGGCCTCCCTTATGGTTTTCCTAGCACCTACCTAGAAGGGTGCTACATACACCCCCCCCCCACCAAAAGTGAGCCATGTCCCCATTCACAGGCTGACCCCTCACCTCTTCAACCTCTGCAGCAATGCTGGCAGCACTCATACGTCTATTTCCCAAAGACAACCTCTGGCTAGGATGCTGAGCACGTGCACTCAACTTCTTTGGTCGACCATGGAGAGGCCTGTTCTGAGTGGAACCTCAGACAGTATGGATGGAAGGGGGGATTGGGGTCTTTTTAATCAGAGATTATAATGGCACCTGCCCCCATATGCAAACAATGGAAAGAATTCCAGCAAGGGCATAGACCTGTCCCTATAGAAGGGTCAAGACTACGTCCCTACAAGAGGAAAAGGGGGTTTAAATGTGCCTCTACAAACAGTCAAAGTATGCACATGTTCATGTAACATAGCAACGGTACACAATTTTTTTTTTAAAAAATTCATAAATCTTTATTAATACATAGTAAAAACAAAAAGTATATCACTCTAATAGATTGAACAGTCAATACATAGTGACAGGATTAGTACAAATACAGATAGAAAATGCTGGAGCTACGCGTTTCGCATTATGCGCTTCCTCAGGGTCCAGCAAAGGAAAGTATGTAAACAGAGATTCAGTCTTTAATAATCTAAAGGTACATAAAACAGTTATTAGATTTGTGAATATACACATATGTCTTATAACATTTTTATTACTCTCAGTTTGTTATTTGCAGCTATCAATTGTATGTTACTTACATTATTATCTTAACCTTGAACACATCAGTTTTACTCTAATTATTTAACAATTATATAGGTAGATCAAAAGATAGATTTTCCATAAATATAGCTGGTTAGTATATTGGTTCCTATATTATAGATTCCTTTAGATAAAAAGGAGGAAGAGAAAAACCATTTCTGTTTAACAAACTCTTTTATGCTTTGCTTGTCAGAAAGACAAGGAACTAAATCCCACACACTGAAAAGGAAGAGTAGGAAAGGGTGGGAAAGAGGGAAAAGAGAAAAGGGATGAATATGAGAGAACAATGATAGAAAAGGGGGGAAATGATGTAGAGTGTGAATCACCACGTAGCCCACAGGGGGGGCAGTGATAAGGATAGGCTAGTTCACCCGAGTATAGTAACTCAGGGGACAGTCCATCCATAGAGGAGGCATGGAGGAGACCAAAAAAATAAATGGTATATATAAAGAGGTATATTCACTTTATTATAAACTAAAAATATGACATACTAAGGCATTAGATTGTCTTACCCCAATTTAGACGTCACAATGAATAGAGTTGAGTATACTTGTTTAATTTAAAATCATGTTGTATGAAAGGGGGAGCCAGAAGCCCCTAAAATCAGCAGAAAGAAAAAAAATGAATTTATATGTATGTATGGTTACTCCTTATTTGATTATTTTAATAAGGGGGATGGTGATTTGTAAGAATAGGTACTTACCAGGGACTCATTCTCTAAAATTTATGTGTTAGGTGGTGTAAACGTCAAGCAAGACGTACATCTATTTAAGTAGAGAGGGGGTTAGACATTGGAATCCCCTTCAAAGATGTGCACCATTATTAAGTGAGAAAGGGTTAAATAGAGAGTCCCCTTTAAAACTTGGGGATCAGTGTGGTGCTGGAAGTATAAAAACTAAGTATGAGAGAGTCACTGGATGCTTTAGACAAATTGGATCCAGCCCCGAATCTGAAAAGATATATAAAGATAATGGACCGTTGGTAAAGGGCTGAGCCTGACAAAAAGGAAAAGTAAGGAGCTGAGTCTATAACACTTACCATCAGAAGCAATTCAGAAAACCCACGGGGAGTATGACACTCAGCCTAGGCAGCCTGTAAGTGTGAGCTTACTAAGCTGTCCGGTATATATACTAACCACTCTGTATCTGGTCTCCTCCTCCTCCCGGTCTCACGCCCCCCACATCCGCCCGCCATAGCGTCCACGTGTAGACGCCGCGGGAGGATGTTCCCGCATACCGGAAGTGAGCATCACTTCCGGTTCCGGGACCGGAAGTGACGATCTGCCATAACGTAATCCACCATTCAGACAAATTAAAGCCAATAGAAGCTGACTAACACTGTCAAAAATGGCAATATCACACGTGCACAAAAAGCAGGAACACATCCCAACATTCAACATGGCATGTATGAAAAACATCTGAACATAACTATCTATTCCCTATTTGAATCAATTCAAACCTGCATTTAAGCCATATAAGAGGAGAAATTATCCATAAATGTACCAACAAACAGTTTTACTCAGAAATGACATTAGCAAATCTGTTTATATGGTCTGGTCATGTGGAGCAGTGAATAATTAAGATTTATAAGAAGAAGAAGAGAAAGAATATATAATTTGGCAACCGATATGCAGGACAATGGACCACGCGGTAAACAGACCTACAGCAATGAAAAAAAGGGGGGGGGAAAGGAAAAGGGGGGGAGAGGAAAGAAAAAAAAAAAAAAAAAATTTTTTTTAAAAATTATTTTTGTTTAACTTGAAAATTATATAAAAGAGTAAATCCAAATGAGTTAATCTCTTCAATATCATATTGGAGAGTCTAAGAGGGTATTAGTCTGCCAAAAAGGGGGCAAAGCTCAGGTGTTCATTCAGTCCTGGGAGGGTGCAAGCATTTAAAGAGAAAATCCAACGTGCTTCCCTTTGTAGAATTAAGTTGTCAAAAGGTCCCCCTCTGGGTCCAGGATGGATCCTATCTAGGGCGAAAAATTTGAATTTTGGACATTTATATCTATGCGTTTGAGCTATGTGTCTTGCTATGGGACTTTCTAAGTCTCCACCCCTTATGTATGATACATGGTCCTTGATTCTCTCCCAGAAATGTCGTTTGGTTTTGCCCACATAAAAAGCGGGACATTCACATTTCCAAATATAGACAATACCTATAGTTTGGCATGTCACAAAATGTTTAAGAACAAATGGGCGTCCATTTGGCAACGTTTGTTGAGGCTTGCTAGCAATGAATTTACAATAACCACATAGTCCACAAGGAAAAGTACCTTGGGGTAGTTTGATACAGGGGTCTGCCCTTTTGTCTCTCTGGTAGTGGCTGGCAGTCACCATATCTCGAATAGATTTATTTCTCCTAAAAATCACACTTGGTCTAGTATCCACAAAGTTACTGAGGATTTTATCCTCTGCCAAGAGATGCCAATGTTTGGCTATAATACTTTTTAGTTGGTTGGATTGAGAACAATATCTCGTGATCATTTTAGTTGAGTTTTGAGAGTTTTGACATTCTCCTTGAAAAAGGAGAAGGTCTCTAGGGCTGTCTTTTGCTTTTTTGTATGCTTTTTTAGTGCTTTTCCTACTGTATCCCCTCTGTAGGAATCTTTTTTGTAATTCTAAAGCTTCTTTTTCAAATTCAGTCTCTTCCGAACAGTTTCTACGAATCCTATAATATTGTCCTATTGGTATTCCTTGAATTACATGTCTTGGGTGGCTGCTATCTGCATGTAATAACGCATTTGTTGCAGTTGGTTTTCTATAGAGTGTGGTTGAAAGTGTATTATCCATGCTTCTATAGATCTCGAGATCTAAAAAAGGAATCCTAGATCTATCAAAAACATAGGTAAAGTGCAAGTTGAAGTCATTTACATTCAGAATATCTATGAATTCCTTTAGGGTGTTTCCTATTGGCTTTAATTTGTCTGAATGGTGGATTACGTTATGGCAGATCGTCACTTCCGGTCCCGGAACCGGAAGTGATGCTCACTTCCGGTATGCGGGAACATCCTCCCGCGGCGTCTACACGTGGACGCTATGGCGGGCGGATGTGGGGGGCGTGAGACCGGGAGGAGGAGGAGACCAGATACAGAGTGGTTAGTATATATACCGGACAGCTTAGTAAGCTCACACTTACAGGCTGCCTAGGCTGAGTGTCATACTCCCCGTGGGTTTTCTGAATTGCTTCTGATGGTAAGTGTTATAACTATAGACTCAGCTCCTTACTTTTCCTTTTTGTCAGGCTCAGCCCTTTACCAACGGTCCATTATCTTTATATATCTTTTCAGATTCGGGGCTGGATCCAATTTGTCTAAAGCATCCAGTGACTCTCTCATACTTAGTTTTTATACTTCCAGCACCACACTGATCCCCAAGTTTTAAAGGGGACTCTCTATTTAACCCTTTCTCACTTAATAATGGTGCACATCTTTGAAGGGGATTCCAATGTCTAACCCCCTCTCTACTTAAATAGATGTACGTCTTGCTTGACGTTTACACCACCTAACACATAAATTTTAGAGAATGAGTCCCTGGTAAGTACCTATTCTTACAAATCACCATCCCCCTTATTAAAATAATCAAATAAGGAGTAACCATACATACATATAAATTCATTTTTTTTCTTTCTGCTGATTTTAGGGGCTTCTGGCTCCCCCTTTCATACAACATGATTTTAAATTAAACAAGTATACTCAACTCTATTCATTGTGACGTCTAAATTGGGGTAAGACAATCTAATGCCTTAGTATGTCATATTTTTAGTTTATAATAAAGTGAATATACCTCTTTATATATACCATTTATTTTTTTGGTCTCCTCCATGCCTCCTCTATGGATGGACTGTCCCCTGAGTTACTATACTCGGGTGAACTAGCCTATCCTTATCACTGCCCCCCCTGTGGGCTACGTGGTGATTCACACTCTACATCATTTCCCCCCTTTTCTATCATTGTTCTCTCATATTCATCCCTTTTCTCTTTTCCCTCTTTCCCACCCTTTCCTACTCTTCCTTTTCAGTGTGTGGGATTTAGTTCCTTGTCTTTCTGACAAGCAAAGCATAAAAGAGTTTGTTAAACAGAAATGGTTTTTCTCTTCCTCCTTTTTATCTAAAGGAATCTATAATATAGGAACCAATATACTAACCAGCTATATTTATGGAAAATCTATCTTTTGATCTACCTATATAATTGTTAAATAATTAGAGTAAAACTGATGTGTTCAAGGTTAAGATAATAATGTAAGTAACATACAATTGATAGCTGCAAATAACAAACTGAGAATAATAAAAATGTTATAAGACATATGTGTATATTCACAAATCTAATAACTGTTTTATGTACCTTTAGATTATTAAAGACTGAATCTCTGTTTACATACTTTCCTTTGCTGGACCCTGAGGAAGCGCATAATGCGAAACGCGTAGCTCCAGCATTTTCTATCTGTATTTGTACTAATCCTGTCACTATGTATTGACTGTTCAATCTATTAGAGTGATATACTTTTTGTTTTTACTATGTATTAATAAAGATTTATGAATTTTTTAAAAAAAACAATTGTGTACCGTTGCTATGTTACATGAACATGTGCATACTTTGACTGTTTGTAGAGGCACATTTAAACCCCCTTTTCCTCTTGTAGGGACGTAGTCTTGACCCTTCTATAGGGACAGGTCTATGCCCTTGCTGGAATTCTTTCCATTCTGAGTGGAACCTATCCTGGTAAACCGCTGTATGGTCTTAGCCACCGTGCTGCAGCTCATTTTCAGGGCCTTGGCAATCTTCTTATAGCTTAGGCTATCTTTATGTAGAGCAACAATTCTTTTTTTTCAGATCCTCAGAGAGTTATTTGTCGTGAGGTGCCATGTTCCACTCCAGAAACTTCCAGTGACCAGTATGAGAGAGTGAGAGCGATAACACCAAATTTAACACACCTGCTCCCCATTCACACCTGAGACCTTGTAACACTAATGAGTAACATTACACTGGGGCACGACCCTGGGGAGGGAAAATGGCTAATTGGGCCCAATTTGGACATTTTGACTTAGGGGTGTACTCACTTTTGTTGCCAGCGGTTTTGACATTAATGGCTCTGTGTTGAGCTATTTTGAGGGGACAGCAAATTTACACTGTTATACAAGATGTACACTCACTACTTTACATTGTAGCAAAGTATAATTTCTTCAGTGTTTTCACGTGAAAAGATATAATAAAATATTTACAAAAATATGAGGCGTGTACTCACTTTTGTGAGATACTGTATATATATATATATATATATATATATATATATATATATATATATTTTTTTTTTATGAGTTAGAAACCTATTTCACTGTGGTAGTTGCATTGTTAAGTTACAGCTATGTGTGTCTAGACATCATATTTTCAACTATTGTGCAGCATATTGTGTGGCTTTTTTTATATATAATCCAAGGTTTTCATCACTATAGCTCATTGTTTCACATAGAGGTCTTCATTTAGGTATGGTGAGGCATTGCCCATTGTTAACGCCAGAGATATATATGCAATATACCGTATGTAAGAGGATGAGAATGGAAGTAAGTTTGAGATCTAGCAGTCCTAGTTTCAGCAGACCAGCCATATGCAGCTATTTTTAATGCACCTTAGTAATTGATTTTAATGATTTGTCCTGATAAATTAGGTCTTCTAAAAAAGAAAACTTTTTATTGTTTTTGATATGTGTTTTGTTGTTTTCAATCCATGGAGGTCCATAAGTCAGGTTTACTTTTGACAGTGTATGATTTGCTAGCACAGCACCAGTAATTCTGGACTCTGTTTTTGGGAGTAGTACAAAGATCATGCTCTGCAACAAGCACAGCTCCTCAGACTCAGAACGCTGGCTCCCGGAAGTCACTGGCTGCTCCAAAGAATCCATCATCAATACTCCCAGAGAGAAAGGGTAGCCACTAACTATTAAAAAGCTTTGTTCAAGTTTATTAATTTCTTGGGCATATAGACTGTTTCAACTGGTTCACAGGAAACCCAACAAGTTTCACTCTAACCAGAGCTAACTGATCGGGCCCAGTTCTATTTGATTTTTATTCATTATCTTCATTTTTTTCTTTTGAAATAAGACACAGACAATTCCTCCTAGCAACAACCATCTCATCAGACCCAATAAGTTTCAAAAGACTTCTAATTAGGCCTCTTGTAAAATTGCCATCTGACAGGACCTCTTGCATAATGTCCACATGCTCTAAAATATCCTGATTAGAACTGGACGACAACGAACTCAGGAGACCGAGCTTGCTGATTGCTATCATAATAAAAGTTGCTTAACCACTTCCCTACCGGCGTATGGGGAAATGATGCCGGCAGGAACACTCTCACCCGCTGCTCTCCCGCACCCCCAGGGGCTCGCAGCGCGTAAAGTAAAGGTGTAAAGAGCCTTTAAAAAAAATGTGTCTTTACCATGTGACCGGCTGTGTCCAATCACTGCCGGCTCCATACACAGTCCTCGTGCACCTCGCTCGTGCGTGCCCCCAGGGGCACGCAGAGCGGCGATCGGGGATGAAGAGTGTCACTCTGACACAGTCCATCCCCAATCGGGGTAAAAAGCCAATGAAATTGTCTCTTTACCATGTGACCAGCTGTGTCCAATCACAGCCGGTCACATAATGTCAACAGAAACCACGGTAACTAGCTGTTCCCGTGTTCTCCTCCTCACACACTGATCCTGTGTGAGGAGGAGATTGCAGTAACAGCTAGTTACCGATTACAGTCCACACTAAAACACACTGATTGCCCCCCCCCCAATAAAGAGGACCTGTCACTAGCCCATCAAAGTACCTGTCACTAGCCCATCAAAGTACCCGTAACTAGCCCATTCCAGTACCTGTCACCAGCCCATCAGTGTACCCGAGTACCTGTCACCAGCCCATCAGGTACTCTGATGACAGATACTCAGGTACTCTGATGACATGTACTCGGGTACTCTGATGACAGGTACTCGGATACTTTGATGACAGCTACTCGGGTACTCTGATGACAGGTACTCAGAGTACCCGAGTACCTCTCTATATCCCATCAGAGTACCCGAGTACCTGTCTCTAGCCAAGAGTAGCCGAGTACCTATCTCCAACCCAGAGTACCCGAGTACCTGTCTCCAGCCCATCAGAGTACCTGAGTACATGTCATCAGCGTATCTAAGTACCTGTCACCAGCTCATCAGAGTTCCCAAGTACCTGTTATCAGAGTACCCCAGTACCTGTCACCAGCCCATCAGAGTACCTGAGTACCTGTCATCAGAGTACCCGAATATTTGTCTCCAGCCCTTCAGAGTACCTAAATACCTATCTGCAGCCCATCAGAGTACCGGAGTACCTGTCTCCAGCCCATCAGGATATCTGAGTACCTATCTGCAGCTCAATGGAGTACCTGGGTACCTGTCTCCTGCCCATCAAAGTACCCAAGTACCTGTCTCCAGCCCATCAGGGTACCCAAATACCTCTCAGCAGCCCATCATAGTACCCGAGTACCTCCCTGTAGCCCATCAGAGTAACCGATTACCTATCTGCAGCCCAGAGTACCCAAGTACCTGTCTCCAGCCCCGAGTACCTGTCTCCAATCCAGAGTGCCCGAGTACCTGTCTTCAGCCCAGAGTGCCCAAGTACCTATCTGCAGCCCATCAGATTACCCGAGTACCTGTCTCTAGCCCATCAGAATACCCAAGTACCTCTCCGAAGCCGATCAGTGTACCTGAGTACCTGTCTGCAGCCCATCAGAGTATCTGAGTACCTATCAGCAGCCCATGCCTCCTAGATTATGTGTTGGGGTGCTTTCCAAAATGGGGTCATTTTGTGGGTAATTTGATTGTCCTGGTGTTCCAGGGCCTTCAAAAGTATGATTGGTTGTAATGAAATTATATGTGTAATTTATGCTCCTAGAACACCTGACGGTGCTCCTTGCAGGTTGGGTCTCTGTATGTGGCTATGCTGTGACAAAGTCTCACATATGTGGTATCACAATACTCAAGAGGAGTAGCAGAATGTGCTTTGGGGGATAATTTTTGCTATGTCCATGCTATGTGTTAGAAATATCCTATAAATTGACTTTGTGTAAAAAGAATACGTTTTCATTTTCTTTCCACATTTTACAAAAACTTGTGGAAAGAAATGACATTGACAAAAGACTCATTAGGCCTCATGAAATATACATTGGGGTGTTTGCTTTCCAAAATGGAGTCATTTTGTGGGCATTTCCATTGTCCTGGTGCTCCAGGGCCTTCAAAAGTGTGATAGGTCGTTAGTAAAATGATATGTGTAATTTATTCTCCTAGAACACCTGACGGTGCTCCTTGCATGTTGGGCCTCTGTTTGTGGCTAGGCTGAGTAAAAGTCTCACACATGTGGTATTGCCATACTCAGGAGGAGTAGCAGAATGTATTTTGGGGTGTAAGTGCAAGTATGCATATACTGTGTGTGAGAAATAACTTGCTATTATGACAATTTTGTGTAAAAAAATAATAATTATTTCTTAATTTTCCCAAGAATTGTGGGAAAAAATTACAACTTCAAAAAACTCACCATGCCTCTTACTAAATACCCTGGAATGTTTACTTTCCAAAAAGGGATACTTTGGGGGTATTTGTACTGTCCTGACAGTTCAGGGCCTCAAGAATTGAGATAGGCCATCGGTACATCAGGTGTGATTAGGTGTGATCAATTTTCAGTGATTGGCACCATAGCTTGTAGACTCTATAACGTTCACACAGACTAAATAATATGCACTAATTTGGGTTATTTTTTACCAAAGATATGTAGCAGTATAAATTTTGGCCTAAATTTATGAAAAAAAAATTTGATTAGGTACAGCTTTGTATGCCTGAGTAATTATCATTCAAAGTGTGAGAGCGCTGAAAGCTGATAGTTGGTCTGGGCGGGAAGGGGCTGTAACTGCCCTGTTGTAATGTTCTGGTACCTCTGGTACCCTTATTCCACTTCCTTATTCAGTGTATGCGTCCCACCATTCTCTTCTGGTAGGTGCGCATACACCTTTAAGACCGATGCTGTCATCACTGAGCGCCGCAGAGCGGCTATTTCAACCGCCGGCGTTCTCACTCACATGTTCGTTCAACCTGCCTTGAAGCTCATATGCTTACAAGCGTACCTCGCTGTCGGAACCTCGCTGCTGATCCCTGTATCCCGCTACCGGATCACTCGCTCATACCGAACCTCTCTACTACTGCTTGCTATTAGTGATAAGTACCCCGCAGGGGAATCCTCCATAACCTTCCTACTAAGCTTACACTATCTAGCTCTGCATATTAAGGACTGTAACCATCATCTGCACTGTTGTTTTAGATTGCTAGCTCTTGAGCCTACTAACATCTATCCTTGCACTGGGTTAGTCTCTCCTGTATGTCATCTGCTGTCCTACCACCTACTACCATACATGATTGCTAACCTATCTGCATCCTACCTGTTACCATCTATACTCTCATGAACATTTCTCTCAAGTGCTGTTCACCTATTTGTCACTGTTCATACCTGTCTCTTCAACTCATCACCACTATACTGCTATATACATCTATCACTCCAGGAACATCTTATTGAGTGTGTATATTTGTATGCTGAATCAGACAGACCACAGTGATGAGTCTTGGGAGTTGGAATTGGTATTTCAACCTATCTCTACATGACTACTGAGTGGAGTTTTTCTGCAGCTGCAAATCCATCTTGTTTCAGAAAACGCAGGAGCGTTACAGATTGAACGAACCTCAAATGGATTCAGCAGATTTACCCACTCAAGTGACACAATTAAAACAACAAGTGACTGCGTTAATACACGCTCTTACTGAATTAAAAGAAGACAATCAGGCTCTGAAGCAGCAGGTAACCCGTCTTATCACAACTTGCTGCTGCTCAGCCCCCTGAACCCAAAATAAATCCTCCTCTAGTGTTTACAGGTGATCGCAAAAAATTTAGTGAATTCAAAAACGCCTGTCAGTTACTTTTCTTGCTAAAACCTCGTACCTACCTTACTGATCATATCAAAGTCTGTACTATTATTTCATACCTAACGGGTGATCCACGGGCCTGGGCAGACTCTCTTTTTGAGAAAAATGATCAGCTTCTCAACTCCTATGCTTTATTCCTAGCGGAACTCGCTAGTCTATATGATGACCCCAATAGGCAGAGTACTGCCGATATTCAATTGAGGTCCTTGAAACAAGGTAGGAGACCTGTAGAAGACTTTGTAGCAGAGTTCAAAAGATGGACCCTTGATTCAGGGTGGAATGATACATCTCTGAGAACTCAATTTAGACTCGGCCTATCAGAAGCCGTTAAAGACGAGCTCGCCCGAGTGGATTTACCGGACCCTGGATGCTTTGATACAACTCAGTATCAACATAGACAGGAGGCTGCGAGAAAGAAAGGCTGAAAAAATGGGAATGCCATTGTCCAGTCCTTCTCGGATTTCGGCCGTTGACCCTACTCCTATGGAGGTAGGAACCATACGCCCACCTTTATCAACTGCTGAAAGAGCCAGGAGACGATCCAGTAATCTTTGCTTGTACTGCGCATCCCCGGATCACATGATAAGCGTCTGTCCCCTTGTCCGCAAAAAAGAGGGTGAGTGTTCACATGTCCTCCTAGGGGGATTAACAACTTCATTTACTAACCCTTATCTTTTTGTTCGTTTGACATTGCAGTGGGACCAGACTAGGATTACCACTAAGGCCATGATCGACACAGGATCTTGCGGAAATTATATCGATATACGTTTTGCTACTTTAAATAAAGTACCTATTATTTCAAAACCTAAGCCTGTCTCTGTGAGTCTTATTAACGGTATTCCGTTATCTTCTGGCCCAATCACTAATCAGATGCAAGCACTCCTAGTCACCACTAACGAGTCTCATACGGAGACCACTACCTTCGACCTATTGTCTTCGCCCCACTTTCCCATTGTTTTGGGACTTCCCTGGTTACACACACATCAACCAACCATAGATTGGAAGAAATGGACCCTAACCTTCCTCTTTTACTACTGCGAGAGTACGTGTAACCTCCCGTCTTATGGAAAGATCCTGTCTGTGGTGTCAGATGAGATTGCACCACTATGCTATCAGGATCTGTCCGAAGTTTTTCTTGAGAAAAATGCTCAAATACTGCCTCCCCATAGGGATTATGATTGCACTATTGATCTACTCCCTAATTCTAAATTGCCTTTTGGTCTTGTTTATCCTCTTTCGCAGGATGAACTTTCCCATCTCAAGGAATACTTGGATGAGAATTTGACAAAAGGTTTTATTAGACCTTCCACTTCTTCCACAGCTGCAGGACTTTTTTTTGTCCGCAATAAAGACTCAAGTCTCAGGCCTATTATCGACTATAGGCAATTGAACGCCATTACAGTAAAAGATCGTTATCCTTTGCCGCTTATCCCTGAACTCATTGAACAAGTGCGTGGAGCTACCTACTTTTCAAAATTGGACCTGAAAGGGGCATACAATCTAATCCGAATCCGTGATGGAGATGAGTGGAAGACAGCATTCAGAACCAGATACGGATTGTTCGAATATCTTGTAATGCCATTTGGGCTATATAACGCTCCCGCAGCCTTCCAACGATTCATAAACGATATCCTTAGAGACTTACTCGATGTCTGTGTTGTGGTATATCTGGACGATATACTTATTTATTCACGATTAGTGTTGAGCGAACACGGACTGTATTATTCGTGTTCGTACCGAATAATTGGATTTTTTTTACCCGAACACGGACACGGACACTTTACTGTATGTTCGGGTAAAAATCCGTGTTCGGTCGTTTTATTTCCGGGTTTTGCATGCTTTGGCGCTCTTTTCATGGCGGGCTTTCAACAGCCAATCAACAATCGTTTAACTGGTGTGCCTTAAGCCATCCCAGCCATGCCTGCAAATGTCTTAGTAGCTGTGATTGGCCGTCTGAAGCATGTGACCAAGTCTTTATAAGTTCGAGGCAGCCGCCGCAGCAGCGTCATTCTGCTGCTTAGCTAAGGGACAGAGCACACATCAATGTGCTGGCTGCTGATTAGGGAAAGATAGGCAGGAAAAAACCATTTGTGTCCGGATAGAATTGAGGGACAGGTCGGAGTGTTTAGGCAGGGCGAGTTGTAGGCATTTTAGGGATAGAGTCTGCTGAATTATAGGGTCAGTGTCTTCTACAAACTACAATCGATATTGCTGTGTGGGGGGTGGGGTGAATCTGCACTCAATCCTGATCTACGATCTCTTCTCAATCCTGTTAGGGACAGAGTCTGCTGAATTTTAGGGAAACTGTGTTCTACAAACTACAATCGATATTGCTGTGTGGTGTGGGATTGGAGATAGGCAGGTGTCAGTGATCCACATCCATTTTTCTGTGTGTGAGCTGCAGTGAACACAATCTTTTTGGGCTGCAGTGAACACAATCTTTTTGGGCTGCAGTGAACACAATCTTTTTGGGGTGCAGTGAACAAAATCTTTTTGGGGTGCAGTGAACACAATCCTTTTTGGTGTGCAGTGAACACAATCTTTGTGGGGTGCAGTGAACAAAATCCTTTGTGGGGTGCAGTGAACACAATCTTTTTGGGGTGCAGTGAACAAAATCCTTTTTGGGGTGCAGTGAACAACATCCTTTTTGGGGTGCAGTGAACACAATCTTTTTGGGGTGCAGTGAACAAAATCCTTTGTGGGGTGCAGTGAACACAATCTTTTTGGGGTGCAGTGAACACAATCTTTTTGGGGTGGAGTGAACAACATCCTTTTTGGGGTGCAGTGAACAAAATCCTTTTTGGGGTGCAGTGAACAAAATCATTTTTGGGGTGCAGTGAACACAATCTTTTTGGGGTGCAGTGAACACAATCTTTGTGAGGTGCAGTGAACACAATCTTTTTGGGGTGGAGTGAACAACATCCTTTTTGGGGTGCAGTGAACAACATCCTTTTTGGGGTGCAGTGAACACAATCTTTTTGGGGTGCAGTGAACACAATCTTTGTGGGGTACAGTGAACAGAATCTTTGTGGGGTGCAGTGAACACAATCTTTGGGGGGTACAGTGAACACAATCTTTTTGGGGTGCAGTGAACACAATCTTTGTGGGGTGCAGTGAACACAATCTTTTTGGGGTGGAGTGAACAAAATCATTTTTGGGGTGCAGTGAACAACATCCTTTTTGGGGTGCAGTGATCAAAATCCTTTTTGGGGTGCAGTGAACACAATCTTTTTGGGGTGCAGTGAACAAAATCCTTTGTGGGGTGCAGTGAACAGAATCTTTGTGGGGTGCAGTGAACACAATCTTTGGGGGGGTACAGTGAACACAATCTTTTTGGGGTGCAGTGAACACAATCTTTGTGGGGTACAGTGAACAGAATCTTTGTGGGGTGCAGTGAACACAATCTTTGGGGGGTACAGTGAACACAATCTTTTTGGGGTGCAGTGAACACAATCTTTGGGGGGTACAGTGAACACAATCTTTTTGGGGTGCAGTGAACACAATCTTTGTGGGGTGCAGTGAACACAATCTTTGGGGGGGTACAGTGAACACAATCTTTTTGGGGTGCAGTGAACAACATCCTTTTAGGGTGCAGTGAACACAATCTTTGTGGGGTGCAGTGAACAACATCCTTTTAGGGTGCAGTGAACACAATCTTTGTGGGGTACAGTGAACAGAATCTTTGTGGGGTGCAGTGAACACAATCTTTGGGGGGTACAGTGAACACAATCTTTGTGAGGTGCAGTGAACACAATCTTTGTGGGGTGCAGTGAACACAATCATTGTGGGGTGCAGTGAACTCAATCTTTGTGGGGTACAGTGAACACAATCTCATACTTCTGAAGATTTGAGGGTGCTGCCTGTTCCATACTCCCCCTACTCCTCATCTAGCCTTTTAGGGGTACAAACAATAGTAATTGGGGCCTAGTGTGGTTGTGTACGTGTGATATACATACACTTTTTTTGGATCATATTTTCTATTCCGCTATTTAATCAAAAACCTTTGGGGATCAGTTAAATTGGGGGATAGTCTGTGTTGGTACGTGTGAGAGAGATCCACCTTTCCAAGTTGTTGGGGTTCATCTCATACTTCTGAAGGTTTGAGGGTGCTGCCTGTTCCATACTCCCCCTACTCCTAGCCTTTTAGGGGTACAAACAATAGTAATTGGGGCCTAGTGTGGTTGTGTACGTGTGATATACATACACTTTTTTTGGATCATATTTTCTATTCCGCTATTTAATCAAAAACCTTTGGGGATCAGTTAAATTGGGGGATAGTCTGTGTTGGTACGTGTGAGAGAGATCCACCTTTCCAAGTTGTTGGGGTTCATCTCATACTTCTGAAGGTTTGAGGGTGCTGCCTGTTCCATACCCCCCCTACTCCTCATCTAGCCTTTTAGGGGTACAAACAATAGTAATTGGGGCCTAGTGTGGTTGTGTACGTGTGATATACATACACTTTTTTTGGATCATATTTTCTATTCCGCTATTTAATCAAAAACCTTTGGGGATCAGTTAAATTGGGGGATAGTCTGTGTTGGTACGTGTGAGAGAGATCCACCTTTCCAAGTTGTTGGGGTTCATCTCATACTTCTGAAGGTTTGAGGGTGCTGCCTGTTCCATACTCCCCCTACTCCTCATCTAGCCTTTTAGGGGTACAAACAATAGTAATTGGGGCCCAGTGTGGTTGTGTACGTGTGATATACATACACTTTTTTTGGATCATATTTTCTATTCCGCTATTTAATCAAAAACCTTTGGGGATCAGTTAAATTGGGGGATAGTCTGTGTTGGTACGTGTGAGAGAGATCCACCTTTCCAAGTTGTTGGGGTTCATCTCATACTTCTGAAGGTTTGAGGGTGCTGCCTGTTCCATACTCCCCCTACTCCTCATCTAGCCTTTTAGGGGTACAAACAATAGTAATTGGGGCCCAGTGTGGTTGTGTACGTGTGATATACATACACTTTTTTTGGATCATATTTTCTATTCCGCTATTTAATCAAAAACCTTTGGGGATCAGTTAAATTGGGGGATAGTCTGTGTTGGTACGTGTGAGAGAGATCCACCTTTCCAAGTTGTTGGGGTTCATCTCATACTTCTGAAGGTTTGAGGGTGCTGCCTGTTCCATACTCCCCCTACTCCTCATCTAGCCTTTTAGGGGTACAAACAATAGTAATTGGGGCCCAGTGTGGTTGTGTACGTGTGATATACATACACTTTTTTTGGATCATATTTTCTATTCCGCTATTTAATCAAAAACCTTTGGGGATCAGTTAAATTGGGGGATAGTCTGTGTTGGTACGTGTGAGAGAGATCCACCTTTCCAAGTTGTTGGGGTTCATCTCATACTTCTGAAGGTTTGAGGGTGCTGCCTGTTCCATACCCCCCCTACTCCTCATCTAGCCTTTTAGGGGTACAAACAATAGTAATTGGGGCCTAGTGTGGTTGTGTACGTGTGATATACATACACTTTTTTTGGATCATATTTTCTATTCCGCTATTTAATCAAAAACCTTTGGGAATCAGTTAAATTGGGGGATAGTCTGTGTTGGTACGTGTGAGAGAGATCCACCTTTCCAAGTTGTTGGGGTTCATCTCATACTTCTGAAGGTTTGAGGGTGCTGCCTGTTCCATACCCCCCCTACTCCTCATCTAGCCTTTTAGGGGTACAAACAATAGTAATTGGGGCCTAGTGTGGTTGTGTACGTGTGATATACATACACTTTTTTTGGATCATATTTTCTATTCCGCTATTTAATCAAAAACCTTTGGGGATCAGTTAAATTGGGGGATAGTCTGTGTTGGTACGTGTGAGAGAGATCCACCTTTCCAAGTTTTTGGGGTTCATCTCATACTTCTGAAGATTTGAGGGTGCTGCCTGTTCCATACCCCCCCTACTCCTCATCTAGCCTTTTAGGGGTACAAACAATAGTAATTGGGGCCTAGTGTGGTTGTGTACGTGTGATATACATACACTTTTTTTGGATCATATTTTCTATTCCGCTATTTAATCAAAAACCTTTGGGGATCAGTTAAATTGGGGGATAGTCTGTGTTGGTACGTGTGAGAGAGATCCACCTTTCCAAGTTGTTGGGGTTCATCTCATACTTCTGAAGGTTTGAGGGTGCTGCCTGTTCCATACCCCCCCTACTCCTCATCTAGCCTTTTAGGGGTACAAACAATAGTAATTGGGGCCTAGTGTGGTTGTGTACGTGTGATATACATACACTTTTTTTGGATCATATTTTCTATTCCGCTATTTAATCAAAAACCTTTGGGGATCAGTTAAATTGGGGGATAGTCTGTGTTGGTACGTGTGAGAGAGATCCACCTTTCCAAGTTGTTGGGGTTCATCTCATACTTCTGAAGGTTTGAGGGTGCTGCCTGTTCCATACTCCCCCTACTCCTAGCCTTTTAGGGGTACAAACAATAGTAATTGGGGCCTAGTGTGGTTGTGTACGTGTGATATACATACACTTTTTTTGGATCATATTTTCTATTCCGCTATTTAATCAAAAACCTTTGGGGATCAGTTAAATTGGGGGATAGTCTGTGTTGGTACGTGTGAGAGAGATCCACCTTTCCAAGTTGTTGGGGTTCATCTCATACTTCTGAAGGTTTGAGGGTGCTGCCTGTTCCATACCCCCCCTACTCCTCATCTAGCCTTTTAGGGGTACAATCAATAGTAATTGGGGCCTAGTGTGGTTGTGTACGTGTGATATACATACACTTTTTTTGGATCATATTTTCTATTCCGCTATTTAATCAAAAACCTTTGGGGATCAGTTAAATTGGGGGATAGTCTGTGTTGGTACGTGTGAGAGAGATCCACCTTTCCAAGTTGTTGGGGTTCATCTCATACTTCTGAAGGTTTGAGGGTGCTGCCTGTTCCATACTCCCCCTACTCCTCATCTAGCCTTTTAGGGGTACAAACAATAGTAATTGGGGCCCAGTGTGGTTGTGTACGTGTGATATACATACACTTTTTTTGGATCATATTTTCTATTCCGCTATTTAATCAAAAACCTTTGGGGATCAGTTAAATTGGGGGATAGTCTGTGTTGGTACGTGTGAGAGAGATCCACCTTTCCAAGTTGTTGGGGTTCATCTCATACTTCTGAAGGTTTGAGGGTGCTGCCTGTTCCATACTCCCCCTACTCCTCATCTAGCCTTTTAGGGGTACAAACAATAGTAATTGGGGCCTAGTGTGGTTGTGTACGTGTGATATACATACACTTTTTTTGGATCATATTTTCTATTCCGCTATTTAATCAAAAACCTTTGGGGATCAGTTAAATTGGGGGATAGTCTGTGTTGGTACGTGTGAGAGAGATCCACCTTTCCAAGTTTTTGGGGTTCATCTCATACTTCTGAAGATTTGAGGGTGCTGCCTGTTCCATACCCCCCCTACTCCTCATCTAGCCTTTTAGGGGTACAAACAATAGTAATTGGGGCCTAGTGTGGTTGTGTACGTGTGATATACATACACTTTTTTTGGATCATATTTTCTATTCCGCTATTTAATCAAAAACCTTTGGGGATCAGTTAAATTGGGGGATAGTCTGTGTTGGTACGTGTGAGAGAGATCCACCTTTCCAAGTTGTTGGGGTTCATCTCATACTTCTGAAGGTTTGAGGGTGCTGCCTGTTCCATACTCCCCCTACTCCTCATCTAGCCTTTTAGGGGTACAAACAATAGTAATTGGGGCCCAGTGTGGTTGTGTACGTGTGATATACATACACTTTTTTTGGATCATATTTTCTATTCCGCTATTTAATCAAAAACCTTTGGGGATCAGTTAAATTGGGGGATAGTCTGTGTTGGTACGTGTGAGAGAGATCCACCTTTCCAAGTTGTTGGGGTTCATCTCATACTTCTGAAGGTTTGAGGGTGCTGCCTGTTCCATACCCCCCCTACTCCTCATCTAGCCTTTTAGGGGTACAAACAATAGTAATTGGGGCCTAGTGTGGTTGTGTACGTGTGATATACATACACTTTTTTTGGATCATATTTTCTATTCCGCTATTTAATCAAAAACCTTTGGGGATCAGTTAAATTGGGGGATAGTCTGTGTTGGTACGTGTGAGAGAGATCCACCTTTCCAAGTTGTTGGGGTTCATCTCATACTTCTGAAGGTTTGAGGGTGCTGCCTGTTCCATACTCCCCCTACTCCTCATCTAGCCTTTTAGGGGTACAAACAATAGTAATTGGGGCCCAGTGTGGTTGTGTACGTGTGATATACATACACTTTTTTTGGATCATATTTTCTATTCCGCTATTTAATCAAAAACCTTTGGGGATCAGTTAAATTGGGGGATAGTCTGTGTTGGTACGTGTGAGAGAGATCCACCTTTCCAAGTTGTTGGGGTTCATCTCATACTTCTGAAGGTTTGAGGGTGCTGCCTGTTCCATACTCCCCCTACTCCTCATCTAGCCTTTTAGGGGTACAAACAATAGTAATTGGGGCCCAGTGTGGTTGTGTACGTGTGATATACATACACTTTTTTTGGATCATATTTTCTATTCCGCTATTTAATCAAAAACCTTTGGGGATCAGTTAAATTGGGGGATAGTCTGTGTTGGTACGTGTGAGAGAGATCCACCTTTCCAAGTTGTTGGGGTTCATCTCATACTTCTGAAGGTTTGAGGGTGCTGCCTGTTCCATACCCCCCCTACTCCTCATCTAGCCTTTTAGGGGTACAAACAATAGTAATTGGGGCCTAGTGTGGTTGTGTACGTGTGATATACATACACTTTTTTTGGATCATATTTTCTATTCCGCTATTTAATCAAAAACCTTTGGGGATCAGTTAAATTGGGGGATAGTCTGTGTTGGTACGTGTGAGAGAGATCCACCTTTCCAAGTTGTTGGGGTTCATCTCATACTTCTGAAGGTTTGAGGGTGCTGCCTGTTCCATACTCCCCCTACTCCTCATCTAGCCTTTTAGGGGTACAAACAATAGTAATTGGGGCCCAGTGTGGTTGTGTACGTGTGATATACATACACTTTTTTTGGATCATATTTTCTATTCCGCTATTTAATCAAAAACCTTTGGGGATCAGTTAAATTGGGGGATAGTCTGTGTTGGTACGTGTGAGAGAGATCCACCTTTCCAAGTTGTTGGGGTTCATCTCATACTTCTGAAGGTTTGAGGGTGCTGCCTGTTCCATACCCCCCCTACTCCTCATCTAGCCTTTTAGGGGTACAAACAATAGTAATTGGGGCCTAGTGTGGTTGTGTACGTGTGATATACATACACTTTTTTTGGATCATATTTTCTATTCCGCTATTTAATCAAAAACCTTTGGGGATCAGTTAAATTGGGGGATAGTCTGTGTTGGTACGTGTGAGAGAGATCCACCTTTCCAAGTTGTTGGGGTTCATCTCATACTTCTGAAGGTTTGAGGGTGCTGCCTGTTCCATACCCCCCCTACTCCTCATCTAGCCTTTTAGGGGTACAAACAATAGTAATTGGGGCCTAGTGTGGTTGTGTACGTGTGATATACATACACTTTTTTTGGATCATATTTTCTATTCCGCTATTTAATCAAAAACCTTTGGGGATCAGTTAAATTGGGGGATAGTCTGTGTTGGTACGTGTGAGAGAGATCCACCTTTCCAAGTTTTTGGGGTTCATCTCATACTTCTGAAGATTTGAGGGTGCTGCCTGTTCCATACCCCCCCTACTCCTCATCTAGCCTTTTAGGGGTACAAACAATAGTAATTGGGGCCTAGTGTGGTTGTGTACGTGTGATATACATACACTTTTTTTGGATCATATTTTCTATTCCGCTATTTAATCAAAAACCTTTGGGGATCAGTTAAATTGGGGGATAGTCTGTGTTGGTACGTGTGAGAGAGATCCACCTTTCCAAGTTGTTGGGGTTCATCTCATACTTCTGAAGGTTTGAGGGTGCTGCCTGTTCCATACCCCCCCTACTCCTCATCTAGCCTTTTAGGGGTACAAACAATAGTAATTGGGGCCTAGTGTGGTTGTGTACGTGTGATATACATACACTTTTTTTGGATCATATTTTCTATTCCGCTATTTAATCAAAAACCTTTGGGGATCAGTTAAATTGGGGGATAGTCTGTGTTGGTACGTTTTTATGAGAGATCCACCTTTCCAAGTTGTTGGGGTTCATCTCATACTTCTGAAGGTTTGAGGGTGCTGCCTGTTCCATACTCCCCCTACTCCTAGCCTTTTAGGGGTACAAACAATAGTAATTGGGGCCTAGTGTGGTTGTGTACGTGTGATATACATACACTTTTTTTGGATCATATTTTCTATTCCGCTATTTAATCAAAAACCTTTGGGGATCAGTTAAATTGGGGGATAGTCTGTGTTGGTACGTGTGAGAGAGATCCACCTTTCCAAGTTGTTGGGGTTCATCTCATACTTCTGAAGGTTTGAGGGTGCTGCCTGTTCCATACCCCCCCTACTCCTCATCTAGCCTTTTAGGGGTACAAACAATAGTAATTGGGGCCTAGTGTGGTTGTGTACGTGTGATATACATACACTTTTTTTGGATCATATTTTCTATTCCGCTATTTAATCAAAAACCTTTGGGGATCAGTTAAATTGGGGGATAGTCTGTGTTGGTACGTGTGAGAGAGATCCACCTTTCCAAGTTGTTGGGGTTCATCTCATACTTCTGAAGGTTTGAGGGTGCTGCCTGTTCCATACTCCCCCTACTCCTCATCTAGCCTTTTAGGGGTACAAACAATAGTAATTGGGGCCCAGTGTGGTTGTGTACGTGTGATATACATACACTTTTTTTGGATCATATTTTCTATTCCGCTATTTAATCAAAAACCTTTGGGGATCAGTTAAATTGGGGGATAGTCTGTGTTGGTACGTGTGAGAGAGATCCACCTTTCCAAGTTGTTGGGGTTCATCTCATACTTCTGAAGGTTTGAGGGTGCTGCCTGTTCCATACTCCCCCTACTCCTCATCTAGCCTTTTAGGGGTACAAACAATAGTAATTGGGGCCTAGTGTGGTTGTGTACGTGTGATATACATACACTTTTTTTGGATCATATTTTCTATTCCGCTATTTAATCAAAAACCTTTGGGGATCAGTTAAATTGGGGGATAGTCTGTGTTGGTACGTGTGAGAGAGATCCACCTTTCCAAGTTTTTGGGGTTCATCTCATACTTCTGAAGATTTGAGGGTGCTGCCTGTTCCATACCCCCCCTACTCCTCATCTAGCCTTTTAGGGGTACAAACAATAGTAATTGGGGCCTAGTGTGGTTGTGTACGTGTGATATACATACACTTTTTTTGGATCATATTTTCTATTCCGCTATTTAATCAAAAACCTTTGGGGATCAGTTAAATTGGGGGATAGTCTGTGTTGGTACGTGTGAGAGAGATCCACCTTTCCAAGTTGTTGGGGTTCATCTCATACTTCTGAAGGTTTGAGGGTGCTGCCTGTTCCATACTCCCCCTACTCCTCATCTAGCCTTTTAGGGGTACAAACAATAGTAATTGGGGCCCAGTGTGGTTGTGTACGTGTGATATACATACACTTTTTTTGGATCATATTTTCTATTCCGCTATTTAATCAAAAACCTTTGGGGATCAGTTAAATTGGGGGATAGTCTGTGTTGGTACGTGTGAGAGAGATCCACCTTTCCAAGTTGTTGGGGTTCATCTCATACTTCTGAAGGTTTGAGGGTGCTGCCTGTTCCATACCCCCCCTACTCCTCATCTAGCCTTTTAGGGGTACAAACAATAGTAATTGGGGCCTAGTGTGGTTGTGTACGTGTGATATACATACACTTTTTTTGGATCATATTTTCTATTCCGCTATTTAATCAAAAACCTTTGGGGATCAGTTAAATTGGGGGATAGTCTGTGTTGGTACGTGTGAGAGAGATCCACCTTTCCAAGTTTTTGGGGTTCATCTCATACTTCTGAAGATTTGAGGGTGCTGCCTGTTCCATACTCCTCCTCCTACTGCTCAACCATCCTTTTAGGGGTACAAACAATAGTAGTTGGGGCCTAGTGTGGTGGTGTACGTGCGAGATACATACACTTTCTTTTTGATCATATTTTCTATTCCGCTATTCAATTAAAACCTTTGGGGATCAATTCAATTGCGAGATAGTCTGTGTCGGTACGTGTGAGATCCACCTTTCCAAGTTTTTGGGGTTCATCTCATACTTCTGAAGATTTGAGGGTGCTGCCTGTTCCATACTCCTCCTCCTACTGCTCAACCATCCTTTTAGGGGTACAAACAATAGTAGTTGGGGCCTAGTGTGGTGGTGTACGTGCGAGATACATACACTTTCTTTTTGATCATATTTTCTATTCCGCTATTCAATTAAAACCTTTGGGGATCAATTCAATTGCGAGATAGTCTGTGTCGGTACGTGTGAGATCCACCTTTCCAAGTTGTTGGGGTTCATCTCATACTTCTGAAGATTTGAGGGTGCTGCCTGTTCCATACTCCTGCTCCTACTGCTCAACCATCCTTTTAGGGGTACAAACAATAGTAATTGGGGCCTAGTGTGGTTGTGTACGTGCGAGATACATACACTTTTTTTGATCATATTTCCTATTCCGCTATTCAATAAAAACCTTTGAGGATCAATTGAATTGCGGGATAGTCTGTGTCGGTACGTGTGAGATCCACCTTTCCAAGTTTTTGGGGTTCATCTCATACTTCTGAAGATTTGAGGGTGCTGCCTGTTCCATACTCCTCCTCCTACTCCTCATCCATCCTTTTAGGGGTACAAACAATAGTAATTGGGGCCTAGTGTGGTTGTGTACGTGCGAGATACATACACTTTTTTTGATCATATTTCCTATTCCGCTATTCAATAAAAACCTTTGAGGATCAATTGAATTGCGGGATAGTCTGTGTCGGTACGTGTGAGATCCACCTTTCCAAGTTTTTGGGGTTCATCTCATACTTCTGAAGATTTGAGGGTGCTGTCTGTTCCATACTCCTCCTACTCCTCATCCATCCTTTTAGGGGTAGAAACAATAGTAATTGGGGCCTAGTGTGGTTTTGTACGTGCGAGATACATACACTTTTTTGGATCATATTTCCTATTCCGCTATTCAATAAAAACCTTTCTAGGGCAAGATCTTAAATTACAGAAATATGAGGAGACCGTCAAATAAGGGCCGTGGCCTGGGTCGTGGTGCTGCTGGTAGAGCTCCTGTTGCAAGGAGAGGACGTGGTCGATCTGTGCCAGCTACACGCACAAGTGAAACACCTTCCTCAAGTGTGAGTAGGCGACAGAACCTGCATCAGTATTTGGTAGGGCATCAAACGCCCCTAGAAGTGATGAGGCCAGAACAAGTTGAGGCGATAGTAGATTGGTTTGCTGCTGACAGTGCCTCCAGTTCCTTCACATTGTCTCCCACCCAGTCTACTGCAGAAAGGTCAGAGTTGGCACCTGCAGCCAATGTCCAACCGTCTTTCACCTCACCCCCTTGCAAATCAGGCCAGCAGTCTGAGCCCCAAGCCATACAGCAGTCTCTTATTCTTTTTGAGGACTCTGTCAGCAGGGTTTCCCAGGGCCATCCACCTAGCCCTGCCCCAGAAGTGGAAGAGATTGAGTGCAGCGATGCCCAACCACTTATTTCTCAAGATGAGTACATGCAAGGATCATCGCAGCACGTCTCCGATGATGACGAAACGCAGGTGCCAACTGCTGCGGCGTTCAGCATTGTGGAGACCGACAAGGAGGGCAGGGGTGAAGACTGGGTGGAAGATGATGTGGAGGACGATGAGGTCCTCGACCCCACATGGAATGAACGTCATGCAGGTGACCTGAGTAGTTTGGAGGAAGAGGCGGTGGTCGCACAGAGCCACTAGCACAGCAGAAGAGGGAGCAGGGTGCAGAAGCGGAGCGGCCGTGCCCTAGACACTACGCCCGCTACTGCCCAACGCAGCAAGGGAACGAGCGCACCAAAGTCAGCTCAAAGGAGTTCTCTAGCGTGGAAGTTCTTTAGAAAATGTGCTGATGACAGGACACGAGTGGTTTGCACCCTGTGCAATCAGAGCTTGAAGCGAGGCATAAACCTTCTCAACCTGAGCACAACCTGCATGATCAGGCATCTAAGTGCAAAGCACGAGCTGCAGTGGAGTACACACCTTCAAAACCAAGAAACGTCTCTGGCTCATCCTGCTTCCTCTTCTGCTGCAGTCTCGGCCGCTCCAGCCACATCTGTAGTGATACCGGCACCTGCCACCCCGCAAACAGACGATCTGTCAGCAACACCACCACCTGGGTCACCAACAACCATCTCCACAATGTCCCGTGGAAGCGTTCAGCTTTCCATCTCCCAAACACTTGAGAGGAAGAGGAAGTACCCCCCTACCCACCCGCGATCCCTGGCCCTGAATGCCAGCATTTCAAAATTATTGGCCTTTGAAATGCTGTCATTCCGTCTGGTGGAGACGCACAGTTTTAAAAACCTTATGTCGGTGGCTGTCCCACAGTACGTCGTGCCCAGCCGCCACTACTTTTCCAGGCAAGCCATCCCTTCCCTGCACAACCAAGTGGGGGAAAATATCAGGTGTGCACTGCGCAACGCCATCTGTGCCAAGGTCCACCTAACTACGGATACGTGGACCAGTAAGCACGGTCAGGGGCGTTATATCTCCCTAACGGCACACTGGGTAAATGCAGTGGCGGATGGGCCTGAGGCGGATAGCAATTTGGCGCATGTCCTTCCACCACCGAGGATTGCAGGGCGCTTCAGTTTGCCTCCTGTTCCTAACTCCTCCTACTCCGCTTCCTCATCCTCTACCGCCTCCTCATCCGGACAGCGTAACACCTTCACCACCAACTTCAGCACGGCCAGGGGTAAACGACAGCAGGCAGTTTTACAACTTGCCTGTTTGGGGGACAAACCACACACCGCGCAGGAGTTGTGGAGGAGCATGGAACAGCAGACAAATGAGTGGTTGCTGCCAGCGAGCCTCAAGCCCGGCCTGGTGGTGTGCGATAACGGGCGAAATCTCATAGCAGCTCTGGGCCTAGCCGGTTTGACGCACATCCCTTGCCTGGCGCATGTGCTGAATTTGGTGGTGCAGAGGTTCCTTAAAAACTACCCCGATATGTCAGAGCTGCTGCAGAAAGTGCGGGCCGTTTGTGCGCACTTTCGGCGTTCTCACCCTGCTGCTGCTCGCCTGGCAGCGCTGCAGCGTAACTTCGGCCTTCCCGCTCACCGCCTCATATGTGACGTGCCCACAAGGTGGAACTCCACCTTGCACATGCTGGAAAGACTGTGCGAGCAGCAGCAGGCCATAGTGGAGTTTCAGCTGCAGCACGCACGCGTGAGTCGCTCTGCGGAACAGCACCACTTCACCACCAATAACTGGGCCTCCATGCGAGACCTGTGTGCCTTGTTGCGCTGTTTTGAGTACTCCACCAACATGGCCAGTGGCAATGACGCCGTTCTCAGCTTAACTATCCCACTTCTATGCCTCCTTGAAAAAACAATTCGGGCGATGATGGAAGAGGATGTGGCACAGGATGAGGAGGAGGAGGAGGATGAAGAGGTAACATTTCCAAGGCTTTCAGGGCAGTCATTCGCAAGGGGCTCCGAGGGTGGGTTCCTGCACACGCAAACGCCAGGGACGCAATTGTCCAGCAGGGGCACAGTTCTGGAGGATGAGGAGGATGAGGAGGAGGAGGAGCTGGAGGAGGAGATGGAACCATGTTCACAGCAGGGTGGCACCCAGGCCAGCTCATGGCCATCACTGGTGCGTGGCTGGGGGGATACAGAGGACACGGACGATACACCTCCCACAGAGGACAGCCTTTCGTTGCCTCTGGGCAGCCTGGCACACATGAGCGATTACATGCTGCAGTGTCTCCACAACGACCGCCGAGTTGCCCACATTCTAACTTGTGCTGATTACTGGGTGGCCACGCTGCTGGATCCCCGTTACAAGGACAACGTACCGTCCTTAATTCACTCACTGGAGCGCGATCGCAAGATGCGCGAGTACAAGCGCACGCTGGTAGACGCCATGCTGCTGGCATTCCCATCTGACAGCGGGGCCACAGTGGAAGCACAAGGCAGAGGAGGAGGAGGAGGAGGTCGCCAACGCAACCAGGGCACCGCCAGCACCTCAGAAGGCAGGGTTAGCATGGCCGAAATGTGGAAAAGCTTTGTCAGCACGCCACAACAAACAGCAGCACCAGCAGCTCAGATGGAACGTCTTAGCAGGAGGCAGCATTTTACCAACATGGTGGAGCAGTATGTGTGCACACGCCTACATGTAGTGAATGACGGGTCTGCCCCCTTCAACTTCTGGGTCTCCAAATTGGGCACATGGCCTGAGCTTGCCCTTTACGCCTTGGAGGTGCTGGCGTGCCCTGCAGCCAGTGTATTATCTGAACGGGTATTTAGCACGGCTGGGGGCGTTATAACAGACAAGCGCAGCCGCCTGTCCAGAGACAATGTGGACAAGCTCACGTTCATTAAAATGAACCAGGCATGGATCCCACGGGACTTTTCCGTACCTTATGCAGAATAGCAATGGATACCGACCTTACCCACCCATTGTTCCATTTTTGCTCTTTCTCACTCTTTTGGGGTGTACCCTCATTTAAAATTTTTGAAAAGAAGCAGTGTTGGCTACCTCGTCCTCCTCCTCAGGGCCAGATTAATGTAGGGGCTATTGGAGCTGCAGCTCCAGGCCCCTACCTTTTATATAGGCCCCGGGTTGGCCATATTCACTGTTACCGCTCTTCTGTCACTTGTAAACACAGAAGTCTGGCTTCTATGCTCGCTTCCCCAGGCAGCACCCTCAGAACCTCCCCACACAGCGTGAAGGCCGGACAAGGAGGGACAGTTGGCGATGCATGGATGTGTTTATGGGCTTCAGAGACAGCATCCCATGTTGAATTAGGCATGCATGGCTGCACCCTTCCTCCTCTGGGTGCATGGCAAGGCACGGCCCTTAAGGCCCTTCAAAATCCTCAGCACCAAGCCCATGATGCTGTTAATCCGGCCCTGGTCCTCCTCCACCGCCGCTTCCACCTACACCGCCCATAGGTGTGCGCAGCCTATTGCATTAAGGTGTGCACCCCAAAGTTGAAATACACATGCATGTGTTTGCCAGCAGGGAGAGTAATGTATCGGGGCCATGTACCTGTAGGCAAGGAGAAATAGAGCAGAGCAGGTCCCAGGGAGATCTTTCCCATCTCCTCACTGGCAATGCTATGTGCCCTAGGTGATTAGGGTGTGCCCAGGCACACCCAGCACACCCTGTGCGCACGCCTATGTCACCGCCACATCCACCACCACCTCAACCTCCCTCCTACTCCATATGGGCCTCGTCCTTCAGAGATGAAGAAGAACATTGTTTTATTTTTCTGTTTTTTTTTGTTGTTTTAAGTTATTTCCCTATCCACATTTGTTTGCAGAGCACTTGCCATGCTCTTAATTACGTTTTGCTGCCATTTGCAGCACTCTAGCCCTTTCCTTTGGTGTTTTAGAGCCATTTTAGTGCCTTAAAGTTCGGGTCCCCATTGACTTCAATGGGGTTCGGTGTCCGGGAAAAGTTCGGTAAAAGTCCGGGACACGGACCCGGACTTTTTTTTAAAGTTCGGCCGAACCCGTCGAACACGGACATCTAGGTGTCCGCTCAACCCTATTCACGATCCTTGTCTGAACATATAAAACATGTAAGACTTGTGTTATCCAGATTACTCACACACAATCTATACGTGAAACTAAAAAAATGCTTATTTCATAAAGAAGAAGTATTATTCCTAGGATACATCATATCCAAAACAGGAATCAAGATGGATATGAGTAAGATATCCTGTATTCAGGATTGGCCTATACCAACCACCCGCAAAGCACTACAGCGATTCCTTGGATTTTCAAACTTCTATAGAAAGTTCATCAAGAACTTCTCTGCCATTGTGAGACCTCTCACACAACTCACAAGTAATAAGAAACCATTTAAATGGTCAGATGAAGCAAATGAAGCTTTTCGCTTGTTAAAAACAAGCTTTACCTCTGCTCCCATACTACGCCATCCAGACCCATCCCTCCAATACATTCTGGAAGTAGATGCGTCAAATATGGCAGTAGGAGCAGTACTCTCCCAACGACCAACGAATACTTAACCACTCCATCCAGTCGCCTTCTTCTCTAAATCTCTAAGCAGCCCAGAGGTGAATTACCCAGTGGGTGAAAAGGAACTGCTTGCTATAAAACTGGCTCTGGAGAATTGGCGACATCTACTTGAAGGCACCCGATTACCAATACTCATATATACAGATCATAAAAATCTTCAATATCTTCAGACTAACAAAACCCTCTCCCACCGGCAGGTACGATGGTCACTATTCTTCCTAAGATTTAACTTCCTAGTGACCTACACACCTGCAGACAAGAATAAAAAAGCGGATGCGCTATCATGATTAACTGAAGATAATTGCTCCGTAATCCCTTCCGTTCCTATAATACCCTACAAGCGTATTATTGGGGTTGTCCGTTCCTTGAAGGAAGAGATTCTGCACAGTATAGGTTTGGATTCACCTCCACCACAACTAACTGCTGATGCAGAAGGCTTCCTCTACTACAACGACAAACTCTACATACCCCCTACTATGCGCACCAAGATCTTGGAATTGTCACATGATGTGCCTATGGCAGGACATATGGGTATGACAAAGACCCTTAATTTGCTTACCAGGCAGTTTTTGTGGCCTGATATGAAGACATCTATACAAAAATTTGTCTCTTCATGCAACGTCTGTGCCAGGTCCAAAATTGACACTACAAAACCATCCGGTCTACTATGCAGTCTACCAATACCCCAGACTCCATGGGAAGTTGTGTCCTTGGACTTTATAGTAGAACTACCACCTTCCAAAGGATTTAATACCATTTTAGTGTCAGTGGAGCATCTGACAAAGATGGCACATTTCGTTGCTATTCGCAGACTACCTTCGTCCAAACAAACAGCGGAACTACTGATGAAACATGTCTTTAAGTTACATGGTATTCCAAAAACTCTTTTGTCTGACCGTGGATCACAATTCATCTCCAAGTTTTGGCAAGAACTATGCCACATACTACGAATTGAGCGAAAGCTCACTTCTCCCTACCATCCTCAGACCAACGGACAGACTGAAAGAGTCAACCAGTGCATCGAGCAATATTTACGTTGCTATACATCATACCTACAGGATGATTGGGTGGATCTCCTCCCTCTGGCAGAATTTGCCTACAACAACGCAACCCACAGTACGACCAAACAGAGTCCGTTCTACTTGAACTATGGGTTTCATCCCACTATTCTTCCACCACGCATCCTTCCATCCAGTAACCCAGTAGCCTCAAACTATCTTACCCAAATAAAAGACTCTCTGGGTTTACTTAATACTACCATCTCACACGCTCATAGTCAACAAAAAAAGTACTATGACCTTCGTAGAAGACCTTCTCCTCAGTATGCTATTGGGGACCTTGTTTGGTTATCAACAAAAAACTTAAGATTAAAGATCCCTAGCAAAAAGCTTGGGCCTCTATTCTTGGGACCCTTCCCAATCAGGAAACCTGACCAAGGAATAAGGCCTACCATCCCACCTCCACCTCCTGTACAAGTTGAAGGCGGAGAATAATATGAGATAAAGGAGATTCTGGATTCTCGTATCCACAGAAGAAGACTCCAATATCTAGTACGATGGAAGAACTATGGGCCCCAAGACGACACCTGGCTGGATACCTCTGATATACATGCCCCTAGGCTGATTCACAATTTTCACGCAAAATACCCGGAAAAAACAGTTCTAGAGGCCTTCCGGAGCCGGCCTTAAGGGGGGGGTACTGTAATGTTCTGGTACCTCTGGTACCCTTATTCCACTTCCTTATTCAGTGTATGCGTCCCACCATTCTCTTCTGGTAGGTGCGCATACACCTTTAAGACCGATGCTGTCATCACTGGGCGCCGCAGAGTGGCTATTTCAACCGCCGGCGTTCTCACTCACATGTTCGCTGTCGGAACCTCGCTGCTGATCCCTGTATCCCGCTACCGGATCACTCGCTCATACCGAACCTCTCTACTACTGCTTGCTATTAGTGATAAGTACCCCGCAGGGGAATCCTCCATAACCTTCCTACTAAGCTTACACTATCTAGCTCTGCATATTAACCACTTAAGCCCCGGAGGATTTGGCTGCTAAAGGACCAGGGTTTTTTTTGCGATTTTTTACTGCGTGACTTTAACGGACAATTGCGCGGTCGTGCGACGCTGTACCTAAACGAATTTGACGTCCTTTTTTTCCCACAAACAGAGCTTTCTTTTGGTGGTATTTGATCACCTGTGCGATTTTTTGATCACGCGCTATAAACAAAAAAAGAGCGTAAATTTTGCAAAAATAACAATATTTTTCACATTTTTTTATATGAAATTCCCCAAAAAAAAAAGTAAAAATCAAAATTTTTTAACATTTTTCGGCCAATTTGTTTTATGCTACCTATGTTTGGTAAAAAAAAATCGCAAAAAGCGTATTTTGATTGGTTTGCGCAAAAGTTATCGCGTTTACTAACAAAGAGAAAGATTTTTGTCATTTTTGGTGTTTTTTTTTTTAACGCGTAATGGCGGCGATCTGCGATTTTTTTTTCGGTACTGCGACATTGCGGCGGACAGATCAGACCCTTGACTGCCATTTTTGACACTTTTGGGGTTACCAGTGACATTACTGCAGTAATCAGTGCTATACATATGCACTGTTACTGCAAAAATGACACTGGCAGGGAAGGGGTTAACTTTATTGGACAGGGAGGGGTTAAGTGTGTCCTAGGGGCGTGCTTTCTACTGTGTAGGGACATTCCTATTGGTGTAAAAGCAAAGATCAACCGTTCTACATAGTAGAACGGTCAGATCTTTACTTTTACACAGGGAGAACTGACAGGCAGCTTGTTTACACAAGCTGCTCTGTCTTTCTCCCTTCACAGGAGCGATCGCAGTGTGACTGGCGGACATCGAGTCTGCCGGTCACACGCACTGACTTGCCTGTGAACGAGCCGCGGTGGGCGCGCGCCTCGGCGGGCGCGCGCCCGCCCGCGATAGGCTCGCAAGTCAGTGACAGGCGAGTGACGTACCGATACGTCACTCTGCCTGGCCGGGGCTGACCGCCGCAGTATATAGTCGTGCGGCGGTCGGCAACCGGTTAAGGACTGTAACTATCATCTGCACTGTTGTTTTAGATTGCTAGCTCTTGAGCCTACTAACATCTATCCTTGCACTGGGTTAGTCTCTCCTGTATGTCATCTGCTGTCCTACCACCTACTACCATACATGATTGCTAACCTATCTGCATCCTACCTGTTACCATCTATACTCTCATGAACATTTCTCTCAAGTGCTGTTCACTTATTTGTCACTGTTCATACCTGTCTCTTCAACTCATCACCACTATACTGCTATATACATCTATTACTCCAGGAACATCTTATTGAGTGTGTATATTTGTATGCTGAATCAGACAGACCACAGTGATGAGTCTTGGGAGTTGGAATTGGTATTTCAACCTATCTCTACATGACTACTGAGTGGAGTTTTTCTGCAGCTGCAAATCCATCTTGTTTCAGAAAACGCAGGAGCGTTATACCTGTATGGAAGTGGGTAAACATTCCTTAGTACAAGATGTATGATGTTTATGCATAAGGCAGTTATTGGCCATGGTAAAGCAATTGAGAAGCAGTCCACATTTGAAGATTGGCTTCACCTGAGCTAAAATTGCTCTGTTCATAAAACTTAAGTCTCCAAACCAGTCATATTTCATGAATCCCGACCTGATAACAATACACTAATGCTAAGTGCTTACACAAATGTAGAGGAAAAAAAAATGTCAGAGAGTAATGGCACTGCTGGAACATTAAAAGAGCAGAACTGATAAACCAAGCCAATTTTATGGTACAGCTTTTAGAAGCCTGAACTGGAAATTATGCTCTGCTGGACCAGACCTTTTTAAGCAATGTAGAGCATATTACTAAAGTTCATATCAAAGAACATCTGGATAGCAGTGACCATAACATTATGTTATTTAATTTAAGTTGTAAACAACAAGCACATACTGGAAAGATAACACTTAATTTGAAAAGAGCCAATTTCCCAATACTTTGAAAATGGTTAAAAGTAAAACCTATGTGGCTCATGTCTAAATTTGAAAAAGCCATAAAGAATAACAAAATCTCATTTAAAAAATATAAAAATAAAGGAACACTATCCTTATTTGAAAGTTACAAACATAACAGCATATGAAAAAAAAGGAAATCAAAGCTGCAAAAATTGAAAACAAAAGACAGGTTTCAAAAGAGAATAGGTCAAACTCCCAAATGTCTTCAAATATATCAATAATAAAAAGGCCAGATCTAAGCAAGTAGGACCTTTAAAAGATAACTCATAGTTGGGAACTGAGGACAAAGAGAAGGCAATTGTATTAAATACTGCAATAAATTCAGCTCTGTGTATACAGAGAAAAGTAGGGGAGCTTAAGTCCATAATGGGAATGGCATTGTCATAGACTCCAAATAACCACAATTGCTCAAAATTGATAAAGTCCAGAAACATTTAGACAAAATATATGTGGCTAACACACCTGGACCACATGGTATACACCCATGTGTCCTCAAAGAGCTGAACTCTATTATTTCAAAGCCATTGTTCCTAGATTTTAAAGACTCTATTATGACTGGTTCAATACCACTTGATTGATGCAGACAACTGTGGTGCCTATATTTAAAAAGGAATCAAAGATTTTAACAAGTACCTAAAGACCAGTTAGTTTAACGTTATAATTGGGAAGATACTTAAGAGCTTGATAAAAAAAAAAAAACATGTAGAAGAGTTTTTGCTAGAAAAAAAATATAAGCAAGAGCCAGCATTGATTCATGAAAGACCAAAGTTATCAAACAAATCTGCTTTCTTTTTGTGAGGAAGTAAATAAAAACATAGGCAAAGGCACAGTTCTCCACACACGGCTAATAGTTAAAGTCTGATACATACTAACATTTTTTTTTCATTCAACCCAGCAGGCTGAACAAAAAAAAAAAAAAACAGGAGAGCTTGGGAGGAGCCTCTGTACTAACTATGTTATGTTAGTACAGCGATCTCCCTCACTGAGCTATTGTGTTCTGACAGTGTCCCCGCCAGGCCACACCAGTCAGCGCTCTCAGCCATAGAGCTCTGATCGGATGCTGATCGGTAGACCTTTTTCAGTCATGCTCCTTTGACAAACTGGCTGTCGTACACACATGACAGTTTCTATTGAACCGGCCGATGCCACCCGACATTCGGCCCGTGTGTACTAGGCTTAAGTTAAAGTCTATGGGTAAGGTAAAGTCTACAGTAAATTTCTTAATAGATAGAAAACTGACTTAAAATACTGTTTTCAGAGAATACTGATTAAAAATTCATACTCTGAATGGTCTGTTATTAGTGGTGTACCCCTGGGTTCAATGTTGGGCCTATTTCTTTTTAACATATTTGTAAATATAATAGAGTTTTGGAATAAAAGTGCCATTTTTCTGTTTGCGGATGATACCAATACTGTCCTCAGGAGATGTCTCTAATTTATACACAGACCTTAATGCACTGTTTGAGTGGGCAACTATGGGGCAAACAAGGTTTAACATTGATAAATGTAGAGTTATGCACTTAGGGTGTAAACATGCATGCATCATATATTCTAGGAGTAGAGCAACTGGGAGTGTCAGTGGTTGAAAAGGATCTGGGTGTTCTGGTAGATCATAGACTTCATAATGGCACACAATGGCAAACTGCAGTTTCTACAGCCAGAAAAAATACTGTCTTGTATAAAAAGTTGTATAGGGGGGAGATTTAAATGTAATAAAATCAAACCCGCATTCAATTTGCCTATGTCTAAAAACTATTCCTGTTGCTGCTGTTCATATCAAACTACAGCCCAAACAGTGTTGCTAATTAATTGTACTCTCAACATTAAATGATCAACTCCAGTGCCACAACCTTGCATAAATGTTAAATATAGTCCAAAATATACATCAACTTGATAGTCCCCAAAACAGAATAATATGGGTTTCTTTCAAAGTGCTCGTGTGCAGAAAAATCCTAAAGTGCTGTAGTGTTCCAAATTACCACATGCTTGATGAACGGTGCTCCACACAACTCCCTTTGAGCCATTACTCACCAGATAGTATGGACCCCTTAGCAATATTGCATGTGGGTCTAATATGCTTAAACTGGTGGGCAGGGAGAATTAATCACTGGACTTCTGAATATTCCTATGTATTCACCCCTAATACATGAAAGGAGAGAATTTATATAGTGTAGCATAAAACAAAAAAAAAAAAAAAACGCGCTATATTTAATGAACAAAAAAAATGTGCAAGCAGCAACTTATCTGTAAGATATCTGCACAGTTCTAATACAATATAACTTTTGGCACTAAATTATTAAACATAAAAAGTCCACAAGTGTAATGTGATAATCCAGGCCCAATACCCTCGAGTCCCGGAAGGATGGATTTTTGTGTGTGTGCCAGCCTATGCATGCAATTTTAGGTGCTTTGTTTACATCTACACTGTAAGTGTAATCTAATTTTATCTGTACAATAAAATTTGCGAGTTTACACTATGTGGAGCTTTTTGTATTTTGGGTAATATGTATTACACTGTGCTGAGGAGAGTGGTGAGTCAAGTTGGAAGACCCTTTTTTGATGTTCTAAAGGCCCTGGCTGGGTATGGAGCTACAAGCGTTTATGACCTTTTGTAATGAGAGGTCCATATAATCCAGTAAGGGAGTCTTTCAGCTATTTGGTGGCTGTGTTTACCTGCAGAATCACTCTTAAAGGTGGTGGATGTTAGTGATACTCATCTGGATTAGCACATTACACTTTTACATGATACAGTTTTGTTTAATTTAGCGCAACTAAAAAGTTATATTGTATAGTGTAGTATGTTCTTGTTTAATTAAAAAAGATTAAAATCACACTTACAGTGTTCCAGAGAATATGCACCTAATCATGGAATACATTTAGTAGGACAGTTGGCTTGTTCCAGCAACTCGCTTGGTTGCCATGACCTCGTGTGCGTTCCACCGCTTTCCAGATGTGATGTAATTAAGGAACCATAATCTATGTTGACACATCAGGTTCTCTATATGTTTGGAGAAAACAAAGTTTAACCTTGACATACCACATATGGAAAGGCTTGTTTACAGTAATAGCTGTGGAATAGACTGCCTCAAGAAATTAATAACAAATGTGTAGATACCCTTGCGCTAGGAGGTCATATGGACACCAATAATGGGTATGCTGCTGATCATCACAGTGTGAAAAATAAATAACTCCTACAGCGCAACACCCAAGGCCAACAACAATTGAAAAGTGCTAGAGTGCAAATCGTGATCTAATGGATTCAGTCCATAAATGAACATATAACCAATGAACATTCCTGACTGTTCTTCCAAAGCAAAGTGTTAAACGTTCAAACAACAAGTGATCAACAGTGACTCAATATTGCTGTAAAACTGATTAAGCATGTGTCCAGTGAAAATAGTTTTTTCTTTGGTGTTCCTCCAGAATATTCCAAAAGATGAAAGATTCTCATTCAGTGTCCAGTGGTCCCCCCTAAGGCAAGTATCACGTACCTGGAGATGAGGCTGACACTGTGAGGAAGGCCTCCCTTGCGCCTCCGACTCGGGACCCCTGATAGTGCAGACAGGGACACCTGAGTGTAGAGTAGCACGAGCGCCTGGAGTCTTGCTTGGAGCGGACGAAGGCTACTGGTGAAGTTTGCCAGAGAAGTCCGATGAGCAGGGTGTTGAGCAGGCAGCAGGTGCAGGAAGCAGGGGTTCCTGGGTAACAGGAGGAGCTTCCTGTGCAGGATGGACGGATTCAGGGATGACAGAAGCGTAGTAAGACAAGCCGGGTCAGGAGCCAATCGGTAACGTATAAGCCAGTAGGAGCAGACAGGGAGAGAGGTCACGGGACAAGCCAAGGTCGGTGCAGGTGGAGATCAGAGAATCGTCAGGACAAGCCGGGTCTGGAACTAGGAACAAGATACAGGTAACAGGTATCCAAGGCTGAAGACAAAGCAGCACTGAACCTGTGTGCTGATCCAGCTTAAATAGTGCTCTTCCTTGATGAGAAGGGTGGAGCCAGGATTAGCCTGTGGGTTTAACTCATCCTCTGCCAGAGCCTTCCTGACAGCAAGACACACTTACCAGATAGTGTGGACCCTTTAGCCATATAGCATATGGGTCTATCAAGCAGGACTGGTAAGTGGGATCAGATTCGGTTCTTGCAGGTGGTGTACCCAGGGTTGGTACTCCTATAATGAGAGAGAGGAATCCAAATATGATGTAGTACGTTCTTTAATTGATAATCACAGTGTACAAATTCACTTACATTTTGTTAGACATCAAATCGCCTATTAGATTTCCTGACAAGGCTTGTGTGTCTCGCTGATCGGGAGCACCACCGGTTTCGGGCCCTGTAACCAGCGTGCATTCCAAATGTGCGTACCACCGCCACTGGAAATGACATGCTGAGAGACCAGATACTACATCGACGCGTTTTGCCCCTCCCACAGGATGTTCTCACAGACTCAAGAAATTGTTCTGGCCAGCTCATGATCTAAGGAATATACAATTGTCTTCAGGAGAATAGGAAGATTTCAACCCCCCACCCCAATATGCACCATGCTTTATAGGGTTTTTTTTTCCTATACTCCTAGAACTCTGGGTTCTATATATTTATAGTTTTTTTTATTTATTCTATTGGTTGAAGTAGATGGACTTGTGTCTTTTTTTCAACCTGATTAATTATATAACTTTGTAACTGCCTCTCTGTACTGTAGTTTTAGCAGTGGCCATTTAATTACATCATCACCTGGGCTGCCCTGACTTCCAGTCTGTTTCCACCACTATGACTGCATAATTTGGTTGACTAGCTAAGTGACTCCTTATCTGTTTCTCTCAGCATGACAACCCCACACCCCTAAACCTTTTGATTGGGTGGGGTGTGCTCAATGACACCTTCCAGAGGGTCAATAAAAAGCTGCTGGAATTTGCAAATGGAGCTCTCAATTTACCTTTGAGCTAAGAACACATGCTGAGAGTCACTCTGAGTGTCAGTAACTCTGTCAGGATTGGACAGACCCAAAGCCAGGAAAACCTTGTGGAATATAAAAGGGGGCACATTATGTGGCCACTTGTGTGGGATTGTGGCCACCTGGTAGAAGTTTGGTTAGTTAAAAGCATAGGGTTATAGGTGTACAGTAGGCTAGTGAAAGGTTAAATTTACCTGAGCATTGCAGCAAATATTAGCCAATCAGTGTGCAGGGAGAGTTTCTGGCAGGCTGGGCAGAGGCTATATAAACCTGGTTTGGGCTAGAGTGCTTCCTTTTGCACAGAAGAGCAGCAAGGAAGAATTTTCAGCCAAAGAGTCCCAGAATTGCTGTCCCACCTGCTGCCATGGAGGCCCTGCTAAAACAGCTGATAGAGAAGGCGGAGAGTGCGGGAGGTGAAGCATGGCTGAGGCAGTGTCTCTCAGCGTCCGGAGCTGAAGAGAGAATGCCGGCGGAAGCGCATCCTGTTTCTTCACAGGCAGAAGCGCCTGCAGCGAGGCCGAGTGTACTTACAGTGCGGGAGACGAGAGCGCGGAGGAGCCGGGCCCCAGAGAGGGAGAAGACGCCAGAGAAGCCAGCCAGTGTGACGGACAGTGAGCCGCCGTGCGGCGCCATGGATCTGAAGACGGCTCGGGCGCGCATGCGCCGTACATCTAAGAAGAGAAGAAGAGCCTCCCTATCTCCAAGAAGGGGTGGCGGAGGGCGGGCTAACGCCTGCCAGGCGGACCCAGAGAAGGAGAGAGGGCGTCTGCCATCTCCACAGAGGAGCATTCCTGTAGTGTCCAGAACGCCTGCTGTGGGAGTGTCTACAGCACAGCATGGAACACTAGGAGCAGCCCCCAGCGTGCTAATGGAGGAAGCTGAGCAGCGACCTGTTCTCCCCCCAGCAGCTGGTGAGTTATGCAGGGTTCAGGATTTGTCCTCATTGATTAACTCTTTGTCCTCTCTAGTGCAATCTTTCTCTCAAGTCTCCCCTGCTGTTTCTCCTCTCTCTGCTAAGCCTGTTTTGTCTATTCAGCAGCAGCCAAGCTGTGAGCTTAGTTTCTCTCCTGCGGTGTCTACTGTCCCTAATTTGTATGGGGTTAATGTCACAGATGACAATGTTAGCCATAATATATTTAAAGAGGAGAATACTATGCCTATGCATGCACCTTTACTGGGAGGTAGTGGTGTGCCGGAAGTATGTATGAAAGGTGCGATGCCATGTGAAATGTCACCTTTGGGCTCCGGAGTAATGGCAGAAAAGCACCCTGAGAGGTGTGGGGGCTTATTCCAGCACCTGGACCATGTCTTGGAGGCGTACAAGAGCTTCGGGGGGTTGGGCTGGTATTACTACGACGAATCTTTTCGTCAGAAGCTGTCGGTCCACCCCTCTTTAAGATGGGGTATGAAGGATGTGGGCCTGTGGCTGAACTTAATGTCTCCGCAGAGGCAGAATCCTGTTAGGCAGCCGGTAGGAAACATACAGAATGCAGCATATCGCAAAGGTTGCTGCTTCGCTTTCAATGAGAATCAATGTCGGTGGAATGCGGCTTGCCGTTATAAGCACGAGTGTTCGTTCTGTGCGGGCCCACATCCAGTGAGTAAGTGTTTTAGAAAGAACGCTGCTGTTGGGCAAACCACAAAGGATATTTTTCCAAAAAGCCTGCACGCCTGTGAGGCTGGAAAGAATGCGTCCGTGGTTGGACAGGTACCCAAACAGGGAGAGGGCCCGTTTTCTCATTGAAGGTTTTGAGAGAGGTTTCCCTTTGCCTTCATTTGTGGGAAAGGGATGTACAGAGGTGGGCAACCTGAAGTCAGTGGAAAATTTTCCACAGGTGGTTAGGGACAAGATTTTTAAAGAAATCGAGCTGGGTAGGGTGGCGGGTCCTTTTGATCGGCCGCCTTTTGACAATTTTCGTGTTTCTCCACTGGGAGTGGTCCCCAAAAAGGAGCCGAATGAATTCCGGGTCATACATCACCTCTCTTACCCGAAGGGAAGCTCGCTGAATGATGACATCGATGAGACTCTGTCATCAGTATCTTATGCCACGTTTGAAGAAGCCATAGCTAAGATTCGGCTTTTCGGGCAAGGGGCATTGTTGGCAAAGGCGGACATAAAGTCCGCATTTCGACTTTTGCCTATATCACCTTTGGCATTCAATTCTTTGGGCTTTCAGCTGGAGGGTTTGTATTTTTTTGACAAAAGCCTCCCTATGGGATGTTCTTTGTCCTGTTCGTATTTCGAAACATTTTCTTCTTTTTTGCACTGGGTGGTGTCAGCCAAGTCAGGTAGTGTGGGAGATAAAATACAAAAGGGGTGCAGCGCTACAGTAGAAAGTATGAACTCAGACTGTATAATTGTGAAAAAGTTCTGACTGAACAATTAAATCACAAATACTGTGCAAGCTTAAAATAAAGAAGAGTCCTTTAAATGTCACAAATCCAAGCCATAAGATCAAGGAAAACCCGTGCTGTAAAGGGTGAAACAGATGCACCTCTTCATAAGTGACTCCATCACCAGAGTGTGTGCTAGCCTCTCACCTCAATTCTCAGACCTCTAGGGTCATAACGCAGTGTGTTTTCAAACACCTGATGGGCTCCCAATCTGCTCAGCTTTGCCTCCAACCTCCAACCTCAGACCGATCATAGAGTAAGAGATTCCATCATAGAGGGGGGGACAAAAGGACATCTAGTGCTCTCCGTATATATAACAGTTTATTAAATATTAAAAGATATTGCACTTACAAGCATGGCACTATCCTAGTGCAAAACGAACAGCATAAGTGTATAACAGCACAGCCAGCTGGCCGCTCGGTGTGCGATCCCTTCGGAGCGTCGCGGGTGACGTCACAGCTCCTCCCCCGTACGCGTTGCGTCAGTGGGCGTGACTTCTTCAGCGGGGTACGTGGAGGGCGGCACCCGCACGCTTGTCCTCTCAATCTTCCCCCAACGGCTTCGGTTCAGCTTTCCCCGCCGCGCCGCCTCAGGCAGTGTCAGGCAGTGATGTCTCCTCCAGCTGCCACTCGACTCTCGGGAGGAGGGAGGGGGGCGCTCCACGCTCTCACTCACACTCGAGTGAGTCCTGTTCCGAAGGATAGATCTGCTACTGTGCAAGAGTGGGGGGGTAGAGGCAAGAGGTCTACCCGATGGCTTCCCTCTTAGCCCGCTCGTCTATAGGGGATAGTCAGTTACTCCATTTCGATCCAAATGGAGTAACTGACTATCCCCTATAGACGAGCGGGCTAAGAGGGAAGCCATCGGGTAGACCTCTTGCCTCTACCCCCCCACTCTTGCACAGTAGCAGATCTATCCTTCGGAACAGGACTCACTCGAGTGTGAGTGAGAGCGTGGAGCGCCCCCCTCCCTCCTCCCGAGAGTCGAGTGGCAGCTGGAGGAGACATCACTGCCTGACACTGCCTGAGGCGGCGCGGCGGGGAAAGCTGAACCGAAGCCGTTGGGGGAAGATTGAGAGGACAAGCGTGCGGGTGCCGCCCTCCACGTACCCCGCTGAAGAAGTCACGCCCACTGACGCAACGCGTACGGGGGAGGAGCTGTGACGTCACCCGCGACGCTCCGAAGGGATCGCACACCGAGCGGCCAGCTGGCTGTGCTGTTATACACTTATGCTGTTCGTTTTGCACTAGGATAGTGCCATGCTTGTAAGTGCAATATCTTTTAATATTTAATAAACTGTTATATATACGGAGAGCACTAGATGTCCTTTTGTCCCCCCCTCTATGATGGAATCTCTTACTCTATGATCGGTCTGAGGTTGGAGGTTGGAGGCAAAGCTGAGCAGATTGGGAGCCCATCAGGTGTTTGAAAACACACTGCGTTATGACCCTAGAGGTCTGAGAATTGAGGTGAGAGGCTAGCACACACTCTGGTGATGGAGTCACTTATGAAGAGGTGCATCTGTTTCACCCTTTACAGCACGGGTTTTCCTTGATCTTATGGCTTGGATTTGTGACATTTAAAGGACTCTTCTTTATTTTAAGCTTGCACAGTATTTGTGATTTAATTGTTCAGTCAGAACTTTTTCACAATTATACAGTCTGAGTTCATACTTTCTACTGTAGCGCTGCACCCCTTTTGTATTTTATGTTTCATCTGGGTTTTGATAGATTTGACCTTTACCGGTGCTCAGCAGCTTTTATTCCATTTTGCTGATTGTAGCGCTGAATGAGTTTTCTTTTTATATTTTAGGTAGTGTGGGAGTGCTGCACTACCTGGACGATTTTTTGTTCGTGGGCCCACCAGATTCGGTTGATTGTCTGTCTTTGTTGCAAACCTTTAGGACAGTGGCGGAGGACTTTGGGGTTCCTTTGGCGGAAGAAAAAACTTGCTTGCCCGCTACAAAAATGATATTTTTGGGTATTCAGATTGATACCGAACGCATGGAGTTTTGTTTGCCTATGGACAAGGTGGCAAGGTTGAAATCTCTGGTACAGTCATTCATGTCGCGGAGAAAGGTTCTGTTGAAAGAAATGCAGTCCTTTTTAGGTTTGCTAGCGTTCGCGTGCAGAATTATGCCCATGGGTAGGGTGTTTTCCAGACGTCTTTACCTGTCCACTTCGGGCTTGAAGGCCCCATTTTCCCACATCAGATTGACTAGCGACCTTCGGGAGGATTTGTCGGTTTGGGCAGAATTTCTTGAAATGTACAATGGTCGTTCATTTTTTCAGGAAGAGTTTGTTTTTGCCCCGGATTTCCGCTTGTTTACGGACGCGGCGGGTTCTAAGGGCTTCGGAGCAATTTGGCAGACACACTGGTGTTGTGCAGGATGGCCGGATTCGTGGAGGATTGGAGGGCTGACGAAGAACGTGGTTTTGTTGGAACTGTTTCCGATATTAGTGGCATTGGAACTATGGGGTTCCTGTTTCGCGAACAGAAGGATTTTGGTGGAAACTGACAACAAAGGGGTCTTGTTTGCGGTAAACTGCCTTTCATCCAAATCTATTCCTGTAATTAAGGTGCTCAGGAGGGTTGTCCTTTTGTGTTTACAGTACAATATATGGTTGAAGGCAAAACATACACCGGGTGTCTTGAATAATCTGGCCGACGCTCTATCTCGGTTTCAGATGGATCGGTTTCGCCAGCTGCTGCCGGAGGCGGACGAAGAAGGTACCGAGATTCCGAGCCGAGTGTGGACAGTTGTTGGGACCTAGTCGAGAGAACGATAGTGGGATCAGTGGCCCCGAGGACATGGGCGAGCTACGCTGCTGCCTGGAGAAGTTGGTTGGCTTTCACGGAGGCGAAGGGCCAGATGGAAGGTCGACCGGAGGAATGTTGGGTTTTGGAGTTTGTAAGTTCTTTGATGCAGCGGAAACTGTCTTATAGTCACTTGCGTAAGACACTGGCGGGCATTTCCTTTTTCTGCCGCTTGAAGGGTTTTCCGGCTTGTACATCTTATTTTTCAGTACAGCAATTATTGAAAGGCTATAGGAAGGAAGTGTCGGTAATAGATGACAGGAGACCTATTTCTATTGAATTATTGGGGGATATCTGCGGTATGACTTCATCAGTATGTAGTTCCGTTTACGAAGCACTGTTGTTCAGAACAGCTTTTGTCTTGACCTTTTTTGGGGCGCTGCGCATCTCGGAGTTGATACCGTTATCAAAAAAAGCAGAAGGGGGCCTTTTCTATGATCAGGTGGTGGTGGGCAGGGAAGATATCGGGATTTGGTTACGGCGCTCAAAGTCAGACACCTTGGGGAGAGGTGTGGGGATTACTATCAAGGCCCAACAGAATAAGGATATTTGCCCGTTGAGTATGGTTAAAAGATTTTTGAAAGTAAGGCCAGTTTGTGGTCGACATTTTTTAGTTCACCTGGATTCTACTCCTCTAACGAAATACCAGTTTGACTTCATTCTACACAAATGCTTAGAGCGGCTGGGTTTAAGTAATTTTAGGTTTTCCTCACACTCATTTAGGATAGGGGCAGCATCGGAGGCGGCTAGGAGGGGATTTTCGGATAGGGTAATACAAAGTATGGGAAGGTGTAAATCTAAATGTTTTAAAGTATATGTAAGGCCTAACTTGTTTGTTTGAATTCTCCAGGTTCTCAGCGAGCAGTCTGGATACTGGGACACTCCTTTATTTTCTGGGCGAGAAAGAGAGCATCGCAACGTGTTTACAGTACAAATTTAGCTCTACCTCCGGAGTTTAGATTGTTTTGGAAAGGAATTAGAGGCCTGCAGTGGCACCAGCTGTACTTTCATTTGTCTAGATTATTCCAAGTTTGGCCTCCTCCGGCCATTGTGATTATCCATGCTGGGGGTAACGACATTGGTAATATTAAGACATTAGATTTATTATTTAAAATGAAACAAGATTTACATTTATTTTCCCTTTCTTCCCCTGGGACGGTGGTGGTGTTCTCCGAGATAGTTCCTCGGCTTCCTTGGCTTTCCTCATCACAGAGGAAGGTTATGGAGAAGATGAGGAAGAGGGTCAATAGGGCGATGGAGAAGTTTATGCCGTCTATCGGCGGCTTGTCCTATAGGCATGTAGATTTGGAGGGTGGCATCCAGGGGCTTTATCGCCAGGATGGCATTCACCTTTCAGATGTGGGGATTGATATCTTTAATCTAGGGCTGCAAAATAGCATTGAAAAGGCCGCGGTGGTGGGGTAGGGCCGTCCTTGTTGCTCAAGTCCGGCTGGTGGGGACATTGTATTTCATATGGTATTTGATTTGATTGATGCTCGAGTTGTTCTATAACTGAGCAATTATAAGTTATTCAGTTTGAGTGTTTTTTACAAGCAAGTAATTTTTATGAATTAATTTATTTCATTTAAACCAATAAAGCGTGCCGCGGCCTTTTTCTTTGCCAAAAAACTTGAAGTCAGTGTTATTATTTATATTAAATTAAGTATGGTTAAGCGGGAGTGTGGCCTACAATTCCATATAAAAGGGGGCACATTATGTGGCCACTTGTGTGGGATTGTGGCCACCTGGTAGAAGTTTGGTTAGTTAAAAGCATAGGGTTATAGGTGTACAGTAGGCTAGTGAAAGGTTAAATTTACCTGAGCATTGCAGCAAATATTAGCCAATCAGTGTGCAGGGAGAGTTTCTGGCAGGCTGGGCAGAGGCTATATAAACCTGGTTTGGGCTAGAGTGCTTCCTTTTGCACAGAAGAGCAGCAAGGAAGAATTTTCCCCGCCCCCCCTCCCCTTTGTCGCGAGCACCTTTGTGTGGTTGGGTCACCCTAGTAGACTAGGGGGGACATTGTATTTCATATGGTATTTGATTTGATTGATGCTCGAGTTGTTCTATAACTGAGCAATTATAAGTTATTCAGTTTGAGTGTTTTTTACAAGCAAGTAATTTTTATGAATTAATTTATTTCATTTAAACCAATAAAGCGTGCCGCGGCCTTTTTCTTTGCCAAAAAACTTGAAGTCAGTGTTATTATTTATATTAAATTAAGTATGGTTAAGCGGGAGTGTGGCCTACAATTCCATAGCTTTTGCCTTTGTTCCCATTTGTTTTACTGTTGCTTATTGTCTATTTTTTGCCATACACATCCCTGGTTTTTTGTACCTTTTTGCATCCTTACCTGCAAAAAACATCCCTGGCCTTTCCACATTGTGCCAGTAGTCCATCATAGCAGTACACACTGGGCTTTCATCTTATCATTTATAGAGCATCTGCTTTTTTCCATCTGGGAGAACGCGTGGTTTTACATGGGAAGACAATCTCTTCTCTCCCCTCCAGCACCTGCTTGAATAATGGTATGTGATTTCAGCTTTTTAAGCCACGTCCATGAGGGATTATTGCAACATGTGATTGACACTTACACAGTCCAGTCTGTTTACACAGGAGCCTTTTTATCTTTTTTAAGTTTGTTGTTGGACCAATAAACATTTTATATGTTTGCATTAACTGTGGTTTTGGTCTTTTACCCATGTGGAACTACAATTACTAGCCACCAGCTTTCACAACACTGTTTTGTGGCTGTACAGACTTATAGAATGCCTTAGCGCTTTTCATTGAGGATCTCTCACATTTTTTGTAAATAAATATTATATTATATCTTTTCATGTGACAGCACTGAAGAAATGACACTTTGCTACAATATAAAGTAGTGAGTGTACAGCTTTCCCCTCAAAATAACTCAACATACAGCCATTAATGTCTAAGCCGCTGGCAACAAAAGTGAGTACAACCCTAAGTGTAAATGTCCAAATTGAGCCCAAAGTGTCAATATTTTGTGTGGCCACCATTATTTTTCAGCACTGCCTTAACCCTCTTTGGCATGGAGTTCACCAGAGCTTCACAGGTTGCCACTGGAGTCCTCTTCCACTCCTCCATGACGACATCACGGAGCTGGTGGATGTTAGAGACCTTGCTCTCCTCCATCTTCTGTTTGAGGATGCCCCACAGATGCTCAATAGGGTTTAGGTCTGGAGACATGCTTGGCCAGTCCATCACCTTTACCCTCAGCTTCTTTAGCAAGGCAATGGTCATCTTGGAGGTGTGTTTGGGGTCGTTATCATAATGGAATACTGCCCTGCGGCCCAGTCTCCGTAGGGAGGGGCTCTTGCTCTAATTCAGAATGTCACAGTACGTGTTGGCATTCATGGTTCCCTCAATGAACTGTAGCTTCCCAGTGCATTCATGCAGCTCCAGACCATGACACTCCCACCACCATGCTTGACTGTAGGCAAGGCACACTTGTCTCCTTACCTGGTTGCTGCCACATGTGCTTGACACCATCTGAAACAAATAAGTATATCTTGTTCTCATCAGATTACAGGACATGGTTCCAGTAATCCATGTCCTTAGTCTGCTTGTCTTTCACAAACTGTTTGTGGGCTTTTATGTGCATCATCTTTTGAAGAGGTATCCTTCTGAGACAACAGCCATGCAGACCAAGTTGATGCAGTGTGCTGCGTATGGTCTGAGCACTGACAGGCTGACCCCCACCCCTTTAACCTGTGCAACAATGCTAGCAGGACTCATACGTCTATTTCCCAAAGACAACCTCTGGATATGACACTGAGCACGTGCAGTCAACCTCTTTGGTCAACCATGGCGAGGCCTGTTCTGAGTGGAACCTGTCCTGTTAAACCACTGTATGGTCTTGGCCACTGTGCTGCAACTCAGTTTCAGGGTCTTGCCAATCTTCTTATAGCCTAGGCCAGGGGTGTCCAAACTATGACCCTCCAGGTGTTCAGGAACTACAATTCACATGAGACATTGTAAATCTCTGACATTCACAGACATAACTAGGCATGATGGGAATTTTAGTTCTTGAACAGCTGGAGGGACATAGTTTGAACATAGCTGGCCTAGGCCATCTTTATGTAGAGCAACAATTCTTTTTTTCAGATCCTCAGAGAGTTCTTTGTGATGAGGTGCCATGTTGAACTTCCAGTATTAGAGAGTGAGAGTGATAACACCAAATTTAACACACCTTCTTCCTATTCACACCTAAGACCTTGTAACACTAACGAGTCACATGACAATGGGGAGGGAAAATGGCTAATTGGGTCCAATTTGGACATTTTCACTTAGGGGTGTACTCACTTTTGTTGCTAGCGGTTTAGACATTAATGGCTGTGTGTTGAGTTATTTTGAGGGGACAGAAAATTTACACTGTTATACAAGCTGTACACTCATTACTTTACATTGTAGCAAAGTATCATTTCTTCAGTGTTGTCACATGAAAAGATATAAAAAAATATTTACAAAAACATGAGGGCAGGGTTTGGTGTCAGTAGAGCAAAAGACTGTGTCAGTAGTTTATTATTTTTATTAAAACTTTTTTACAATTTTATTTTTTGACAATACTTTTATACAATAATTTATTGTTAATATTTGTTTTTTTACAATTTGGGGGAATTGGTGAAATATTAGGGATCAAAATAGACCCCTGCTGTCTCACATTTGAGACAGAGAAAGGGACTGAGGGCAGAGATTCCCCAGTTCCTTTCTCTGCAGCCAAGCAGCAGGGGAAATCTGTGCAGCAAGGCATGATTAGGGTGTGCCCAGGCACACCCTGTGCACACACCTTTGCTGTACACCTTAAAGGACTTGTAAAGGCAGGAAGGTTTTAAATCTTAATGCATTCTATGCATTAAGATAAAAAGCCTTCTATGCCCCCTCTCAGCCCCTGGCGTACCCACTTAAGAGCTATACCTTGGTTTTGGTTGAGACCCCTTCTGTGTTGGGGTCCATCCATGCAGCGTGGCCTTGGCCACACCTACAGTTTGAGCGTACCTTCATTACATCCCAGACGGGACGCCGGGTCGATCCCATATATGTATTGCATTTGCTACATGTTGTTTCTATGTTATATACAGCAGTTTTGTATCTCAATGTACCTTGTTTTATCTAGGCATGTACCTACTATTTTCACTGCATATTGCTGTACCATGTTTATTTTGCCTTCAATAAAAACAGTTTAAAAAGAAAAGCCTTCTATGTACAGTGGCCTCCCCAGCACCCTCTAATACTTACCTGTCCCCCATCTCTATCCAGTGATGTCCACAAGTCCCTCCGCCGTCCGGGACTCTCCCTCCTGATTGGCTGAGATACAGCCACGGCACCATTGGCTCCCGCAGCTGTCAATAAAAGTCAGTGAGCCAATCAGGAAAGAGAGGGGACGGGGCTAAATGGCAGCTCTGCGTCTGAATGGATGCATGGAGCTGCAGCTCGGGTGCCCCCATAGCAAGCTGCTTGCTGTGGGGGCACTCGATAGGAGGGAGGGGCTAGGAGCGGGAATGAGGGACCCAAGAACAGGAGGATCCGGGCTGCTCTGTGCAAAACCAACTGCACAGAGCAGGTAAGTATAACATGTTTGTTATTTATAAAAAAAAACAAGACTTTACAATCAATTTAATGCACATTCACATATCTCATTATTGTGTTCCCTTTAAGCAATCCACATAATCAACAGTAAACAGTGTCATATAAATACTGAAGCAAGTCCACTTCCACAGTGCTTATTTAATTATGGTTTTCTTGTGCTCTCAGTCTAATTCGTTTTTGCCATGATGAAAGCACCTTGGTAACACCTCAGATAGAAAGTCTTACTTGCCAGACCTCATCTGACCCCTTATTAAATAAGTAAGCTAAAAAAAAACAGTTTTAAATATTCACTAGGGATATTACCGATCCACCTCTGCCTCCTGCATATTGATTTCACCTCCAGCCAATTTTTTTTATGCACCTCTTGTGGAACCAAAATTGCCTTTGGTTAACCCTACCTAGTCATTCGCAATTTCAAAATCAGTTGCTTCCTTTAGAGGAACAAATCTGCATAGTATAAAACCTTTTAAGCTTTTACTTATTAAAACATTTCCAGCAATAAAACCAGCACTAGTTTAAGTGTTTGTACACTGCACAATTCCCCACCTCTGAGAGCAATGTGTGAATTTCCAATGATAATGATGTAGTCACTAAAACCAGCCTCTATGAAATTCAGCAGCCTTCCTGAGAATGTCAGTCTTTACATACGCTGCATTCACTTAGACTATATGCTTATGATCGCTTCAGTGAGCATGAACTTATAGCAGATGGGGACCCCCAGACTCTAATCAGTGACTGATGACATGCCACCTGGTGACAGTACTTATCCACTTCCCTACCACCCGCCACCTTTTTACTGCGGCAGGGTGGCTCTCCTGCGCAAACCGATGTAGACCTACGTTGGTCGTGCACGGGAAGCTAGGGGGCGAGGGAAGAAAATGCACAGGTCAGGCAGCTCCGATTGCCGACTGACACCCGTGATCGCTCCCCGCTGAGAGAGGAGGACAGGCAGCTATTGTAAACACAGCTGACCATTCTTCTCTCTGAAATGATCATAGAGCCCATGTGATCCTTCTTTATAGGATCACATGTCTCTAATGTCATTTTAGAAGCCACGCCCCCCTACAGTTAGAATCACTCCCCTAGGCTCACATTTAACCTTTGATCACCCACAGGGTTAACTCCTTCCCTGCCAATGGCATTATTACAGTAACAGTGCATATTTTTAGCAATGTCACTGGTACCCCCAAAAGTGTCAAAAATGTCAGTTAGGGGTCCGATCTGTCCGCCGCAATGTCGCAGTCAAAAAATAGCAGATCGCCTCCATTACTAGTAAAAAAAAAAACTATAAAAATTACATAAATCTTTCCCGTAGTTAGTAGATGCAATAACTTTTGTGCAAACCAATCAAAATATGCTTATTGCAATTTTTTTTACTAAAAATATGTAGCAGAAAACAAATTGGCCTTAAATGTTAAAAAGTTTTGATTTTTACATTTTTTTTTTTTGATAATGTCATATAGCAGAATGTGAAAAATATTGTCTTTTTTCAATATTGTCGCTCTTTTTTTGTTCATAGCACAAAAAATAAAAATTGCACAGGTGATCAAATACTGCCAAAAGAAAGATCTATTTGTGGGAAAAAAAGGAGATCAATTTTATTTGGGTACAGCCTCGCACAACCACGCAAAATATGGCCTGATCAGGAAGGCAAATCCTTCCGGTCTTAAAGTGGTTAATGAAAAAAATAATTATAAATAAAACAAAAATAACCCCCTCCCCACAGACACACATAAAGTACACATGTGCATCACAGCACATTGTTATATACTGCCTACTACATGTGCATAGTTGCCAACTGTCCTTAATTGTCCAGGACAGTCACGGATTTTTAAAACATGTCCCAACCTGACCTTGTCCCGGGCTCTGTCCTGGAAATCAAGGATGGTCACGGATAGTCAGGGAAAGCAGAAGCTCAAATACAGTGTGCTACCTGTCGGGTCATCACATTAAACATCCATGCCGGGCACAGATCCCTCCCCCTACCTCCTCCCCTCCAGCAGTGATCACTCGGTGGCTATTGGGGACTCACTGGCTATGTAACATTCCCGTAGCGGAGCCTGCTGTGACGAAGGCAGTGATTGGGCAGGACTAAGGGAAGGGGGTGTGGATGGCCTTCAGTGATCTTGCCTGGCCCGCTTTCTGTGAGGTGCAGGTGGCTGAGAGGCTCAGAGTGAGCTAATGGAGCTGTACGTGTGTGTGGGGCCCTTATCTGCAAGATGTCACAGATGCATATAGATCTGGACATGACAGCACTGAGCAGAGACTGTTCTATTGTCTGTCAGAATATGTAAGCAATCTGCAATCAGAAAATCCTGTTTATCCGCATAGTGGCCAGTGCAGTAAGGATGATCTGTTAGCAATAAAGGGTTAATCATCATGTCTCTAGCCCGCCCCCACAGGGATCTGCTAGCAATAAAATGGTTAATCATGTCTCTAGCCACTAGGGATCTTATACTGGCCATACGCATTACTAAAATTTGTTCAAATTCATTTTCGAAAAACTAACACATGGCCATAGAAGCAAACGATCGTGCCATCATGTAATCATCCATAAATTAGTATTAGACCACGGTCTCCTTGGGACATGGATATGCTGACTTGAGGATTAACCGCCCTAATAGCTACCGACTTGCTGATATACAGACAAGTTATTCCCTCTATTGCCTTGACAGCGGGAGTGATTTCGGTCCAGTTTGGACATTCAGCCTTTCCGCAGCGGTTAGCATTGGGGCTTTCTGTTTGGAATCACAGTCATCTGTGGATCTTTTGACCCTTTTGGACCTCAGATCTTCCATCATTATAAAGGTTTTTTCCTGCTAAGGTCGTATTAGTCTCCATAACACAAGCACTTTGGGGATTCGTGGTGACTTAAACCGTTTTTATCCATGTACCAACAAATGTTGTCCACTGTACACAGCATTTTAAAATGCAGATGTAAAGAAAGTATTTGATATTACTGTATAAATCTATTGTGAATTAAACTTGCTGGACCCTGATGAAGCATCTTCAGCGAAACGCGTTAACCCAGCAATAGATTAATTTATGTATCTCCCTTTCGGAAAAATGTTACCGCAATATATATTGTGATTATGCATATGTTTGTAATTTAATATGTTATTATTCCTTTGATATATTAATAAATTTTTGATATTTTCTTTTAAAATGACTATGTAATCTAAGATTATTGTCAGGCACATGTAAATCCCCATTTCCCAGATATACTTGGTTTTCCTCCCTCGATGTCCAGTCCCCTTTTCCCACACTTCCCTTGCATATCTGGACCTACTGCTCTTACTATAAACCATTTTATTATTCTTTTTTATTTTTGGGGGGGATTTTTATAACTTTTTTTTATAGAGTGTGGGTAAGGAATGTGGTGCTTGTGTGCAATACTTTTGTACTTGGTGCACTATAAACCATTTTATTATAGTTTTTTTTTTTTTTTTAATAAAGAAAAACGTAATAAAGCCAAAAAAAAGAAAACCTCTGTTGATGCAGAAGGAATAGCACCTACGACACAAAAGGGGGGGCAGCAATTATGCACTAAATAAAATTAGTGCTGCTGTGCCACAAAAAAAACCCTGCTGATGCAGAAGGAATAGCTAATAGGGGGAGTACTAATATTGCAGCAACAGAACCTGATGCATGCTTTGGCCAATCACAAGCACTAAATGCACTGCAATAGTGCAGTGCATTATGGGAGGCTCATCGGCAGGCGAACTTCCCTCCGAGCGCCCCATTTTTTTAATTACATATAGAAAATAATAAATGTGGGGGGCATGTCTGGCTGGTGTCAGTGATGAAGCTTTAGCTCCGCTCTGAGCTCCGCTCTGAGCTCCAGGTAATCGTAACATCTACGAGACCCAGCACACCGCCCATAAGCACAAAGACTCCGCACAGCCTCCTGAGCATCCAGAGATGTCCCGACAGTGTAGAGAAGAGCCGCAACTAACGAAGCTCTCTGGTTTCTTCACACCTGCACAGAGACAAAATGGCGGAGGGGGACAACTCCACACGGCCGAAGACAGACCTCTAGCAGCGGCCACCTTCTTCTTCCCGCAGGGGGGCAAGGAGACAGTGCCAGGCTCTAGCAGGGATGCGGCAGCAGCTCCAGACTCCCCTGTTACACGGAGCCCTGTAAAATCTCGCCCTAGGCAAAGATCAGCAGGAGATGACACAGAAGGCCCTTGTATGGAGGTAGGTGAAGCTACACCACCACAAAATAACAGTAACCCAGACCCTATCTCTTCCTTCCCCACGATGAGACAACCCATATCAGACCCAACACTGAAGGATATGCTATTATCCCTCCGCTCATCCATACAAGCTGATATGACTGCATGTTTCAACAGATATGCAGCTGAGATCCATGACCTATGGGAGAGAGTAGTTCACTTAGAGGATCCGATGGGCACTTGTACAGACTCCTATAACAACCTGGTGGATGCACACACAGCACACACAGCCCACACCGAGGAAATCAACTGACTAAAAAACAAAATGGCCGACCTGGAGGACCGCTCAAGGCGCAACAACTTAAAACTTAGAGGGGTGCCCGAATCAGTACAACCTTCTAAACTCCCACACTATGTTAAAGACCTCTTCCTGCAGACCTCACGATCGACAGGATCCATAGAATTCCCAAACCATCGTTACTCCCAGAGGAGATTCCTCGAGATGTGCTCATGAAATTGCATTACTTCCAAGCAAAGAAAATTATCCTCCTAGCATTCCGCAAAAAATTGAAACTTCCCGAAAGTGCATCATCTATCCAATTATTACCTGATCTCTCAGCACATACCTTACAACGTCTAAAAAATTTGATGTGAATAACTAAGGCCATGCACAACCAGGATATAGCTTACCAGTGGAAATACCCTGCCACATTAAAAGTATCCCATGCCAGATCCACTGTCTTTATTAATTCCCTACCAGATTGTCTCAAACTCCTGAAGGAATGGAAGATAGTCCCAGCGGACCCACCTACATGCCCTCAGATCCACCCTCCATCCAAACCAGGGGCGTAACTACAGGGGTTGCAGGGGTTGCAATCGCTACCGGGCCCCATGCTCCAGGGGGCCCGGTAGCAAACCAGAGGGTGAACTTCCAGGATTGCAAAGGTCACACTTGCGACCGGACCCTGGCATTGCACCACTGTGGGGAGGCCCCAAGATTGCAGAAAGGGGGCCCACTGCAGAACTTGTGAAAGAATCCTGCTGCAGGACCGTAATAAAAGGCCATGCAACAAGTGTAAAGAGCCCCAGGATTAGTGGGAAGAGCCCTGGGCTTGAAGGTAAGGGCCCCGGCCAGGGGTCTGGGGGGCCCTTCATGGTTTCTTGCATCAGGGCCCTGAAGGTTCTAGTTACGCCTCTGATCCAAACCATCCTGGGACTGGCACAAGGTGCCACACAAGCGTAACACTAAATAGAATACAAGAATGTGAGTGAGAGAAAAACAACAAACAAAAATCACAGAAAGAACAATCTTGGTTACTATGATTGAGCAAGTATAACAGTTTGGAGTTTCTCGAATGCTTTTTACCCTTACAGACATACCCTGGGTAAGCATAAAACTACATTTAAATGTGAACCCCTTTATGATACAGTCTTTTTGTCAGATAGAATTTATGCAAGTGCACAGATACATTCCTGGGAATTGTTAACTGCAATATATCCTTTTCGCTTCTATTTTCTTTCATCTATAACCTTGTATTGGATCTTTATGATGACATATACTTCTTTAAATACATTATGTATACTTTCTGATTTTTGTATATTTATTTCTCAATAGATAGACATATCTTGTGCTACTTCCCCCAAAGAAGGAAATTTACTTTCCGGAACATGTTGCTTTAACTGGTACCGCCAATGCTATCCTCATGACTTTACCCCCTGCCTGGTAGCATATCTGGTTCAACCATGTTCTAGCACAGAGGCCTGACCCCATGTGGTATATGTATGTCTGTATTTTATTCATTATGTTTTGTCTGATTTTCTTTTAGCTATTTATAAATAAACTTTTTTTGATTACTTTTATAAATTGTCTTGAGTGTTGTCTGTAATTGAAACCCCACGGAATTGGGACTGCCATTTTCCTGTTGTATATTAAAATAGGGGGACAGCCTTACACTCTTATTATTCACCCACCACACAACCATCTTCCCTGTTTTCTACATATAGAAGAGTATACCATGCGTTCATCAGTTAATTCCTCATCAGTACAGGTGGAGGCATCCTCTAACCATCCGTCCCAAATTTTAAGATTTTTTTTTTGACAGCCCCTATGCATATACAATACCTTCTTATAGCGAAGGGTGACCTTATTAGCCCCAATCCATTGTTGGATAGTTGGAGGCGCCCCTTAATCGAAAATCTAGCAATTTGCATTCTAGCGATGAACAGCGACTCCTGCAAGAAGTATAGTATAGGTGTTCTCCTTGGAGGTGGTAAGCATGCCTAGTATACATATTTGAGGGCATAGGGTCAAAGGGGAACCCATTTAGTCATGGAGAAATTGGACCACCTGTGTCCAGTACACTTGTACACAGATGGTAAAATGTACCCCTGCGGTCGTCACACCTGGGGCATGCTGGGTTATAATCTGGGTGGTAACTAGAAAGGAGGGTTGATGTTATATAGGTTCTTCTCTCTGGACTTCTCCACTACCATATCTATCCATCCATCCATCCATCCATCATGGACTGTGAGCCGTAGCCAGTGCCAGTTCTTGCCGATTTGGAGCTCTCTTTGAAGTCCCCACCCAGAGAATGATCACAGCTCCGATCAGAGGACAGGGAGCCCGGATCAGAGGACAGGGAGCCCGGCGCCTTGGCTGGATGACACCTGGATCACCCCTCCAGGAGCCACAACACATCTGTGCTGGATTGCTGGGAGTTGGGATTAATGAGCATTTTGGGATAAAGAAATCGCTGGATTATTGTCATCTACTTCTACAAGGCTTTATATCCCTGTTTTTAGTACAATAAATTGTCTGAAATAGAGAGCACTATAGTTTCTCTTTATTTTCTGGTTATACATGATTGATAGATATCTGCGGAGGAGTCTTTTTTTGGTCCAGGTACATCCAGAGGAAGACCATCCCATTGAGATCCGGAGGGACATAGTTACAGGCAATTGAGGCGCTGTAATGGGGCCATTGCTTGGAGGTGGACATTCCAGCCACAGGTGGTGGTCACTGAAGTCACTGGATTATAGAACTGTAGAACACAATTGATTATTGCACAGCGGTGGATTTTTTATATATTTATTGAGACTTTGGACATTGATTGCACTACACTTGATATGATATTTTATTGATTTAAAGTTACAAGTTGACACCTTTTGATAAGTGTTGGCAGCAATCACGAATATCTATTTACTTTTGCATGTATATACTGTTTTGCTCTGAGTTTTTATATTTTTGAGCAGTTTTGATTAGGTGTGTGTACTGAGTTTATTACGTAGTTAGTTGGTATTCATTTGCAATAATTTTGAACACTGATTTTCTACACTAAGTTTTATTTATTTTTGTGCAGATTAAACACATTGGGTATATTTGGGTTAAATAGGACCTGTGTAGAATATATAAATGAGTAAATCGGTCAGACAGCTTGGGGGGATACAGATTTGCATGTTTCTAAAACCTCTTCCCAACCCTCATTCGCTACCTCTCCTTCGTCCACCATCCAATGGGACTTCAATTGGCATGTAAAATGTTAAGATGAGTTTCTTAGAGTCCTGCTCTATAATTGTCTCCACAAGGTATAAAGATTCTAGGCTGGGGATGGAGTCCCCAAATTGAGAATGAAGTGCATGCCGCAGATGGAGGTACCGAAAAGACATATTGTTGGGCAACCCGCTGTGTGACTTTGGCCAATATAAATAGCGCACTTTGCTTTTTCGATGTAAGTTCTGCTTTAAAGATTTTTTCTTTTTTTTCTTTTAGTTTTGGATAGCTTGGGAAGGGATTAGAAGCTCTGTCAGGTTTTTACTGCTCGCTCCTTCGACATCCTCTCGATGTTGCCACTTGTACGCACCCCCGGGGCACACAGTGCGGCTATCGGTAGTGAGCTGATCTCATGTAATTAAATGCCGGTAATCTCCATTTTCTTTCCTCTAATAATCAGCTTTCCGGTGACAGGGGACATTTACACTAATTATCAGTGCCCTGATTATTAGTGCAGAATATCAATGTCCATCAGTGCCACCTTAGTGCGTCCTCAAAATTGCAGCCTCATCAGTGCTGCCTATTAGCGCTTATCAGTGAAAAAATTAACTTATTTACAAAATGCTATAGCAAAAATGAAGAAAGAGGTGTTTTTATATTATTATTGCACATTTTCAGTATTTTTTTTGAAAAAAATTTTAAAAACCCAGAGGTAAAAATGATAAAAATGTCATCTGGGTACAGTGTTGCGTGACAGTGCAATTGTCATTGCACAGTGCGGCAGCGCTGAAAGCTGAAAATTGGCCTGGTCAGGAAGATGGCTAGTGGTTAATGACCTTAATGCACATAAGAAAAGTTTATTTTCAGTAAAGAACCAAAAAATAGACATGTGCCTCTCATTAATGTGTGATGACAGTGACATGTGAAGTGGGCAAAGTTGCTGTAGACTGCTGTCAGTTCGATAATGGCATGGTCGCCTTATAATATGCTGGACTGACTTGGTTCTTGTGGTCATGGAGACGTAGTGCACAGCCGATACATGATAGCCACCAGTTTTGGGATAGGTGTGGAAATTAATCTTTCACTTTTAGGCAGCATTCACACTGCTTCAATGCAAAAACACAAATGCATTTATGACACGTTTCTGGTGCATTTTCTGGGTGCTTATTACCCATTATACATTGTTGATGGGGGAATCCCTCCCGCAGCACTATTGTGTTCTGCTAACACGGAGCCTTTCGGCCAGCAGAACACAATGATTACCATTAGCAGCTATAGCCGCTAGCAGTAATCGCTTGTAAAAAAAAAATCCAACAAGCTGGTTTTACCCAAATCCATCAATGGATTGACTTGGTTACAATCGGCCTGCCCATTCGGTCCATCTATGGCCAGCTTTGCGGATATATACAGTGCCTTGCGAAAGTATTCGGCCCCCTTGAACTTTGCGACCTTTTGCCACATTTCAGGCTTCAAACATAAAGATATAAAACTGTAATTTTTTGTGAAGAATCAACAACAAGTGGGACACAATCATGAAGTGGAACAAAATTTATTGGATATTTCAAACTTTTTTAACAAATAAAAAACTGAAAAATTAGGCGTGCAAAATTATTCAGCCCCTTTACTTTCAGTGCAGCAAACTCTCTCCAGAAGTTCAGTGAGGATCTCTGAATGATCCAATGTTGACCTAAATGACTAATGATGATAAATAGAATCCACCTGTGTGTAATCAAGTCTCCGTATAAATGCACCTGCAATGTGATAGTCTCAGAGGTCCGTTTAAAGCGCAGAGAGCATCATGAAGAACAAGGAACACACCAGGCAGGTCCGAGATACTGTTGTGGAGAAGTTTAAAGCCGGATTTGGATACAAAAAGATTTCCCAAGCTTTAAACATCCCAAGGAGCACTGTGCAAGCGATAATATTGAAATGGAAGGAGTATCAGACCACTGCAAATCTACGAAGACCTGGCCATCCCTCTAAACTTTCAGCTCATACAAGGAGAAGACTGATCAGAGATGCAGCCAAGAGGCACATGATCACTCTGGATGAACTGCAGAGATCTACAGCTGAGGGGGGAGACTCTGTCCATAGGACAACAATCATTCGTATACTGCACAAATCTGGCCTTTATGGAAGAGTGGCAAGAAGAAAGCCATTTCTTAAAGATATCCATAAAAAGTGTTGTTTAAAGTTTGCCACAAGCCACCTGGGAGACACACCAAACATGTGGGAGAAGGTGCTCTGGTCAGATGAAACCAAAATCGAACTTTTTGTCAACAATGCAAAACATTATGTTTGGCGTAAAAGCAACACAGCTCATCACCCTGAACACACCATCCCCACTGTCAAACATGGTGGTGGCAGCATCATGGTTTGGGCCTGTTTTTCTTCAGCAGGGACAGGGAAGATGGTTAAAATTGATGGGAAGATGGATGGAGCCAAATACAGGACCATTCTGGAAGAAAACCTGATGGAGTCTGCAAAAGACCTGAGACTGGGACGGAGATTTGTCTTCCAACAAGACAATGATCCAAAACATAAAGCAAAATCTACAATGGAATGGTTCACAAATAAACATATCCAGGTGTTAGAATGGCCAAATCAAAGTCCAGACCTGAATCCAATCAAGAATCCATGGAAAGAACTGAAAACTGCTGTTCACAAACGCTCTCCATCCAACCTCACTGAGTTCGAGCTGTTTTGCAAGGAGGAATGGGCAATCATTTCAGTCTCTCGATGTGCAAAACTGATAGAGACATACCCCAAGCAACTTACAGCTGTAATCGCAGCAAAAGGTGGCGCTACAAAGTATTAACTTAAGGGGGCTGAATAATTTTGCACGCCCAATTTTTCAGTTTTTTATTTGTTAAAAAAGTTTGAAATATCCAATAAATTTCGTTCCACTTCATGATTGTGTCCTACTTGTTGTTGATTCTTCACAAAAAATTACAGTTTATATCTTTATGTTTGAAGCCTGAAATGTGGCAAAAGGTCACAAAGTTCAAGGGGGCCGAATACTTTCGCAAGGCACTGTATCATCTCTCAGCAGGGCCGATGATAAGACAGGACAACTGGTCCTGTTTTACTGGGCCCGGGCCTCATCAGCTAAACAGGGGGGCCTAGGCAGCCTTATTGTTTATTTCTGCCTAAATTAATAAATTAATTTTACTAGATCCCCGCTCCTATGTGCTTACCAGGACATAGATAACATTTTCCTGGGGCCCATCATGTCAATAGAAGAGCCCAGGAGTTAAGAGCAGGGGAAAGGCTTTTTTTCATTTTTAGGGTGTATGTAGATAAAGTCAGTGCTGCTCTGCTGCACCTCAGGGGGGTGAAGGTGGGGTAGGGGGGCCCCATTAGGAAGGCTGTATGGGGCCCCATGATTTCTAACAGCAGCCCTGGTTGCAGTACCCCAAGTATAATCTTATGCCTTTTTTTGCATGTTAACATGAATTGATGTGCAGTGCACCACAATGTATAAAATGTGGTGCTTTACCCACTACCCTATTGGGGTGCCTTTCACAATGAATGGCACTAGAACACATGATATTTGGGTGCATGTAATGAGGCAGGTTGCACATTCCACAACATTTTGGATGGGACCTCATGGGCTTCATTTTGGTATAATGCTAAATAGAAGTGACAGGAATGCCCCTTCACATACATTCACCAGCCACTTTATTAGGTGCATCTTTTCAATTGCTTGGTAACACAAATTTCTATTCAGTCAATCACATGGCAGAAACTCAATGCATTTAGTCATCTAGATGTGGTTAAGACGTTTTTACAGCAAGATTGACGAGTTTCAGTCCAACCTCTAGGCCTTGGCCCTCCTTCACACCCATGCAATTTGTCATGCGATTTGACAGTTCCAAGTCTCATGACAAGTTGCACCCCATTGCCGGCAATGGAACTGTTCATATCGCCATGACTCATGTCACAGCAGTTATAAAAAAGGTTCCTGCCTTACTTTTTTCAATTTCATTGCAACTTGTATTGACTCCTGTTAAATCAGGTTGCAAGCCGCAATGAAATCGGCGGTGCAAATCGCACTGATCTGCAGCTTTGAAATCATGCTGAAGTAGCGCAATATCAAAGCCAGTGTGAACCAGGGCTTAGTCCCAGTTCACACTGTTGCGGCTCTGAAATCGCACTTCTTCAGTGCGATTTCAAAGCCGCACATTAGACGATTTTATTGCGGCTTGTGTCCTCTTTTAACAGGAGTCTATGCAAGTAACAATTAAATCATCAAAAATTAGCGCAGGAACTCTTTTCAAAATTGCGGCGATATGAAGGATTCCATTGCCAAAAATACCCTGCTACTTGTCATCCGAAGGCCGGCCATACATGGGTTAAATTCTGAAAGAATTTTCTTTCAAATTTCACATAATTTCGGGGCTGCAGCAACAACCGATTTAGTGCGGCCATCGAATTCGAATAATCTGACATTTTGGAAATTTTTTGAAAAATGAATGATTTTTTAATAAATGATGGGAGAATCCTAAGAAAAAAATAAACGAAAAAGAAATGTATATAAGTGCAAGAAAAGAAAATTCCAAGAAAGAAAAGATTCCCAGCAATGAAAATTCTTTTCTGTAACAACATAAGGCAAAATTGAGGGCTTGATTGGTCAAATTTCAAAATCAATGGTGGCACCATCAGATCACAAAACGCACAAAATTTCTCCTTTTCAAAAGAAAATTTGTACGAAATTCGACACATGTATGGCCTGCATTAGTCATAATAAAATGCTCACACAAGACAGGTAATTTTATAACGTCTCACAGTTGTGGCAAAAGGAGACTGTGAGCAGCAGGTTTAATCACAGGTGATATTAATCACCCCCTAAACGTCTAGGCTGGGTTCACACTAAAGCCTAGTACACACGCAACGATTATCGGCCGACCGATCGTCTGTCTTTTGTCCAGAGTGGTGTCTGTTGGTTGGAATGTGCTCTAGACTGCACACGAATTTTCTCGCCCGACAAAATTCTACTTCAGAAGTGATGTCATGTGTTGGTTTGCTTTCTTTGTGTTCTTTCTTGTTCTGTCTTTGTGCCCAGACCTGCTCATAAGATTTTTCCCTGTCGAAATCTGTACTGGCTGCACGAAAATTGGCCGTGTTTTGACGGCGGACAAAAATTTTATAGCCTGCACATCAGATTTTTTTTGGCCGAAAAGTCGGAGTCGGTTGTTGGAAGCATCATACTAACATGCCGAAAATTGGCAGATCGGTCGTCGGACGAAAATTCCCTGCCGATTTTCGGCGCGTGTGTACGAGGCTTAAGGCCCCTTTAACACTGTCTGCTCTGTCGGCGGGTTCAGTTTTTCTCAGCGGGGATCGCACCGCCGATCTCCGCTGAGCAGGCGGATGATGGAGGTGTCAGATCCCCGCTGTCCCCTATGGGGGAATCGGATGAGAACAGACCGCCTGTCCATTCTCATCCGATCCGCCAGACGGATGGAAAATAGGGTTTCCATCCATCCGGATTTAACGGACAGGATCGGATCTCAGCAGACACGTCTCCGCTGACATCCGCTGCCCTATAGATGTAAAATGTACCACTTGAAGGCCAGGCCATTTCTGACATTTGTTGCTGACAAGTTAAAATCAGTATTCTTTGCTAGAAAATTACTTAGAACCCTGAAACATATATATATATATATATATATATATATATATATATATATATATATATATTAATATATATATATATATATATTAGCAGAGACCCTAGAGAATAAAATGGCGGATGTTTCAATATTTTATGTCACAGTGTATTTGCGCAGCAGTCTTTCAAACGCAATTTTTTTGGAACAAAAAAAACTTCAACTAATTAATAATAAAAAATATAATGGTAAAGTTAGCCCAATTTGCATAAAAGGTGATGTTATGCCGAGTAAATAGATACCTAACATGTCATGCTTTAAAATTGCGCACACTAATGGAATGGCAACAAACTATGGTACCTAAAAATCTCCATATGCCACGCTTTAAAAAATTTTAACGGTTCGTGTTACAGAGGATGTCTAGTGCTAGAATTATTAGGCCCCTTTCACACATGCGGACTGTTCAGATCCACCTGTCAGTTTTTAAGGCGGATCTGAACGGATGCCCCATGCATCTCTATGGGGCAGCGGATGTCAGCGGAGACATGTCTGCGGACATCCGATCCGATCCTGTCCGTCAAATCCAATGTCGGATCGGATGAGAATGGACAGGCGGTCTGTTCTCATCTGATTCCCCCATAGGTGACAGCGGGGATCTGACACCTCCGTCTTCGTACACAGAGCGGAGACGGAGCTGTCATCTGCCTGCTCAGCAGGGATCAGCGGGGGTCAACGGAACAGAGCCGTGTGAAAGGGGCCTAAAGCCCTGTACACACGCACAGATTGTTGGCCGTAAACTGTTGGCCAACGTCCGATCTGCCGATTGTGACTGCCGATTCTCTGAGCAAGACTGGGCATGCTCAGAGAAGAAAAAACACACTGAAAGTCAACCAGAACATGACATCACTTTTGAAGTTGGTTTTTGTTGGCCAACAAAAGTCCAGTGCAAGTCTAGAGCACATTTCAACCAACAATCTGTGCGTTCTTTGTTGGCCAACAAAAATTTTATAGCATGCACACCAGATTTTTTTCGGCCGAAAATTCACAGTTGGTTGTCGCAAGCATCATACTAACAAGCCTACAATCGTCAGATCGGACGTTGGCCAACAATTTACGAACAACAATCTGTGCGTGTGTACGGGGCTTTACCTTCAACTATGTAGTGCAAGGGCCTGCCTGATTGCATACAATGACCCCATATTATATGGTTTTGGTAAATCTAAAGGAAAAAAATCTAAAGACAATTGTATAGTGTGTATGGCTCATAAGCTTGGGCGAGTGACGGAAGGCAGCGGGAGGGGTGATGTCCCCTCCTGCTGCTTGTAATAACAGCCGAGCGGCTGCTTAGCCACATTGGTTGTCATTGCTAGGGAGCTGACCGTGAGCTCTAAAAAATGGTACCAGGTGATGCTTACAGCTGCAGGCATCACTCCGGTACAACCACTTGAAGCCAATGACATACAGGTACGTGATTTGGTGGCAAGTCGCCGACAGATCGGTTCACAGAAAAAAGGGTCCTGTACCATTTTGGTGCAAATGCGATGCGATTTTAGCCATACAGTGTCCAGGATGGGAGATATATTTGTCCCAGGATCATGAAAAATACAAACCGCTTTCCTTTTTGTGCTGGGTGGTGAGCTTGCTTGGCTCACTGAGGAGTTAAAAAGCTCAGCTGAAGTAGATTGAGTACTCTGGGCTCTATAAAACTCCCAGGCTGCTTAGGGAGGGGGCTCTACTTTGGAACCAGATTTCTGTGCAGCAGCCATTTGCTTTTATAGTGAGCGTATTGGTGGCCATACACTATACGAAACATTGTCCGAAATTCAGTCATTTGGACAGTTTGTTTGTTTTTCGGCCAGTCAATGGGCACAAAACGGTAATCGGTGGTGATGTTTTTGAGCCAAAATAATGAAGGACTAGTTTGGAAATTTTCTAACGAACCATAAATTGAAAGGTTAATGTGTTTCTCGTCGAAACCGTTTACACTCGGTATATGTGAAAAAAAAACAACAATTTATGTTCATCGAACGATTTCTCAGTTATTATATGATGGCATGATCGTCTGCTCCCACGGCCTGTTTTTTGTAAATGAGTTTGAACGAGATTTTGTATAGTGTATGGCTAGCATAAAGCAGAGCTCCAGTCCCCTCCCACCATTAAAATTAAAAGTCAGCAGCTACAAATACTGTAGCTGCTGCCTTTAATATTAGGACACTTACCTGTCCAGAGATTCCGCAATGTCGACATCCTAGCCCATTTTTCGATCGGCTCCCAGGTGTTGCTGCCGCTGCCATTCCTTTGACAGGAAATCCGCAGTGAAGCCGGCGCAGCTTCACAGCCGGTTCCCTAATGCACATGCGCAAAGTGTGCTGCGCTTAGTGAATGGCCCAGCAGCGGGGGGGGAGGCGAACTTCCAGGGGACTTTATCGTGGCGAGGTCACCTGGCAGCGGGGATGGGTACGTGCCCCCCCCCGCCCCAAAAGATGCCAAATGTGGCAGTGGAGGGGGAGAGGAAGAAAACACATGGAGCTTCCCCTTTTGGGTGGAACTCCACTTTACGTCTGTGTGACTATGTACTCTGACTTATTCTGTGTGAAAGCCAGGTGTCTGAGCAGCAGTAGTCTGTTCCAGGACAAGTAGTTTTGTTCCTGTGTTGGTAGATGCCCAACTTGGCAAGGGTTTATTTTCTGTTTTTATTTTATTTTGTTGTTTTGGTACCTCCACTTTGTGAACACAGAAGTTGTAAATAAACCACACTCTTGTGTTCACCGTGATCCTACTGTTCCTTTTCACATCCAGGGAGTCGCACACAACCTGCTACTGAGCCAATTCCTCACACACGTAATGAAGTCATTCTCTGTAAATTTGTAAAAAAATCTTTTACTTTACTCCAGGTGGAAAACAGGGCAGAAGGAGGTAAGTTTAGGCAGCGGGGGTCTTCAATTGCAGGGTCACAGTCAGATCTGATTAGGATGTGGAATGTAAGCGCTGCGTAAATTGACAGCGCTATCTAAGTACCTGAAATAAATACATAAATGTAAAATACAAATCTGCACATTAAATTAGAAGGGGAGTTTATTTACATTTTTGGCTGGGAAAAAACCCAGAACTAGTAGGTTTTAGGAGGTGTTTTTCAGCTGTAAAAACGCTCGAAGGCCCCTTTCACACAGGCGGACCGTTCAGATCCGCCTTTCCGTTTTTTTGGCTGATCTGGACGGTCACCAAATGCATGTCTATGGGGCATCAGATGTCAGCGGAGACATGTCCGCTGACATCCGATCCGATCCGTCAAATCTGGACGGATGGAAACCCTATTTTCCATCCGTCCAGCGGATAAGATCGGATGAGAACGGACCGATGGTCCGTTCCCATCTGATTCCCCCATAGAGATGCATAGGGACCTGACAGCTTTGTCTCTGCACACATCGATCGATCCCCCACTGAGATAAACGTAGTCCGTCCGACGGACGGACTGTGTGAAAGGGGCCTTACTCTGATAAAAGTCTAAAAACTACGAAAAACTTGGCTATTCTGCTTTTTATCTAAATTTTTGAGCCATAAGATTTTGTGGGAATATAATTTTGCTAAAAAAATCTAAAAAAAACACTACAGCTGAAAAAAGCCTAAAAAAAGAAGCTGAAAAACTCTTTCTACAGTTACAACTTTCTACTGACATTTTGATAACGTCCAGTGTGCATGAGGCCTAATTGTTAAACTAAATACCATTTAACCTTTACATTTAATATCCACAACTGACAAATAGATTTTTCAGTTTAAAATAAACTTTATTGCCTATTCTAGTAGAAGACTGAACATTGTCAGATACATTTAGCTCCTATTACTCTGCCTCACTGAATTCTGAACAGAGCTAATTCTTATTACATTACTGAATTATCTGTAAAAAATGAAAACACACTTTAAAATGCTGCTAGTCACAAAATATGAGTCAATGCAGAAATCAGAATTAGCATCTGTTTAGCACCTGCCATTAGGCACTAACATACTGAATGAAATAGTAATACTTTATGGAGTAGTCAGACAGCATAGCTCCCAATTGTCCCTGATTTGGAACAAAATCCCGCTTTCCTCCTCCGTTGTCTCTCATTTTGATCTGATCTAAATAGTTGTATATAAAATGTACTATTTATCTTTCAAAAAGTGTTTCCCAGTGCTAAACCCTTCATCCGATTTGCTGCATTTGTAAATTGCAAAAGCCAATATAAAAGGTAGTGGATTAAAAGAAAAAAAAAAAAAGCACTTGTGGGTTTAGCTAATCCTTTTTTTTTGTTTAACCACTTCAGCCTGGGAAGGTTTTACCCCCTTAATGACCAGGCCATTTTTTGCGATACAGCACTGCATTATTTTAATTGACAATTTCGTGGTCGTGCAACAATGTACCCAAATAAAATTGATGTTCTTTTTTCCCCACAAATAGAGCTTTCTTTTGGTGGTATTTGATCACCTGTGCGATTTTTATTTTTTGTGACAATTTTGAAAAAAAAAAAAAACAATATTTTTTACTTCTGCTATAAAACACATCCAATAAAAAATGGAAACAATCAAATGTCTTTATTAATTAAGGCAAATATGTACTCTGCTACATGTTTTTGGTAAAAAAAAAAAAAAACCCTAGTAAGCATATATTGATTGGTTTGTGCGTCTACAAACTTTGGGCTTGGAATGGCGGCGATCAATGATTTTTTTTTAGTGGGACTGCAACATTGCGGCGGTCATGTCAGACACCTAACTAACACGTTTTTGGGGACCAGTGATGTTATTACAGTGATCAGTGCTAAAAATATGCACTGTTACTGTACTATGACAAATGGCAGGGAAGAGGTTAGCAGGGGCAAAGGAAGAATTAAATGTGTCCCTAGGGGGTGCTTGCTAACTGGATGAAGACCAAGATCTGTGTTCCTGTTTAGCAGGAACATAAGATCTCTATTTTTTCCCCTGATAGAACGGCGATCTGCCTTGTTTACAAAGGCAGACCTCCATTCTGTCTGATTCAGGAATGACTGGCGGGTCCCAGCAGACATCAGGTCTGCCAGATCGGCTCTCGCTGTGTGCAATCACAGCAGAAGCAGGTCGCCAGTGGCGCGGGTGTGCACCCAAGACCAGGAAGAGGGAGCGACATACAGGTACATCACTTCACGCAACCGGGCCCCCCTGCCGCAGTAAATGTGCAGTGGGCAGTCCGGAAGCAGTTAATTCTCCTTTAAGGGGGCATGGAGGAGATGTGTCCTATGCCTACATACTTTTGCTAATAGGTGTCCCTCGTTCCCATCTCAAAAAGTTGGGAGGTATGAGAAAGTATGTACTTTAAATAACAAGTGGAGACCAGCAAACCTACAGTAGACTTCTCATTCTCTACTGTGATTAGACACAGCGGAAGGAGCTGGCTCAATCGCAGCCCGCCTCCCGCAATCTTCGGCAAAATTGACAGGAGATCTGTCTGGAATGTAAACAAACAATGCAAGATGACTCTCCTGTCAGAAAGGCAGGGAACGATCCTTTAATTCAGCTAAGCTGAATCACTGATCTCTCTGTGCCTTTGTTCAATCTATCCCCCACACAGTTAGCACATATAAGGAACACATTTAACCCCTTGATCACCCCCAGTGTTAACACCTTCCCTGCCTTCCATATTATTTAGCACTGATCACTGTATTAATGTCACTGGTCCCCAAAACATGTCACTTAGGCCCCTTTCAAACATGCTGTCCGTTTGTCCGTTTTTCATCCATCCGTTGACGGATGAAAAACGGAAATCAATGTATCTCTTTGTAAAAACGTATGACAACGGATGATCATCAGTTAACATCCGTTTTCATCCGCTTCCGTCAATGTCCGTTTTTTTTAACGGATGAATGCCCTATTTTTCATCCGTCAAAAAAACGGATCGGATGACAACGGATGAAAAACGGATGACAACGGAGGAAAACGGACGACAACGGATGAAAAACGGACGACAACGGATGAAAAACGGACGACAACGGATGAAAAACAGAACAACTGACGAAAAACTGATGAAAAACGGATAACAACTGACAAAAAATGGATGAAAAATGGATGAAAAACGGATGGAAAACTGATACATTTTGACGTGACTGAACTGATGAACTGAACGGACCGTATGTGTGAAAGGGGCCTTAGGGGTTGATTTACTAAAACTGGAATGTGCACATTCTGGTACAGCTCTGCATGGTACACAATCAGCTTCTAACTTCAGTTTGTTCAATTAAGCTTTGACAAGAAAACCTGGAAGCTGATTGGTTTCTATGCAGAGCTGCACCAGATTTTACACTATCCAGTTTTAGTAAACCAACCCCTTAAGCCCCGTACACACGTACCGATCATCGGCCGAACGATCGGCCGTCTTTTGTCCAGGGCTGTCGTGTCTGTTGAAAAATGCAAAAGACTGCACACGGATTTTGTCGGCCAACAACAGCCGACTGCAGAAGTGATGTCATGTGATGGTTAACTTTCTGTGTGTTTTTTCTTCTCTGAGCATGCCCAGTCTTGCAAATCTGCTGATTGTCAGCCGAATTCTGTACTGACTGGCGAACAATCGGCCGTTCTGGTGACGGTCAACAAAAATTTTAATGCCTGCACGACAGATTCTGTTCGGCCGAAAATGCGCTGTCGGCTGTAGGAAGAATCATACTAACAAACCTACAATCGGCCGATCGGTCGGCGGCCGAATATTTGCTGCCGACAATCGGTACGTGTGTACAGGGCTTTAGTGTCAGATTTTTCCGCCGCAGACCCAATAAAAATTGCTGATCGTTGCCATTACTAATAAAATAAAAGTCCATAAATCTATCCCGTACTTTGTAAACACTATAACTTTTGCGCAAACCAATTATTATATGCTTTTTGGGAATTTGTTTTACCAAAAATATGTAGCAGAATACAAATTGACCTAAACTGATAAAAAAAATTAGATTCTTTAAAAAAAATTTATTGGAAATGTTTTATAGCAGAAAGTAGAAAATATTGGAGTTTTTTTAAAAATTTATCTTTTTTTTTTTATAGCGCAAAAACGAAAAATTGCAGAGATGATCAAATACCACCAAAAGAAAGCTCTATTTGTGGGAAAAAAGGACATCAATTGTATTTGGGTACAGCGTCGCACGTCGTGCAATTGTCCGTTAAAGCAACGCAATGCAGAATCGCAAAAAAATGGCCTGGTCATTCAGGGGGTAAAACTTTCTGGGGCTGAAGTGGTTAAACAACCTTGACTTCTGTCTTGCTTCTCCTAAGGCCTCATGTACATTGCTGCTGATAAAAAGACATTTTTAGTTGGGCGTTTTTTCAGCAGTCCCTGAAATCTCCTCTGTTATCTTATCTGTCCATGTACGTTTATAGTCGTTTAGAGGCAGTTGAGTTTAGTGGCATTTTTTATAAAGCAAAAAATTGCCTTCAGGAGTCAGGACAGAAGTTTATTGGCATTTGAAATGCCAAATGCTTGTAACAGTGTGCAAATGCGCCTAAACGCGGTAACTTGCGTTTAAAAGCATTTCGCTTATAGGCGTTTTCAATGGGGATACATTTCTGACCATTTTACAATGTAAAAATGCTTCTAAATGCAAACGCTCAAAACATGCGCATAAACGCGCCATGTAAACTTGGCAAAGTGTACATTTTTAACAGTCGGTTACTAGCTGTCAAGTTCCAGCATTCAGAAGAGGCTTTCAAACGTCCCGTGTACATGAATCCTTAATCTTAAACCCTTGCTCCAACCATGAAGTTCTTTTTTAAGGCTGGCCTTTTTACTTCCTGTTTGCCAGATTATTGTGCTCTCTCCTGCCAGTATCTCGCTCTTGACGCTCCTGCTGCCACCCGTATCTTCGCTACCACTCTATACTGATCTCTGGCTTGTTTCTCAACTACAATTCCATTTGATCCCAAACTGCAACCACTTGTTACCAACCTTTGGCATGTTTACTGACTACACTTCTGCTTGACCCCTACCTACTATATCTGCCACTGAACCCCAGCTTGCTCACCTCCTGGTGGGGCGATCCTGAGGACCGCAACCTGATACTCACATGAAGCAAAACCCATCTCTGCCATCTGAAGCTCTGGTGAATACTGGTTAATGCTTAGACCCAGCACCTCGGGTGAGCCCACATCATCCGCCAGGGTGACCTACGTATATACTATCCTATTGGTCGGTGGGTGCCTCTCTACTAGTGATGAGCGGAACACCCCCCGGTTCGGTTTGCACCAGAACATCGCAAACAGAGGAAAAGTTTGTTCGAACAAACGAACCCCATTGATGTCTATGGGACTTGATCCTCAAAAAACAAACAGCCTCATTTTGAAGGCTTAAATGCAAGTTATTGCCCCAAAAAAGTGTATGGGGGTCCGGGTCCTGACCTGGGGAACATGTAGCAATTAAAAAAAAAGTTTCTAAAAACAATTGTTTTTAAAGGAGCACTGATTTACTGATTTTAATGAGGCTTAAAGTGAAATTATAAAAATGAAAAATTCCTTCAAATATCATGCCTGGGGGGTCCCCTGAATGTGCCTGTAAAGTAATGCATCTCTACGATGTATGTAGCCTGCTGCAGCTATACTGACATTTCTAAAGCAAAAAATGTCATATACAAATATACATACAAGTTTCAAATCACATGTACTTGTCATGCGGGTGCAGAAAAATTGGGCCTTGCTTTTTGATGATGCCTGAACACCGTAACCTCTCGCAGTTACTCTTGCGGGGTGCAGGAATGGGACCTGCTGGTAAGAATCCCATGCAAATGTGAAATCGCATGTGCTATACAAGTGCCAAAAATTTGGCCTTTGCGGAAGGTAGTGCCTGAGCACCATAACCAAGGCCTCGCAGTTACTCTTGGTGGGTGCAGGAATGGGACCTGCTGGTAAGAATTCCATGCAAATGTGAAATCGCATGTGCTATACAAGTGCCAAAAATTGGGCTTTTGCGGAAGGTGGTGCCTGAGCACCGTAACCAAGGCTTCGCAGTTACTCTTGCTGGGTGCAGGAATGGGACCTGCTGGTAAGAATTCCATGCAAATTTGAAATTGCATGTGCTATACAAGTGCCAAAAATTGGGCCTTTGCGGAAGGTGGTGCCTGAACACTGTAACCAAGGCCTCGCAGTTACTCTTGCTGGGTGCAGGAATGGGACCTTCTGGTAAGAATTCCATGCAAATTTGAAATTGCATGTGCTATACAAGTGCCAAAAATTGGGCCTTTGCGGAAAGGTGGTGCCTGAGCATCGTAACCAAGGCCTCCCAGTTACTCTTGGTGGGTACAGGAATAGGACCTGCTGGTAAGAATTCCATGCAAATTTGAAATCGCATGTGCTACACAGGTGCCAAAAATTGGGCCTTTGGTGTTGGTGCCTGAACACCGTAACCCCTCACAGTTAGCAGGGCACAGGGACAGGGCCTGCTATTAAAAATGACATACGACATTAAAATTGTATGCACCTGTCATACAAGTGCAGAAAAATTATACCTTGGGGGTTGGTAGTGACCTAAACCAAAAACATTGTTGGAAGCTAGCAGAATCAAGGTAGAGGAATAGGATAGGCAGCATATGCAGTCTTCAAGGGATGGCAGACCCCTACAGGTCTGAGACTCCTATAGAAAGATCCAAAACTAAGCAAAGGTTACTGCGGCTGATTTCTGCAGTGATCTTTATTCCTACAGGTCTGAGACCCCTATAGAAAGATCCAAAACTGAGCAAAGGTTACTGTGGCTGATTTTCTGCAGTGATATCTATTCCTACAGGTCTGAGACCCCTATAGAAAGATCCACAACTGGGCAAAGGTTACTGTGGCTGATTTATGAAGTGATCTCTATTCCTACAGGTCTGAGACCCCTATAGAAAGATCCAAAACTGAGCAAAGGTTGCTGTGGCTGATTTCTGCAGTGATCTCTATTCCTACAGATCTGAGACCCCTATAGAAAGATCCACAACTGGGCAAAGGTTACTGTGGCTGATTTCTGCAGTGATCTCTATTCCTACAGATCTGAGACCCCTATAGAAAGATCCAAAACTGAGCAAAGGTTACTGTGACTGATTTCTGCATTAGTCTCTATTCCTACAGCTCTGAGACCCCTATAGAAAGATCCACAACTAGACAAAGGTTACTGTGGCTGATTTCTGCAGTGATCTCTATTTCTACAGGTCTGAGACCCCTATAGAAAGATCCAAAACTGAGCAAAGGTTACTGTGCCTGATTTCTGCAGTGATCTCTATTCCTACAGCTCTGAGACCCTTATATAAAGATCCACAACTGGGCAAAGGTTACTGTGGCTGATTTCTGCAGTGATCTCTATTCCTACAGGTCTGAGAGCCCCATAGAAAGATCCAAAACTGAGCAAAGGTTACTGTGGCTGATATCTGCAGTGATCTCGATTCCTACAGGTCTGAAACCCCTATGGGAAGATCCAAAACTGAGCAAAGGTTACTGCGGCTGATTTCTGCAGTGATCTCTATTCCTACAGGTCTGAGACCCCTATGGAAATATCCAAAACTGAGCAAAGGTTACTGTGGCTGATTTCTGCAGTGATCTCTATTCCTACAGTTCTGAGACCCCTATGGAAAGATCCAAAACTGAGCAAAGGATACTGTGGCTGATATCAGTAGTGATCTCTATTCCTACAGGTCTGAGACTCCTATAGAACGATCCAAAACTGAGCAAAGGTTACTGTGGCTGATTTCTGCAGTGATCTCTATTCCTAAAGCTCTAAGACCCCTAGAGAAAGATCCAAAACTGAGCAAAGGATACTGTGGCTGATTTCTGCGGTGATCTCTATTCCTACAGCTCTGAGACCCCTATAGAAAGATCCAAAACTGAGCAAAGGATACTGTGGCTGATTTCTGCAGTGATCTCTATTCCTACAGGTCTGAGACCCCTATAGAAAGATCCAAAACTGAGCAAAGGATACTGTGGCTGATTTCTGCAGTGATCTCTATTCCTACAGGTCTGAGACCCCCTATAGAAAGATCCAAAACTGAGAAAAGGTTACTGTGGCTGATATCTGCATTGATCTATATTCCTACAGGTCTGAGACCACTATAGAAAGATCCAAAACTGAGCAAAGGTTACTGTGGCTGATATCAGCAGTGATCTCTATTCCTGCAGGTCTATGAATATTTTAGAATATTTCAGAAACTGACCGATGAACAATACTGTGACTGGTATCTGATGTAAAGAAAGACAGCTTTCCCTACCTCGCACAGGAACCTGGCCCTCCCTACACTGCTAGGAATGTCTCTCTGCACTGTCTGACTCAAAAAAAAAATACTCTCTCCCTGCCTAAATTGCGTGCCTGTCCCTGTCTGATTAAGTAAAGGAAACAAGGGCGCCAGGTCAGAGAAAAGTTAAAATAACAACAAATTTATTGCAATGCACTTACATATAAAAGAATCAGCATCAGCACTCAGATGAAGGACATGAATCCCCAAAGATGAAGTACAGAGGGGTGGTGTAGATCGAGATCGCATGCACCCACTGTCCAAAGGTCCAGAGATTGAGGATGATGGGTGGATGGTCCGAGGATCCCGAGGGAAGGGGATCTTGTTGTGCCTCCTCTTCTGGGGACATCAGCGGAGCTTGGCCGCAAGCCGGATGTAGCGTCACAAGACACTGCCGGCTCCTCCACGGAAGTCGGCAGGAGACAGCTGGGACTGTGGAGAGGGCGGGCGTTGCAGTAAGAGGTACAGTTTAGGGTAGAATTATAGGTATAGCCAGGTGCTTTGTCAGCTGTGTCAATCACCTGCTCAATTCCTTCAAGCTTCTAGGATCTGTCTAAACAGCAGGCTGAGTGTGCAGCAGCAGCCTCTCACCCTGAGCTTCCCTGCTGTGCAGCTTCAGAGGTGGTCTGTGTGTCATCTCCCACTCCCAAAGGAGCCGCGTGAATATATTTGGTTCGGTGCTATGCGTCTCAACCCCTCTGACACACCTAATAGGCAATGTCACTGCAGCACAATAGTAAATAGACACAAATGGTAGTAGACCAGAATGGATCTTTACTAAGCAGCTTTAGTCATAAAACAACAGTAATAATAACACAAAGTAATAAAGACTTGAAAACCTTATATCTCAAAGGCACATGCAGGTTATAAAATAGCACTTGCTCAACCACTTGAAATTACTCAAGTGTGACATATGTGCTCAGGCATAAAGGGGGGAACAGAGGTGACTCGTTGTGGGCCAATTTATCTCCTTCACAAATCACAGGCCCCGACTTATAACCGCAGCACCATATGCAAACAATATTAGGTTTAGTATAGAAGTTAGAGATCCTCTTTAGTGAGTATAAGTGCAACACTGAGTTCTTGATAAACAGAGCAGAGACGGGAAAGTCTGCACAGTGGATATTTCCAGTATCTTCTGCTAGCTCTTTGTTAGGTGTTCTGTTTAGCAGGGTGAACCAAAGTAGGTTTAAGATTTCCTGGCAAGCAGGGTGATGTAAAGTGTATTTGGGGAGTTTTGGCAAGCAGGAGAAACCCTATCGCTGCTCAGCAAAGTAAGTGTAGCACAAAGTCTCTCTCTAGCTTAGTTGAAGTAATAATCTAATGGTGTCTGCATGCAGTGTCTCTCTCTGTTCTGAAAATATGGGAAACATTCCTGCAGCAGGAGGTCCAAAGGAAAGATGTCCTTGAACAGTCTCTTACAGGTTGCCCAACTGACTACCTGAGAACCAGAATGCTCTGCAACGTCTCCAGAGATGCGCCTGGAGATACACCTGGGTCCCTCTCTAGCGAGATGTCCTCAACCACCGGTCTTCTCCTCTGCCTCATGGTCTCTCTCCTGCTCCCAGGCAGCTTCATGGATTCCTGCCCTCAACGTCATTCCCTCTTCTCCTGGGCAGGCTGTGCTGTTTAGCCTGCCCCTCCGGGATTTACAATGGGACCCTGGTGACTGGGACTACATCTCCCCTGATGCTTTGCTACTGCAATCCTCGCTTGATTGGTCCACTCCTCCTACCAATGAGGAAGCAGCGGGCGGCCATTTCCTTGCTCGCGCTGCTCGCACACTGTGTGTGAGGAGGAGAGGGAGGGGTAGGAATCCCCCACAGACACTGACAGGTTTCCGCTCTCTCCCAGCCTGTAATTGTCTTGGTGTATCTCCCGCGTGCCCTGCGAGCCAGTCCTGGTCTAATTCGGCTGAGAACCGATCAGTCACCAGATGCAGACCAATGATTTTTGGTCTGGATCTGGTGATCGGTTCTAGCCAATGGCATAATGTCCCCTGCCTGTGTAATGTAAACACAGGCAGGGGAAGTGATGTAATCTTCCCTCCTGCAGCCTTGTTTACCCCCGAACAAGATGTCTGCGTTGATGAGTCCCTGATAAAGTTTACTGGACGCCTTGCTATGAAACAGTATCTCCCCAGCAAGCGTGCCAGATACGGGGTCAAACTGTACAAGCACTGTGACAGGGCCACAGGCTATACAGTTAATTTCCATGTCTACGAGGGAAAAGATGTGGAGCCCCCTGACTGCCCAGACTACATAGGGAGCAGCGGTAAGGTAGTTTGGGACTTGGTGTCACCCTTATTCGGAAAGGGGTACCACTTGTACGTGAACAATTTTTATTCAAGCGTGCCACTTTTTAGACACCTCTTTCAATTGCAAATTGGAGCTTGTGGCACCGTGCGATCTAATCGCTGGGCTTTCCCCAATGGCTAGTAAATGCCCCACTGAGCCCAGGGGAGAGAGCCTGCTTGAGGTGCGATGAATTGCTTGCAGTGAAGTGGAGGGACAAACTGAACATTTCGTTCTGTCTTCCATTCACCCAGACACGGCCGTCGAAATTACTACGGTCACCGGTGTTGTTGTTGAGAAACCCCTCTGTGTCCATGACTATAACCGTAAAATGGGAGGGGTGGACTACAACAACCAGATGACAGGACCGTACTTAATTGCCCGTAAGGCCAGACGCTGGTACAAAAAAGTGTCTGTATACCTATTTCAATTGGTTATTTACAACGCTTTTGTCTTATACAAAGCGTCTGCCGGAACATTATCCTTCTTTTGATTCCAAGAAGAGATAATCAGAGCCCTTCTGTATCCAGCTGGTGCTCCTGCCCAACTTCCCCAACCAGATGCAGTGAGCCGGCTGCATGAGAGGCATTTTCCGGAATTCCTCCCGAGTACCCCTACCCAAAGATACCACCAAAAAAAGATGCCGTGTCTGCAGCAAGCGCGGATTTAGGTGTGACACCCGTAATTATTGTCCCGACTGTCCTTGCCACGTCACTACCACACACTAGTGGATTATTAGCGTAGGGTACAGCACGGTACAGTTTAGGGCACATTTACACAGGGTCTCAAAAGATGTTCGATGGCTATCGTCATTTTGAGAGACCCTAACCTGGAATCTAACGTTGAAGAAAAAAAAAGTGTAAAAAAAAAAAAAAAATACATAAAATAAAAAATACAAAAAAAAACATAAAATAAAAAAGCCAAAAATAGTTGTCGTCTAAGTTATTTTATGTTCTACACTTCCTACTGTACTTTTACTGTACTTTGTTTGTTTTTCATTCTTTTGTTAACCTGTTTCTCTTGCAGGTACCCGTCGGCTGCCACACTGATTTTATATATTCTGACACAAACAGCGTTTGCGCTCAGCATATATGGATACCTCTGATGGCAGCAGCTGTGGTAGGTTGATTTCACCACTGCCGTTAAAATACCTTTAGGTATACGTGGAATATTGTCATGTATACCCACCATTAAATCAGTGGGTTTGGTTGTTGGGCGGTTAATGGTGTGCATACTACACAATATTCCTGTGGTGATTTCTGTTAGGTTCTCTTTTTTCGTTCAGCCCACAGGCTGCATGAAAAAAAAAAAAAAACCTACACTATATGCCAAACAAGGACCAGCAATGTACTGGTAATGTTGTAAGGGGGGATGGGTGCGCTGATAGTGCGTTGAAGCTGCTCCCGGTATTCAGTGCTTTTGAATATAGATAAATGTATATGTGGTGTGGGGTGCGCTAAACAACAAATAAATAATGAATATATAACATATATCTATGTGTGAACCAAATCAACAAAAGTAAATATATATAACATATATCAATCTGTGAAGCCAATTAATAATGCAAATCCATTGGTGCATAAACATAAAAGTTCATAAGTGTCCATAAATATTTTGCAGGTGAGTAGAATTGTATTCTATCCGAATAATACGTGTATCCACCACCGAGTGAAATTCATCCTTACCAAACGGAAATAAATAAGGTGCAACTATATTTTCTTGTGCTGAAAAAATAGCCAATCTCCTTGTGAACAAACACCACGTGTAAATCACCAAGAATTAGCCTCTTACCAGATGGTAATAGGTATGCACTTGTTCAGTGAAACCACCGCCTTGCTTCCTCTTTAAAATCCTGAAGTGGGATGTAGAACCGCTCTACCTTTCTTTCTCCACTAGATGGCAACGAGTACCAGCAAGAAACACAGCCTCATCCTTCTTTACAAGCTCACAAAACCACCGTGTATTAAAGGAAAAAAGAGGGCTAATAGTGTATTACCCTTGAGATTTATTCAAAAAACAGTTAGACAATCTGCTTCCACCTGTATAAATAAAGCGGAAGTGACGATGCGCCAGTACTCCTGTCTCAGTAGAAGTCCTATGGGAAGAAACCGGTCAGATTAGGAGGCGCACACGTCACACACAACTTGCGGTCCGTGCTGCAGCCGGCCGCAAGCCTTTGCAGGAATTTGTATGCCTATGTTTATGCTGAATACAAGACATCTAATTGTAAGTGCATTATCAACTGTTTTTTGAATAAATCTCAAGGGTAATACACTATTAGCCCTCTTTTTTCCTTTAATACACGGTGGTTTTGTGAGCTTGTAAAGAAGGATGAGGCTGTGTTTCTTGCTGGTACTCGTTGCCATCTAGTGGAGAAAGAAAGGTAGAGCGGTTCTACATCCCACTTCAGGATTTTAAAGAGGAAGCAAGGCGGTGGTTTCACTGAACAAGTGCATACCTATTACCATCTGGTAAGAGGCTAATTCTTGGTGATTTACACGTGGTGTTTGTTCACAAGGAGATTGGCTATTTTTTCAGCACAAGAAAATATAGTTGCACCTTATTTATTTCCGTTTGGTAAGGATGAATTTCACTCGGTGGTGGATACACGTATTATTCGGATAGAATACAATTCTACTCACCTGCAAAATATTTATGGACACTTATGAACTTTTATGTTTATGCACCAATGGATTTGCATTATTAATTGGCTTCACAGATTGATATATGTTATATATATTTACTTTTGTTGATTTGGTTCACACATAGATATATGTAATGTACTGGTAATGATGATCCCCAGGGCAGCCACTGAAAATAACTGGGTCCCCCTTACCTGTTAAGAGTCTACTCACCCTGTTTCCAGTCTCAGTAGCAATCTGACAAACTCCGGCTCCAGTCTAGAGGTCCTTCTATGGTTTATAAAATAAATTAAATCTATAATAACTTACTGTATATATATAGTACAGCACAGTGGTGTGTGTGTATGTACATATATATATATTGTGGGAGATTAGCTCGGTGGCGGGTATGGATGACCCCTTGGGGGGATTCGTTATACAGGGAGATAGCCGAGAAGTGGTTGCAAACAATAGTTTGGCTTATTCATGCAATTTTCTTCAAACAAGTGCATGCAGCAAAAACATCCAAAATAAAATAAAGCACAAAATAAATCCTTGCCACTGTGGGCAGCTACCTTCTCACACACAGGAATCTATCTAATGAAGTCTGTCTCCAACCTACTGTTGGGCAAACTTTGCTGATCCTACAGCAGACACTCCATAGTCCATGTTTTTTCTTCACACAACAAATGTCCATTGATTATGTCCCTTTTCCTCTTCACATCGAACATGTCCCTTTGCTTGTCTCTTCACATAGCAAACAGTTCATTTATTTCTTCCACATAGAAATAGTTCATTTTCTCACCTTGAGAAGTCTTCACACTTTTTACCCTCCTCAGCGCACATCGCTCCAGGAGGTCTTCACACTTTTTACCCTCCTCAGCGCACATCGCTCCAGGAGGTCTTCACACTTTTTACCCTCCTCAGCGCACATTGCTCCAGGAGGTCTTCACACTTTTTACCCTCCTCAGCGCACATCGCTCCAGGAGGTCTTCCCCATGCTCACACACAGCTTCAGGGGGCATCCCTTCTCCCATGCCCACACAGCGTTGGGAGGCACACATCTGACTGTCCTCCTCTCCCCACACGGTGTCAGGAGGCAGCAATCCTTAGACTTCCTTTGGACAAATTATAGAGGCCTTAACTTCCTCATTCCGAACAGACGAAGGCCTTTCAACTTCCTTCCGTCCTGGCTACCTTTCCTGCTGCCTATATATATATGACTACATATATATATATATAGTCATAGTGTGTCAATGAAAACATAAAGCTTAAAATACAATTCTGTCCTGTGCTTATATACATTAGCAAATCTAATAATGTTCCAAAATGTTCAAGAAATAAATGTGAACAGAATTGGATTCTCATTTGTATGTAACCACAGGACACAATTGTAATGTTATCTTTGTTTACAGTATGTTTCCAGTGACACTATGTTATTAGGATCACTGTAAATGTTTTTTTGTTTTTATTGAGAGGTATATACAGTATAATTAAACTGTACTATAGGAGGTATTATAGACTTTGTTTATTTTAAATATTTGGGGTTATTAAGTACAGCAGTGATTTTGGTTGTTGGTGTTTTACACATTTTTACCATTTGGTTTGTTTTTTTTTATAAATAAATATATTTATCACAGAGTGTGTTTTGCTTCTTTTTTACTGTTTATTGCAGTTTTTAGCCAAAAATGCAGGGATGAGGGCTTATGGTGCAGGATACTCAAGACACATGAAAAAGCTCTGAGAACAGCTTCCTGAAAAATCCCAGCAGAAGTAGGCCCTTTAGCAGCAGTATCAAAAATATGCTGAGGGGTCAGCCAAGAAAACCTGTGACTCTGTGAGTGCAATCACAGTCTTTTTGTAGCACCTTCTAGCATCTAACTCTCCATGAGTATTCTAATAACTGAAGATGCAGGAGAAAGGTCCCACCTCTCCAGATGAGCTTTAAAAAGTAACTTTCCTCAAGCCCCCAAAACTCAGCACCTGCCGAGGCCTAACAGTAGCTTCTCTTAAACACACATGCATCCTCCTAGGGGATGTCTGATTTGATCCTCCCAAATATTTATATTCTACCCCAATCATACCTTCTGGGCTAGCCTCCCAGGGAATGGGTGGGTAAGCAAAAATATTTTTAATAACTCCAGTGGCTGACCTCTGAAACTATTGCTGGAACATTCCTCCAACAACAGGCAGGAGTAATCAACCACCAGGTTTAGGGAAAACCCTGAAGAGTCCTAAGATTAAAGCTCAGCCATAGCACTAAATTTAGCTAGCCCAGGGTGGGGGGGATACTACACTAGCAAGCCCTATTTTTTTATGCATTGTGGTGCATTGTAGACCATTCGTTTTAAATTGGCTTCCTAATACAGCGTATTCTAATTCTCCTCACCCCATAAGAATGCTTAAATATTGATTATATCATTGGTAAAGGATTTTTTTTGCAAAGCATGTAGTGCAAGTACCATATGCATATTGGTATTAACTTCTTGAAATTCCTAGAAGGGAGAAGTAGAACAAGGAGCCAATCAGTTTTGATTTAGTACTCATGTGCTAATAGGAGATATGCTGATAGAAGAGGAAAGCAGAGTGAGAGAAAGAGATAAGCTCATCAGTCTGCTGCCTCCCCTTTCATAGGGAGGGGGTAGAGGACAAGCCTTTTAAGTAATACTTGTAATGCCTTAAAGTTTTTTTTTTTTTTTTTTTTATAACAAGCATGTTATACAGTATCTCAAAAAAGTGAGTACACCCTTCACTTATTTGTAAATATTATATTATATCTTTTCATGTGACAACACTGAAGAAATGACACTTTGCTACAATGTAAAGTAGTGAGTGTACAGCTTGTATAACAGTGTAAGTTTGCTGTCCCCTCAAAATAACGTAACACACAGCCATCTAAACCACTGGCAACAAAAGTGAGTACACCCCTAAGTGAAAATGTCAAAATTGGGCTGAGTTAGCCATTTTCCCTCCCTCTGTATCATCTGACTTGTTAGTGTTACAAGGTCCCAGCTGTGTTAAATTTGGTGTTATCACTCTCACTCTCTCATACTGGTCATTGGAAGTTCAACATGGCACCTCATAGCAAAAAACTCTCTGAGGATCTGAAAAAAATATATTTTGCTCTACATAAAGATGGCCTAGGCTATAAGAAGATTGCCAAGACCCTGAAACTGAGCTACAGTACGGTGGCTAAGACCATACAGCAGTTTCACAGGACAGGTTCAACTCAGAACAGGCCTCGCCATGGTCAACCAAAGGAGTTGAGTGCACATGCTCAGCATCATATCAAGAGGTTGTTTTTGGGAAATGGATGTATGAGTGCTGCTAGCATTGCTGCAGAGGTTGAAGGGGTGGGGGTTGGGGGTCAGCCTGTCAGTGCTCAGACCATACACCACACACTGCATCAAATTGGTCTGCATGGCTGTTATCCCAGAAGGAAGCCTCTTCTAAAGATGATGCACAAGAAAGCCCTCAAGCAGTTTGCTGAAGACAAGAAGACCAAGGACATAGATTACTGGAACCATGTCCTGTGGTCTGATGAGACCAAGATAAACTCATTTGGTTCAGATGGGGTCAAGCTTGTGTGGCGGCAACAAGGTGAGGAGTACAAAGACAAGTGTGTCTTGCCTACACTCAAGCATGGTGGAGGGAGTGTCATGGTCTGGGGCTGCATGAGTGCTGCCGGCACTGGGGAACTACAGTTTATTGAGGGAACCATGAATGCCAACATGTACTGTGACATACTGAAGCAGAGCATGATCCCTTCCCTTTGGAGACTGGGTCGCAGGGCAGTATTCCAACATGATAACGACCCCAAACACACCTCCAAGACGACCACTGCCTTGCTAAAGAAGCTGAGGGTAAAGGTGATGGACTGGCCAAGCATGTCTCCAGACCTAAACCCTATTGAGAATCTGTGGGGCATCCTCAAACTGAAGGTGGAGGAGCACCAGGTCTCTAACATCCACCAGCTCCATGATGTCGTCATGGAGGAGTGGAAGAGGTCTCCAGTGGAAACATGTGAAGCTCTGGTGAACTCCATGCCCAAGAGGGTTAAGGCAGTGTTGGAAAATAATTGGTGGCCAGATAAAATTTTGACATTTTGGGCCCAATTTTGACATTTTCACTTAGGGCTGTACTCACTTTTTACACAATGTCAGGGATCAGTCTCTAAGCAGGGACACGGTCACAGTTTCTTTAGAAAAACTTCATGTTTTAATTCATAGGAAAATTCATAACAGAAAAACAGGCTCCTTGCTATAAAATGACAAAAGTAAGCTATTGCTCTGTTGAGCCTTACTCTGTCCATAGCTTGATACAGTCCTTGTCCCAAGGTAAGTGTCCTTTACAGAGCAAACATTTGTATCCTGGCTCAGTGATAAGTAGCCATGCTCCCAGTTGCTTCCTCACTTGGAGACATCCACACTCTTCCTGAGATCCAGGACCAGCTGCCTTAATCAAGACCTAGCCAGAGACCATCAAACTGTGGTCCACGGAATTTAGAATCTGTCCCACCCAGAGCTCAGATCAGATTCCCAGTAAAACCAGCACGGCGTTTACTAATAACAGGTAAAGAACTATTTCTCTTTACCCAAACATCTTTGCTGGTTTTACCTCAGGTTGCAAACCTGAGAATCTGCGAAGGAACATAGATCCCATCAACCACTTTCCCTGCCATTTGGACCTGTTTTACTGGCACCCCGCTACCTAACCCCCCCCCCCCGCTCAAACCTGGGGGGGTTCAGCACCTTGGGCAAACAAACTGTATACTCTGGAGAGGGCATCAGCGTTAGCTTGTTGGCTACCTGGTCTACGTTCTAATACAAATTTGAAACTCTGTAGAGCCAAGAACCATCTGGTAACTCTTTCATTTTTTCTGCTCTCCTTATTGTGGGCCACCCATTTGAGAGGGGCATGGTCAGTTAGGAGCCTAAACTGTTGCCCTAACAGGTAGTATTTTAAACTCTCCAGAGCAAATTTGATAGCAAGACATTCCCGTTCTACAATAGCATATCTTTTTTCTGCGGAGGTCAATTTCTTATTTAGGAATGCTATGGGGTGTTCCTCCCCATTCATCACTTGGGACAATACTGCACCTAATCCCACTTCTGACGCATCCGTCATCACTATAAATTCCCATGTAAAATCCAGGGAAATTAGGACAGGGCATTTACAAAGGGCTGTCTTTAGGTCCTGGAAAGCTTTCTCGGCGTCTGGGGTCCAAGTTACCGCTGAAGAGTCCCCCCCCCCCCCCCCCCCCTGGTAAGATATGTAAGGGGAGCCGCCACTGTAGCAAAATTGGGGACAAACTTTCAATAATAGCCTATTAGCCCCAAAAAGGTTATCACCTGCTTTTTATTGAGGGGTCCTGGGCAACTTTGGATAGCATGTATCTTTGTGACCTGGGGTTTTGCTATCCTCTGACCAATAATGTACCCCAAATATTGGGCCTCCTCTAATCCCACAGCGCATTTCTTAGGATTAGCCATCAAACCCTCAACACAGAGGGCATTAATAACAGCCTGCACTTTAGGTAAGTGGCTCTCCCAGTCTGCACTAAAAATTACCACAACATCTAAATAGGCAGATGCATAGGCTCGGTGGGGTTTAAGGACACGATCCATTCTCCGCTAAAAAGTGGCCAGTGTCCCATGAAGGCCAAATGTCATCCTCCTATACTGCCAGTGCCCCTCAGGAGTAGAAAAACATTTCTTCTCCTTAGCACGATCCGTAAGTGATATTTGCCAATACCCCTTTGTAAGATCCAGGGTATTGATATTCCATCTGAATCTAGACATTGACATCTGTTTTTTTCACAAACATATTTGTTATTGTTGCCTGGGATAGTGGAGGAGGTATTGAATCAAAATCACATTGATATTCATTTTGTTTTTTTCTGTGGCTGCATGATACAATTCAATATGATGAACTCTTAGATGGGCCCAAAGATTTGACGTATTTTTGTTTTTTGCAGCTACTGATCCCATGCTTATGTTGTTTGTACATGTGTTGCACTCTGCTGCTTTTCCTGGAGATGGTTGAGACGAGAAATAGTCCCAGACCACACTTTTACTCTTTCTCTCCACATCCATCTCCATTTCAACTTGAAAGACACAAAAAAAGATTAAAGAAATGGCTTGCTGAAGCTGAAGTTGCTGCTGACGCTGGCACTGGCCCCTGTTGTGGGTTGGTGGCAGGCACCTGGCAGTGTGGCTGGCTTGGTGTCACCTTGTTGTGGGTGGCTTGCTTGCTGGAACACTGTGGTGGCTGGCTGGCATCACCCTGTTCTGGGTGGCTGGCTTGCAGGAACACTGTGGTGGCACTGGCTGGCTGGCTTGGTGTCACCCTGTTATGGGTGCCTGGCTTGCAGGAACACTGTGGTGGCTGGCTGGATTTGTGTCACCCTGTTATGGGTGGCTGGCTTGCAGGAACACTGTGGTGGCTGGCTGGCTTGCTTGGTGTCACCCTGTTATGGGTGGCTGGCTGGCTTGGTGACTGGTGTCACCTTGTTATTGGTGGCTGGCTTTCAGGAACAGTCTGTGGTGGCTGGTTGGATGGCTTGATGTCACCCTGTTATGGGTGGCTGGCTTTCAGGATTCGGAACAGTCTGTGCCTGTGGTGCCTGGTTGGCTTCCTTGGTGTCACCCTGTTATGGGTGGCTGGCTTGCAAGAACACTGTGGTGGGTGGCTGGCTTGGTGTCACTCTGTTCTGGGTGGCTGGCTTGCAGGAACACTGTGGTGGCTGGCTGGATTGGTGTCACACTGTTATGGATGACTGGCTTTCAGGAACAGTCTGTGGTGCCTGGTTGGCTTGCTTGGTGTCACCCTGTTCTGGGTGGCTGGCTTGCAGGAACACTGTGGTGGCACTGGCTGGCTGGCTTGGTGTCACCCTGTTATGGGTGGCTGACTTGCAGGAACACTGTGGTGGCTGGCTGGATTTGTGTCACCCTGTTATGGGTGGCTGGCTTGCAGGAACACTGTGGTGGCTGGCTTGCTTGCTTGGTGTCACACTGTTATGGGTGGCTGGCTGACTTGGTGACTGGTGTCACCTTGTTATTGGTGGCTGGCTTTCAGGAACAGTCTATGGTGGCTGGTTGGATGGCTTGGTGTCACCCTGTTATGCGTGGCTGGCTTTCAGGATTCGGAACAGTCTGTGCCTGTGGTGCCTGGTTGGCTTCCTTGGTGTCACCCTGTTATGGGTGGCTGGCTTGCAGGAACACTGTGGTGGGTGGCTGGCTTGGTGTCACCCTGTTATGGGTGGCTGGCTTTCAGGATTCGGAACAGTCTGTGCCTGTGGTGCCTGGTTGGCTTCCTTGGTGTCACCCTGTTATGGGTGGCTGGCTTGCAGGAACACTGTGGTGGGTGGCTGGCTTGGTGTCACCCTGTTATGGGTGGCTGGCTTGCAGGAACACTGTGGTGGGTGGCTGGCTTGGTGTCACCCTGTTATGGGTGGCTGGCTTGCAGGAACACTGTGGTGGCTGGCTGGATTGGTGTCACCCTGTTATGGGTGGCTGGCTTGCAGGAACACTGCGGTGGCTAGCTGGCTTGGTGTCACCCTGTTATGGGTGACTGGCTTTCAGGAACAGTCTGTGGTGCCTGGTTGGCTTGCTTGGTGTCACCCTGTTATGGGTGGCTGGCTTGCAGGAACACTGTGGTGGCTGGCTTGCTTGGTGTCACCCTGTTATGGGTGGCTGGCTTGCAGGAACACTGTGGTGGGTGGCTGGCTTGGTGTCACCCTGTTATGGGTGGCTGGCTTGCAGGAACACTGTGGTGGCTGGCTTGCTTGGTGTCCCCCTGTTATGGGGGGCTGGCTTTCAGGAACACTGTGGTGGCTGGCTGGCTGGCTGGCTTGCTTGGTGTCACCCTGTTATGGGTGGGTGGCTGGCTTGGTGTCACCCTGTTATGGGTGGCTGGCTTTCAGGAACAGTCTGTGGTGCCTTGTTGGCTTGCTTGGTGTCACCCTGTTATGGGTGGCTGGCTTGCAGGAACGCTGTGGTGGCTGGCTGGCTTGCTTGGTGTCACCCTGTTATGGGTGGCTGGCTTGCAGGAACACTGTGGTGGGTGGCTGGCTTGGTGTCACCCTGTTATGGGTGGCTGGCTTTCAGGAACAGTCTGTGGTGCCTTGTTGGCTTGCTTGGTGTCACCCTGTTATGGGTGGCTGCCTTGCATGAACACTGGTGGGTGGCTGGCTTGATGTCACTCTGTTATGGGTGGCTGGCTTTCAGGAACAGTCTTTGGTGCCTGGTTGGCTTGCTTGGTGTCACCCTGTTATGGGTGGCTGGCTTGCAGGAACACTGTGGTGGGTGGCTGGCTTGGTGTCACCCTGTTATGGGTGGCTGGCTTGCAGGAACACTGTGGTGGCTGGTTGGATTGGTGTCACCCTGTTATGGGTGACTGGTTCGCAGGAACACTGTGGTGGCTTGCTGGCTTGGTTTCACCCTGTTATGGGTGGCTGGCTTTCAGGAACAGTCTGTGGTGCCTGGTTGGCTTGATTGGTGTCACCCTGTTATGGGTGGCTGGCTTGCAGGAACACTGTGGTGGGTGGCTGGATTAGTTTCACTCTGTTATGGGTGGCTGGCTTGCTGGAACACTGTGGTGGGTGGGTGGGTGGCTGGCTTGAAGGAACACTGTGGTGGCTGGCTTGCAGGAATATTGTGGTGGGTGGCTGGCTGGCTTGTTGGAACACTGTGGTGGGGGGGGGCTGGCTTGAGGTCATCCTGTTGTGTGGGAGGCTGGCTTGGTGTCACTCACTCACCCTGGCCTTTTGTGGTGCGTAGCTGGCTTGCTGGAACACTGGTCATGGTGGCGGGTGGCTGGCTTGGTGTCATCTGGGGGGCTGGTTGCTTGCTTGCTCGCTGGGCTGGCCCCCTGTTGTGGTGGGTAGCTGAGGCCAGGGCCTGTGGGTGGATGGATAGCTGGCAGCGTGACCGGACCGGACTGCAGCTGGCTGTAACACGAGGCTGTGTGAGGCGTGGGAGGCGGTCTTAAGTGCAGCGCGCGGTGAAATGACGTCACATATGAGGCGGTGTTAGAAGACATATCGTGAGCGCGCAACATACGGAATGATGTCACAAAAATATCGGCAAATCAAAAGGCTGATTCTGATATATCGGGTGTAACTGTCCGCTTATCACTGTAAATCTTTGTTCAGCACTTACTGCCAGGTGGAACCTTTCTGCCTTCATTTTGGTTCCCTGGGGATTGTTTAATCAGCAGGATCACCAGACCACTCCTTCTTCCTGTTTTAGAAGGAAGGTCTTTTCTTGTGACTCAGATTTCAGTCAGAGCATGTCAGCAGACCATCATGGGAAGATGATTGCCAGAAAGAATTCCTAAGGCTTAAAGTTTTCACCCCTTGGCAAGCGGAGCGAGGTATGCAGTAAAAGTGCATTATATATAAAAGTGTATATGTTCTTAGACATAAATTGTGTCCATGCTGTTAGTTTAAAATATGCTACAGATAATCCAAAGCATTTTACATGTGGCCATGTTTCCTTAGATGTTTAATGTCATTAGATATGTGTGCAGACAACTGTAATCCACCTTGTAATTTCACATTTGTAATTAACCTTGTAAACCGCAAAAATTTAAATAGAGAAAGATGGGGCTTTACGGGCCAGTGGGAGTAGAAGGATCAGACACAAAACCAATTTATAAAACCATATAACATTTTATTAGTTTAGAAGATAAAAAAAGCATGGACTACCATGCACATATTGCAAGGACAGACTAACATAAAGCAAATTGTTAAAATCAATCAAGGTGAGTCATTAACAGTATAGAAATACATCCCGTGAGGGAAACAAAACCAAAAGCCTGTATAGGATGGAAGGTAGGTCTCAGGGTGGAATGCGGTCAATGTAGGTCCCCAGCAAGCCGACGCGTTTCGCTCAAGGCTTCCTCAGGGCCTGAGAGACCATGACAGACCGGTATTTCCTTATTAGTAATGACTCGGGAGGTGACAAGGTTGTGGCGACACATATACTGATAAATGTCATTGCTTCAGTATTCAAATACAATCTCCATGTTGTATCTGCATTTATACATTCAGCTGGGTTTAAGTGTTCAGCCCCTCATTCACCACAAGAACAAAGCGTTAGATATATTCTGATGACAATTTTATGGGAGCTTGATTGCCCAACTTTCCCTGGTGTACTCGGATTTTTTTGAGGATATAGATACTCAGCACTAGGAAGCTGCACTTCATGTATCAGCCTCAATATACCGTTAAGGATATATCAAGTTACTATCCCCTTGGGCGTACCTAAAGAAAGAGGAAACTATAGGCTGATACATGAAGTGCAGCTTCCTAGTAAACTAATAAACTAATAAAATGTTATATGGTTTTATAAATTGGTTTTGTGTCTGATCCTTCTACTCCCACTGGCCCGTAAAGCCCCATCTTTCTCTATTTAAATTTTTGCTGGTATCCAATAGGGGTAAGGGCCTAAATTACACGGCAACCTTTTTGTGTAACCTTGTAACCCCCTTTTTGGTGATCACTGTAAACAAATGTATTGTATGTCGTTTACAGTTTTCACGGTGCTATGGTGCTTATGGTGTTCATGGTTTACGGTGCTCAAGGTGTTAAAGAGATTAACGTTCAACCCTCCTGCACACCTTTGATGCAAACAATAAAAGTACTGCACCCTTCAGAAGCTCTCCTCTCGTTATTCACTCGATGCCAAAGGGGCCGCTACAGTGAAAACTCGTCGCTGTGGTGGAGACCCGACGCTGAAGTAAAAACCCGTCACTGAAGTGAATCATCGGCTGCGTCGCAGTCTTCATCAAACTGTGAGTAAAGGCTTCCCAACGCCTCGCAGGACACGTGCGGACGCCATCTTGACAACAGAGACTCGGCTGAAAAGTAAACGTGTCACGTGGACTTTCAAATATAGCGGGCTCTTTATACAGTATGTGGTCCGGAAGCCGCCATTAATTACTATGCAAGCCAAATAATTAATATTTTGCTAAATCAGTGATTAAGTTATTATATTCGTGTTTAGAGGCCTAGTGTCAGATTTAAAACAACGCTATCTTCCAAGTTCCTAATCCACTAAACTGCAGTTAGTTATGTAAAGGGTTAAATTGTCTGGTTAGAAAGTGTCAGCAGTATATTCGTTTAAAACATTTTGTCATATTGTATGCATTGTTTGCTAATCTTTAGTTACAAGTGTAAATGCCTGTTTTCTGTCGTAGCCCTTAGTAGAAAGTTTGAGCCAACACTCATTCAAGTTAGGTTTCAGGCACACACACTTGAAAGGCAAAGGCACACTAGAACAAAATGTTGTCACCTGCTGAAGAAACAGACAAATCCACAGAGTCACAACAGGTGCGATCCAGCTCCAGAGAGCGAAGCCTAACAGAAAAAGGCAAAGAAATGCACGAAGAAACAGTTAAGAAAAATGAAAAGGCATTCAACAAGGTGTACAACTCTTGGAAGGAGCTAGCAAAAGAATTTAGGGCAAAGTTAAAGGATTTCTGCTCAACTGAAGACCTTAATACAAGATTGAAGGAGATTAAAGCCAAAGAAGCGTTAGTACACCAACAGTATGAGTCCTTTTGCCGCAATAATTCCACTACCCCCTATGTTAAGAGAATGGATGCATGCACCGCGTTAACGGCTGAAATCTGCAACCTCATCAGCAAGCGGCTAGAGAATGTAGATGAAATCTTTAACGATCAACTTGAGAAGTAAAAAGTGAGGATGGTGCTTAATAAAGAAGAGCATGAGTCAGTCTTTGGAAACTCAGAAACAGAAACTGTCCTCTCAGAGTCATTACCAGACTCCAACGCAAGCTTGAGAGCCACTTCCAGATCTAGCAAATGCGCAGACGCAGAAGCAGACCTTGCAGCCAAGATAGAACAGGCAAAGGCGATGCAACAGATGCGCGAGGAGCAAGCTAAGCTGAACAAACTGGAGGCAGAAAAGGCAGAAATTAAACTGAAGTTAGAGGAGGAAAAGACAAGACTGCAACAGCTACAAGCAGAAAATGAAGTCAAAGTAGCTGCAGCAAGGGTGAAAGCCTACCACGCCTATGATAGTTTTGAATACTGTAAACAGGAGACTGACCACAAGGTACAATATCTCTGCAAAAATAATAAACCTCAAACCTCTTTGAATCCAAAAGCTGTGCCATTTCAACCTTCAAATTCACCACTTGCCGTGTCAAGACCTCAAGAAGAAGTTAGTCTAACCCCAGGACTTGCAAGTCTGCTCATCTCCAACCATCTCCCTTTACCTGAACCAACTGTATTTACAGGTGATCCTTTGAAGTTCATAGATTGGAAGATATCCTTTATGGCGCTGATTGATCAGAAACGACTCCCTGTGTTGTGCGAAAAAATGCTGTACTTGAAGAGGTATCTCAGTGGTGAAGCTCATAAGGCAGTGGAAGGTTTCTTCTATCGGAATTCAGAAGACGCTTATCTAGTTGCTTGGGGAATCCTACAGGACAGGTATGGAGGTCCATTCATAGTGCAAAGAGCTTTCAGAGAAAGGTTGGCTAAATGGCCAAAGATATCAGCAAACGACCCTGTAGCATTAAGAGAGTTTGCAGACTTCCTTCAAGGTTGTGTGGATTCCATTCCTCATGTTAAAGACCTAGCTATTCTAAATGATTGAGAAAAAAACCACAAGCTTCTCAAGAAACTGCCTGAAAGGATCGTGCGCAGATGGAGTCGCATCGTTGTGGACGAGCTTGACAAGTCTCAAGAATACCCAACCTTTGCTCGTTTCACAGAGTTCCTGCAAAGGGAAGCCAAGATCGCATACAACCCCATTGCCTCTCCCTTCCTCCTCAGTACCAAGACTACAGATGAGAGAGTTCCTAAGAGAGCCAAGGCGCTCAACACAAGCACTCAAATGAAGCCCTCCACCTTCAACGTTCTAAAGATCTCAGCTTCAAGACCAAAACCACCTTGCCTAGTCTGCAAAGACTAAACACAAGGTGTTGCTAAATGTCCAACTTTTGCAGCAAAGACCATTGATGAAAAGAAGGCCTTTATTAATGAAAACCATCTCTGCTTTGGTTGCTTAAGAAAGGGCCACACTACAAAAGACTGCAAAGGAAGACACACGTGTAGCATATGCTGTCAACTTCATCCAACCTGTTTGCACATACAGAGAAACACTGAGCCTGTCAAAACATCAAAGGATGATCCAGTAGGCATGGGAAATAAGGTAAACAACAATGTTCCCAAGGTTATGTCCCATACTTTGACAAGACATACTTCTGCCACATCCTGCATTGTTCCAGTTCTGTTGTCAGCTACGGCGGAGCCTCAAAGGGAAATCCTCACTTATGCTTTACTTGGCACGCAGAGTGATTCAACCTTTATTCTGGCAGACCTGGTATCAAAGCTAAGTGTGAGCACCAAACCATTACAGCTAAAGCTCAGCACAATGACAGCTGTTGACACAGTTATATCAAGCCAAATTGCTTATGGTCTGCGAGTGCGTGGCTTCAACTCTAAAGCTCAAGTCCAACTTCGTCAAGCCTATAAGAGAGATTTCATTCCAGTAGATAAGTCTCACATCCCCACTAAGGAGATTGAACTCCAGTGGTCACACCTCAAACACTTGGCAAATAAGTTACAGCCACTTCAAGACTGCAAAGTAGGACTGCTGATCAGTTATGACTGCCCATCAGCACTGGCTCCCTTGGAGGTTGTTATCGGCCCCGAAAATGAACCCTTCGCTCAAAAAACTATGCTCGGCTGGAGCATTATAGGATCAGCAAATCCACATCTTGAAAGACAGGGCAGCCAGAGCTTCGTACACAGAGTTGCAGTAAAAGAAATGCCAATGTCACTGATGTGTTAAAGGCTTTAGAAATGGACTTCATTGAAAGAAATTATGAAGATAAGTATGTGTCTCAAGATGACATTCGCTTTGTGCAGTTTCTCTCTGAAACCATAATGAAAAGGAAAGATGGACACTATGAGATGCCGTTACCCTTCAAAGACAACAGTCAACTGGCACTACCAAACAATAAGAGGCTGGCCATTATTCGACTTCATCATCTAAAGAAAATGTTAAAGGCAAATAAACAGTACCATGAACACTACACTGCATTCATGGAAGAAGCAATCAGAAAAGGTGATGCAGAACCAGCCCCTTCATTATCAGAGGAAGAGACAGTGTGGTACATCCCACATCACTGGGTTTATCACCCCAAGAAGCCAGACAAGTTAAGAGAGTTAAAAAGGAATACCTCATGAGTGTTTCCACAAGACAGAAATGGCACACACCTTGACGTAACCTCAAAGTAAATGACATTGTCATAATCAAAGAAGACATGTCTCCCAGATGCCAGTGGCAACTAGGACGTGTAATTGAAACTACAATAGAAAAGGATGGTCTAGTTCGTCGACTCAAGGTGTTAGTAGGTGACAGAAGATTGCAAGATAAGAAGGACTATGTATCAAAACCTTCAATTATTGAACGTCCTATTCAAAAGCTAGTAGTTCTCATAGAAAGCAAATAAGTTCAGTTTAGTGATACACTAGCACACCACCACACAAGACAGTAGCCAGTTACAGAGGTACCTATAAGCTAAATTGTGTACGATGTACCATGTTTTATAGTGGCCATGGTTATGTTCTGTAAATTATGTATGACTCTTTAAGTTATATCATACCTCCCAACATTTGAACTTCGCAATGAGGGACACTGAAAGAGAAACAAAACCTGCGGCGCGCAGAGAGCGCCGCTGCAAATTGTGGGTGTAGCCAATTGCTTAGCAGTGGGAGGGGCTTAAGGGATAGGGTAAACAAAACCCAGACTTCCTAGTACTCATAAAATATGCTTTGATTGCTCAGCCTACCTTAAAGAAGAACTTCATTAAAATAGTCAGAGACTATTGCATAGCAACCAGCAACTGTTGAGACAATGAAGACTTTGGTGAGAAGTATATAATGTACAGTATTGTGTATATAGTGCAGGAGAGTGTAATGTACAGCGTGACCCCTTTAATGCAGAATAACCAGCGTGATCCCTTTCAATGCAGAATAACCAGCGTGACCCCTTTCAATGCAGAATAACCAGTGTGACCCCTTTCAATGCAGAATAACCAGCGTGACCCCTTTCAGCGCAGAATAACCAGCGTGACCCCTTTCAATGCAGAATGACCAGCGTGACCCCTTTCAATGCAGAATGACCAGCGTGACCCCTTTCAATGCAAAATGACCAGCATGACCCCTTTCAATGCAGAATAACCAGCCTTACCCCTTTCAATGCAGAATAACCAACCTGACCCCTTTCAATGCAGAATAACCAGCGTGACCCCTTTAATGCAGAATAACCAGCGTGACTACTTTAATGCAGAATAACCAGCGTGACTCCTTTAATGCAGAATAACCAGCGTGACCCCTTTCAATGCAGAGAGACCAGCATGACCGCTTTCAATGCAGAATGGCCAGCGTGACCCCTTTAATGCAGAATAACCAGCGTGACCCCTTTCAATGCAGAATAACCAGCGTGACCCCTTTCAATACAGAATAACCAGCGTGACCCCTTTCAATGCAGAATGACCAGCGTGACCCCTTTCAATGCAGAGGGAGTGAGGGATGACGGAGGGAAAGAGAGATGACGGAGGGAGGGAGGGATGACAGAGGGAGGGAGGGAGAGATGACAGAGGGAGGGAGGACAGAGGGAGGGAGGGAGGGAGGGAGAGGACAGGGGGCAGGGGGGGTATAGAAGACAGGGGGGAGGACGGGGGGATAGAAGACAGAAGGGGGATAGAAGACAGAGGGAGGGAGGAGGGGAGAGAAGACAGAGCAAGGGAGGAGAGAGGGAGGAAGGGGGGAGAGGACAGAGAGAGAGAGGGGGAGAGGGAGGGGGAGAGAGGACCAAGAGAGGACAGAGAGAGGGAGGGAGAGAGGACAGAGATGGGGTGGGAGGGGGGTAGAGGATGGAGAGAGGGGGGAGAGAGGACAGAGAGAGGAGGGAGGGAGGAAGGGGGGAGAGGACATAGAGAGGAAGGGGGGAGAGAGAGGGGGGGAGAGAGGACAGAGAGAGGAGGAAGGGAGGAATGAGGGGGAGAGGACAGAGAGAGGATGGGGGGGAGAAAGGGGGGAGAGAGAGGGGGGCAAAGGGAGGGAGAGGGAGGACAGAGAGGAAGTGAGGACAGAGGGGGGTAAAGGATGGGAAGGAAGGGACGAGAGAAGAAAAAGGGGGGAGAAGAGAAGAGAAAGGGGGGGGAGCTCCTCCTCCATAGACATGCTGGATATTGTAGTATCACAAACTCCCCTCACAATGGGGCACACGGCAATCCCGCCCAGCCTCTGCCTCTCTCACACACAGCTGTCTAATCACAGGGCATGTACCTCTTCCAGGGCTGCTCCCGAGTCCCGCCCGCAGGTCCTGTTCTCACTCAGCACTTCATGTAATGTGTCAGGAATGTGTCAGGAAAAGATAACTCCGCGGCCGCCTGACACAGATGGTAGTTAAAAAGTGCAGGAGTGAATTGGACAGCCCGCTGCAGCATGGAACACTCACAGAAACCATGCCCTGTATCTCCAGCAGCTGAAAGCACTTTTTAACTACAGTCTGTGTCAGGCGGCCGCAGTGTTATCTTTCCCTGACAGACAGGTTCCTCTGATTGTTCCCCGCTGCAGCGATCCCGGCGCTGAGAGGCAGGAGCCGAAGACGGGGGCGGAGCTGTGAGGAGGAGGGGGGAGAAGAGATGGCCGGCCAGATGATTTTCCGGGACTTCAGCCCGGCTACGCGGGACTCACTCCAAATTGCGGGACTATCCCGCGAATTCTGGGACGGTTGGGAGGTATGTTATATTCATCATAGCATAATTTGGTGGGAGTGTAACTGTCCGCTTATCACTGTAAATCTTTGTTCAGCACTTACTGCCAGGTGGAACCTTTCTGCCTTCATTTTGGTTCCCTGGGGAGTGTTTAATCAGCAGGATCACCAGACAACTCCTTCTTCCTGTTTTAGAAGGAAGGTCTTTTCTTGTGACTCAGATTTCAGTCAGAGCATGTCAGCAGACCATCATGGGAAGATGATTGCCAGAGAGAATTCCTAAGGCTTAAAGTTTGCACCCCTTGGCAAGCGGAGTGAGGTATGCAGTAAAAGTGCATTATATATAAAAGTGTATATATTCTTAGACATAAATTGTGTCCATGCTGTTAGTTTAAAATATGCTACAGATAATCCAGAGCATTTTACATGTGGCCATGTTTCCTTAGATGTTTAATGTCATTAGATATGTGTGCAGACAACTGTAATCCACCTTGTAATTTCCCATTTGTAATTAACCTTGTAACCCCCTTTTTGGTGATCACTGTAAACAAATGTATTGTACGTTGTTTACAGTTTTCACGGTGCTATGGTGCTTATGGTGTTCATGGTTTACTGTGCTCAAGGTGTTAAAGAGATTAACGGTCAACCCTCCTGCACACCTTTGATGTAAAAGAATAAAAGTACTGCACCCGTCAGAAGCTCTCCTCTCATTATTCACTCAAAACCAAAGGGGCCGCTACATTGGGGAAAGTGCATATCGGCCCCCGATACATCAGTGTTTTTGGTAATTGGTTGATCTCTAATATACACACACACACACACAGTTCAAAATTTCAAGTCATGAGCTACTAGCCAGGCCTTAAGAGTTACTCACCACCAGTTGCCCCACCCAACCCCTACCATGCCCAACCCCTAATTCCACACCTAAACATTCCCTCGTAAATGATCTCATGAAATGACACTGTTAAATGCAGAATCAAATTACAAAAATAAATATTACCAACACTGTAAAACACACCTCTACCTCTAATTCCTCTTCCCAGCATATCTCTGCGTCCAATGCCCCCCCCCCAGTACACCTGTGCTTCTAATGACCCCCCAGCATACCTCTGCTTCCAACCTCCCAGCACACCTCATCTTCCACCCTCCCCACTCCAGCACACCTATGCCTCCACCCCCCCTAAATCCAGTGGATCTATGCTTTCAATATTCCCCCCAATCCATCATACCTATGCCTCCAATTCCACCCCCCCCCCAATCCATCATACCTATGCCTACAATTCCACCCCTATCTCTTTAATCTATTATGACTATGCCTCCAACCCCCCCCCCCCCCAATCTATCATACAGTATGATAGATGGGGGGGTGGAATTGGAGGCATAAGTATAATCGTTTGGGGGAGGGGAGGTGGAATTGGAGGCAAAGGTATGATGGATTGGAGGAGAGGGGGGTGGAACTGGAGGCATAGGTATGATTAAGACTCCAATTACCCCCCCCAATCCAGCACGTCTGGGCTTAAACCCCACCCCTTCCTCCCAGCACACCTCTTGGTCCATCCCATCATAGCAATGCCTCTAACCCCCTCCAGCACGTGTACTGCTTCCAGTCATGGCACACTGTCACCATTATTACTATTCTCCTGCAGCATCAGGGCATACTGTGAGCGGACTGAGAGGGTTTGAGCCTGCCAACTTATGACTGGCTTGCTGAGGACTGCCAGGAAACATGACCCAGCCTACTCCTTAGATATGTGGCAGGAGGGAGGTGGAGAGGGCCGGCCCCAGGTGGCTGTCCTTAAGTACACATTAAATTGCACGTACTCCGTGCCTATGTGGCGGCGCTCATTCCTGGGACAGCACAGTTGAGGAGGGATGCCTCACGAACAGGTGTGACAGTTAACAGCTGGTATAGAATCCCCAGCAAGTGGCTGGGGATTTAGACTTTACTACTGGCCCTGTCCACATTCACCCTCCTCATATTTCCACTCGCCAAATGCAAGCAGGCAAGTGGAAATCTTAAGGGCAGATAGATAGATAGATAGATAGATAGATAGATAGATAGATAGATAGATAGATAGATAGATAGATAGATAGATAGATAGATAGATAGATAGATAGATAGATAGATAGATAGATAGATAGATAGATAGATAGATAGATAGATAGATAGATAGATAGATAGATAGATAGATAGATAGATAGATAGATAGATAGATAGATAGATAGATAGATATACAGTATATAAAAAAAATCTATTAATATGTAGATATACTGTAGATCTTATATTTGGATGTCATTGGCTTAGGAAACAATCTAGGGGCTCTTTTAAGGTTTTATTGAAACAGGAACTTGGATGGGGAATAGGGAGTATGGTATAGCCCTGGTGAACTGCAGCTAAACGAACTTGAGGACTCCTTAACTTCTGTCTGTGCTGGCTGCACTGATGGCTGCTCTTCACACACTGCTGGCTGAAGGTAAAAAGTTACATAGTGTCAATTCCTCTCAGCATGGGGGAGCAGTTACTCACTTAATCATATGATCACTGGTTGCCTCTTGTCGATATCTGTAGGGTCTTCCTAGTGAGAGAGGCCAGTTGGACTCCTTTCCTCCAACTTCCTCCTGACACAGCTCAAATCCTGGACACTGGATGTCGGTATAGGCTTCCCAGCTAAGCCTAGCTGGGCCCTCAATGTCTTCACACTGGCTGCTGTAGCTCTCCTGCCTTAGGGGACCCCACCCCCACCTTCAGACTCCACTTCCCAGGGATTGGTTGGAGTCATATAAATGCTCAGGCTGCTTTTCCTTCTCTCCTTCCCACTATGCTTCTAGAAGCCTCTAAAAGACAGGAGGAAGTATCAGAACAGCAGCTTGTAAAATACTAAGCAGCCCTAAGCACTCAACCCCCACTGTTTACAGAGGAGCTGGGCAAAATGTACCTAGTAGCCTACTTTAAAATGTTTGCCAAATCAATAGACTAAGATTTCCATTTATCCCCGTTTCCCAGGGACAGTCCTCATTTGGGGGGCGGGTTTGTCCCCAGGAAACAAACATCCTCTGTATAGCTTCCACCAGTAGTGAAGGCAGAGCAGAGCCACACCTCTGTTGCATTTTTTCTCTTAAGTTGCAAGAAATTACAAACCATTCTTCTTTAACATGACAGCTAGACACACCTCCTCCTTAAGCAGAAAAGTGGTGGCAACTGGATGGGCTGGCTAGGCTGGCATAAACCAAAACCGTGTAAAGAAGAGAGAGTGCTGTAGCCCGATACAAAAACTTTTACATACTTTTCTGATGTTAGCGTCGGTTTGCCCAGGCAAGCCTGAGTTAATGAGCTCTCTGAATAATTCTATCTCCAGCTCAAGGGCCAATGAGGAGTTATGCAGGGCTTGGACTCTAGGGAAGAGCAAGTTATCTAATGTAAAGGCTTAATAATGTATTATTTATATATGCCTGTATGGCATTGCAGGAGCTTAAGATTTTTTTTTCTCTCATTTTAAAAGTTAATTTCAAATAGGTATACGAATATATTAATTCAATTACATATCCATTATTAGAAATCATGAAATTCATACTGTAGTGTATTTTAATTATCTTTCTGTCCCTGTAAAAATGGCAGCCAGAAAAATAAAGAAGTCTCACCTGCATGGGCACAGTCACTCAATTCAGGACTAAAAAGAAAAGTTTGGGCTACAGATACACTTTAAAGCAGAGTTTAGCAGATTTAGATACGCTAACAAATTAAATGCAGACTTCTCAAGCACCCTGTGTGTTGTTTGTGTGTTTTTTTTCTTTACAAGGCTAAATCGGGAAATAATTACTTTTGACGCTTTGAAACAGCACCGTAAACGCCATAGGCGTGTTTACAGTGCGTTTAAGGTGCGATTGTGGTGTGTTTCAATAGAAGTAAATGGAGGCAGTTGCAAAGCATCAACGCCTGCCAAACTCTGCAGGCAGCATTATTTTTGCCTTGCAGCAATGCGAAGCAATGCTAACGCAGCAGTGTGAACACCTCCATCCGCTCCCTATTGTAACAATATTGAGAGACGTTATTTGGTGTTTAGGAAGCTTTAAAAATGTGACCCAACTGCTTATTTCCAATGCCTGTGTAAAACAGTCCTAAAAGGGGGAACTTATGTATATTTATAGTGGTCCATTTATTGAAATACCAACTCTTTGTTCCTCCCCAGCAGTTGCAAGTATTTCATTGGGGCCAAATTCCCCTGCTGCCCCAGTGGCTCTTCAAGCTCATACAACACTTTTGGCACAGAAACTGACCCAACCACGTAACTGAGATTTCCAGGGTTATTTTAGTTAGGCTTAGGTTTAGGTTTAGGAAGCTAACTGTTTTATGGTTTATGTTAAAGTGTATGTGGTTAGCAAAGGATTAGAACCCTTGTCAAGTTTTATTGCTGTCTTTGTCCAAATTTACCTTCTGTATTTGTCCAGGTGACCCTTGCCTCCCAGACAAAAAAGTGAGGGGAAATCTAAAATTTTAGAACTGTCAACAGAACCAGAGGTGAGGAGAAATCTTCCAATGGGGACATTTGTTCCAGTAACATGGGGGAATTCCCCTTTCTTTCTTTAGTGTTCCGCTCCCTTGACTCCTCAGAAATGTCTTTGTAAGTTTTGGCACCAAAAGTCAATATAACAGGCCTAAGCACATTCAGCTCCAAGTGATAACACTTATTCCTGGAAATCAGTTGTTTAGGCACTATGTTCTATTCCACTATTCAATATACACCCTTGGGTTAAAAAAATTAAATTTTGGCATAGTCTGTACTAATCTAGTTAAAAATTTAAAAAGGGGAATTTTTTTTCCCTCCATAGCCTGCAGCAGAGCTGGTCCACATCGATTTTGCTGTGTGTGGGGTACAGTGAAAACAATCTTTTTTGCCCACTGAGGAGGAGGGAGAAAAGTATTTTTCTATCAGTCACTGTGTGCAGCATTTTTCCTTCAGTGCTGCTGTGCTGACTGTGGTAATACACTGCTGTGTGTGTTCACATGTGCTATTATTGAGTGGTTTCAAATATCATACACTTTTTTCTATTCCACTATTCAATATATAGCCTTGGGTTAAAAAAATTAAATTGTGGCATAGTCTGTACTAATCTAGTTAAAAATTACACTTAAAAGGGGAATTTTTTTTTTTTTCCCTCCATAGCCTGCAGCAGAGCTGAATGATATAAGACACTGCTGTTCACATGTGCTATTGATAAATCACACCAATTTTATATCATATTTTCTATTCCTCTATTCAATAAAAACCTTTGGGTATAAACAATTAAATTGCGGGATAGTCTGTGTTGGTACGTGTGAGATACACCTTTCCAATTTTTGGGGTTCATCTCATACTTCTGAAGATTTGAGGGTGCTGCCTGTTCCGTACTCCTCCTACTCCTCATCCTGCCTTTAGGGGTACAAAAAATAGTAATTGGGGCCTAGTGTGGTTCTGTACGTGTGAGATACATACACTTTTTTTGATAATATTTTCTATTCCGCTATTCAATAAAAACCTTTGGGTATAAACAATTAAATTGCGGGATAGTCTGTGTTGGTACGTGTGAGATACACCTTTCCAATTTTTGGGGTTCATCTCATACTTCTGAAGATTTGAGGGTGCTGCCTGTTCTGTACTCCTCCTACTCCTCATCCGGCCTTTGGGGGTACAAAAAATAGTAATTGGGGCCTAGTGTGGTTCTGTACATGTGAGATACATTTTTTTTGATAATATTTTCTATTCCGCTATTCAATAAAAACCTTTGGGTATAAACAATTAAATTGCGGGATAGTCTGTGTTGGTACGTGTGAGATACACCTTTCCAATTTTTGGGGTTCATCTCATACTTCTGAAGATTTGAGGCTGCTGCCTGTTCCGTACTCCTCCTACTCCTCATCCTGCCTTTAGGGGTGCAAAAAATAGTAATTGGGGCCTAGTGTGGTTCTGTACGTGTGAGATACATACACTTTTTTTGATAATATTTTTTATTCCGCTATTCAATAAAAACCTTTGGGTATTAACAATTAAACTGCGGAATAGCCTGTGTTGGTACGTGTGAGATACACCTTTCCAATTTTTGGGGTTCATCTCATACTTCTGAAGATTTGAGGGTGCTGCCTGTTCCGAACTCCTCCTACTCCTCATCCTGCCTTTAGGGGTACCCAAATTAAATTGATGTCCTTTTTTTCCCACAAACAGAGCTTTCTTTTGGTGGTATTTGATTTTTTTGCACTATAAACAAAAAAAGAGTGCCAATTTTGAAAAAATAACATTTTTCACATTTTTTATATGAAATTCTCAAAAAAAAAGTAAAAATCTAAATTTTTTAACATTTTAGGCCAATTTTTTTTCTGCTACATATTTTTGGTAAAAAAAAATCGCAATAAGCGTCTTGCGCAAATGTTATTGCGTTTACTAACAATGGGTAAGATTTATGTCATTTTTATTGTTTTTTTTTTTAACTAGTAATGGTGGCGATCTGCGATTTTTTTTTTTTGCGGGACTGAGACATTGCGGCGGACAGATTAGAACACCCGTCAGTTTTTATTGCTGTCTGGGCCCATGTGAAAGAGATTCCCCCTCTCTATTTGTCCTGTGTACCATTATCATTGAAAGTAAAAGTAAAAGAAAATCCCAAAATTTGGGTTATCCCCAGAAATGTAATAGAGGGGAAATCTTCCAATGTAAACACTAGTTCTGTTGACCTGGGGGGTTCCCAAGAAATTCCCTTAATTTGCAGGGATTTCATCTCACTTCCTGTTTGGCTATAGAACAGGAAGTGATGGGAAATCTCTGTAATGGAACACAGTTAACGCAAAAAAATTATACTTTAAGTCTTTGTTATGATCTTTGTCTGAGGATCTTTGAATAGGAATAACTTACCTTCAGGGCTCATGTATACGTCTACAAGGAATCCGTACAAAGTGAAAACGTGTACAGACATTTTTTTCCCCCGGGTCCCACAGGTGCTGCATCCTGTATTTGCTTTCTTGCAACTGAGCAGCTAGAGAGGTCACCCATGACTTGTGTATGGGCCTGTTCACACCAGAACGAGGTACAGGAAACCCACATTCTGAGTGGGTTTCCCATAACATGATCAAAACGCACAGGTTTCTGTGATCTGCTGCAAGTGTCAATTGTAACAACACCCCAAACATAGTGCGTTTGCCTGCACCAGATCGCATAGTACCGCAGTACCATGCAGTGTGGTTACAATTATTTTTAAAAGTAGTGCATACACTACTTTTGGTGCAATCCACTGAGATTTCAGCCCATTTAAATGAATGAGCTGAAAATTGCATCACACTGAATAATGCAGGAATGCAGAGCATGTTCCTGTGCCATTCTTGTGTGAACTTAAAGTACTTAAAAGTAGAACTTCAGGAATTTTGCCACTTTCTAAAATGTGCAGGCTTACTACCCAGCAAGCAAGGATAACGTGGCGCAAATTTGTGGCAGTGTTAAATTGTAAGTCTTGTTAACTTGTTGCACATTTTCGTTGGCAGATTGTACACTTGCAGAGCACTTGAAACCCAAGTTCTAGTTGACACTTTTCAAATTTGTAGCAAATTTGGGTGGCAAGTCTCTAGCAAGCGCAAAGTTGCAGCAGTAAGTCTACAGCAGGAGCTCTGCAAGTCACAGTGACCCCCTGTGGTGGGATGACTACTGCACAACATAACTGAACCAGAACTTGCAACCGACTTGCAGAATGTTTGCAAAGAAAGTTGATTTGGAGTCATGCAATGCAGACTTGCTGCAACTGTGCAACAACCTTGTGAAGCCTGGTAAGTCTAGCAATAGCTTAGCAAGTCATTTCAAAACTTTCAGCTCAACTGCTTGTTATCTGGGTAAGGGGTAAATTCAATAAGGCGCATGCCACCTCGAGGAGCATGGAACAGCAGACAATTATACTTTAAGTCTTTGTTATGATCTTTGTCTGAGGATCTTTGAATAGGAATAACTTACCTTCAGGGCTCATGTATACGTCTACAAGGAATCCGTACAAAGTGAAAACGTGTACAGACATTTTTTTCCCCCGGGTCCCACAGGTGCTGCATCCTGTATTTGCTTTCTTGCAACTGAGCAGCTAGAGAGGTCACCCATGACTTGTGTATGGGCCTGTTCACACCAGAACGAGGTACAGGAAACCCACATTCTGAGTGGGTTTCCCATAACATGATCAAAACGCACAGGTTTCTGTGATCTGCTGCAAGTGTCAATGTAATTGTAACAACACCCCAAACATAGTGCGTTTGCCTGCACCAGATCGCATAGTACCGCAGTACCATGCAGTGTGGTTACAATTATTTTTAAAAGTAGTGCATACACTACTTTTGGTGCAATCCACTGAGATTTCAGCCCATTTAAATGAATGAGCTGAAAATTGCATCACACTGAATAATGCAGGAATGCAGAGCATGTTCCTGTGCCATTCTTGTGTGAACTTAAAGTACTTAAAAGTAGAACTTCAGGAATTTTGCCACTTTCTAAAATGTGCAGGCTTACTACCCAGCAAGCAAGGATAACGTGGCGCAAATTTGTGGCAGTGTTAAATTGTAAGTCTTGTTAACTTGTTGCACATTTTCGTTGGCAGATTGTACACTTGCAGAGCACTTGAAACCCAAGTTCTAGTTGACACTTTTCAAATTTGTAGCAAATTTGGGTGGCAAGTCTCTAGCAAGCGCAAAGTTGCAGCAGTAAGTCTACAGCAGGAGCTCTACAGTGACCCCCTGTGGTGGGATGACTACTGCACAACATAACTGAACCAGAACTTGCAACCGACTTGCAGAATGTTTGCAAAGAAAGTTGATTTGGAGTCATGCAATGCAGACTTGCTGCAACTGTGCAACAACCTTGTGAAGCCTGGTAAGTCTAGCAATAGCTTAGCAAGTCATTTCAAAACTTTCAGCTCAACTGCTTGTTATCTGGGTAAGGGGTAAATTCAATAAGGCGCATGCCACCTCGTGGACATATAGCTTGTATTTACAATTGACAGTTTTACTGGGTGCTGAGAGTACAGCTATCACTGTACTTCCAGTGCTCTGACAGGCAAGATAATGCTTTCTCACACAGCAGTGGCTCTGCCTGTCTCTCCTCTCTGCTGTCCATTCAAAGAAGGCTTTTTATTTTGTAAATGGTTTGCATAATACAAAGCACTCTGTGATTGTGCAAGAGGAGAGGAGGGGGCGGGCAGAACGGCTACATGCAAACGTGATGCTGCTGGAGCTGAGACCAGAAGATTCAATGCTGGAGCACCAGAAGTATAGTGATAGCTATGCTCCCAGTGCTCAGTAAAAATGTAAATTCAGCTCTAAGGCTTCTTTACTGATTGTTAAGAAACTGTATTGTCTATCATCTGGGCACTGGTGCATTTTAACTTTAGATGTCATCCTAACTTGGTTTCCAGCACCGCAGAACTTCAAATTATGGGTTTTTGACACTAAAACCAGCAGACTACAAGATACATTTAGGACCTGAGTTAAAGAGAACGTTTACTGATATAAATATTACTGATATTTTTCTGAAAAATACTAGTTTGCTGCCTGCTTTTAATAGTCTCTAACCAAAGAGAAACTTGCAGTGAGTAAAGGTCAAAGTGACGTTGGAACTACTGATCTGCATACATGTTCTGGATTAGTGAGTCAGTAAACACTGAAGCTATTTGATCATTGTGACTTCCAGGTAATTAGCATTTTCAGAAGGAGCTTGGCATGACAGTCAACTGATATGTCTTAGCACTTATTTCCTTCAGTTTTACTTATCTACCACTTACATGAACTGTAATAAGTTCATAAGAAATTTGCCCTGTATTTGTGTGCACTGAGCTCCTAAAATCTGCACACTTCACATGCTCAAGAAGATAATGTATAGCTATAATTCCATTGTACTGTACTCATTTTTTATTACACTGATAAGCGTGTGCTGGTAAAACATCGGTATTATGTTTGAGATGGATAGTCTTTTTAGAATGTCAGACTGGATTGAATCCATCTACAATAGAACCGATATCTGAAGTACGTCAAATTTATGATACAGAGCTAACTTTAAAATGATTTGTATAAAATGATTAAACTCCAAAAGAGGTGAATTTATTAATAGTTTGGATTACAAATAATTATATTCCAAATATCATTCTGTCACAACAATATTGGTTGGCATTTTAAATGATAAAATGTAGTAGCAGAAACCAAAATAACAAATCCCATAAATTTGAACACACAAAATAATTATGTTACAAAATGATGTCCTATGATTTTGCGAACAGCCTGTTTCATCTCAAACCAAATATATTTCATAGTCTAAAATGAAGTATGAATGTATAAGAAACCAATTGTTATATATCATAGCTGCCTGTCAATAAATGTAAAAAGGTTACATTAGCTTAGGAAAGAGGGGGGTTTTTTGTTGAGCTAACCCTTGTGTGCCATAATCCTATTAATTAGAAAAAAGGAACTCCATGATACAAAACAAGTTTGCTCAGAGAGATAAAGATTTAGTGGACTTTAAGGGCACATGTTAAGTGGGCAAAAAACTACCATAGGTATAAAAAACATATATTCTTTTATTTAACCAAAGTTTTTTTAAAAAAAGAACAAAAAGTTCAAGAAACAAAATTATACAATGACATACATATTTTTTTAGGAATAAGAACATTCATCGTATCTATAGGTCAAAATATTAGATATACAGATATTGTAGTAGTTACACTTTGTGAGTATTAGGATAGTGGTCTGAAGAGGTCCTATAGATACGATGAATGTTCTTATTCCTAAAAAAATATGTATGTCATTGTATAATTTTGTTTCTTGAACTTTTTGTTCTTTTTTTTAAAAAAACTTTGGTTAAATAAAAGAATATATGTTTTTTATACCTATGGTAGTTTTTTGCCCACTTAACATGTGCCCTTAAAGTCCACTAAATCTTTATCTCTCTGAGCAAACTTGTTTTGTATCATGGAGTTCCTTTTTTCTTACATTAGCTTAGTTGCTGAAATTTTCTTCCTACATTAGTTACAGCAGTGGTAGATCTAAAAGAAAGTGTCATTAGTCAGATCCCACCATATTGAACAGATGTCTGGAATCCATTTGATCACTATTTTAAGACCAATTCCCCTCTGAATGGTGGTTAGGCATAGTGATAGCAGGAATTTTGATTGGTCCAAGCAAGTATAAAACCCTACTGGGCAGCCACATATGAACTACTGGTATTCATAATGATGCCTTTAAATTATAAAATCTTTTTACCATAAGCACATTACATTACTAAAGAACAGGGGAGGACTGGACCAGGGGGCAGGGGGGTAAATGCCCCCTGGGCCGCTCTGATGTCTTGTAAAAAGGTTGCACCTCTTCTGCCACAGACATGCCTAAAGGATTCCTGGTGAAGAGAAGTGAAAAGTCTCTGCCACTGACCTACTGAGTGCAAGATGAAGACAAGGACAGAGCGCAAGCCTCCCTCCCCAGCATGGATGGTGTAAACTGTGTCTGAGCAGAGGCTGGTTCCATGCCCCACTTGAGATTCTCCTCCCCTGGCCAGCCCCAACCGAGCTGTCCTAGCTCCCCCCAACTGTCCCCTGCTGGCCAGGTTGGGAACCTGGATTCAGCCAGTGAGTAGAGAGTACCTGGAGCAGGGGTTCAGCTTGGAATGGGGTTCAGGAGGAGGACAGGAAGAGGGAGGGTGGGAGGGGGTCTTAGTCGCTGCACCATGGGCCTCTGGTTTCTACTTGCCTCCTGGGCTGAAAGTTGCCAGTCTGCCCCTGCTAAAGAAAATGTATTAAACATGTTATTATTGGCTTTTTAATGTGTGTTATTTCCACAAACCATAAAATGATCACCCTATCAAAGATAGTCTTTACTTTATTACAGCATGTTGACATTTGAAATGCCAAATCCATTGTCCAGTTTTTTTAATTTGTTAAAAGTTGTAAAGATCAGTTTGTATTGTAAGAGCCGGTTTACACCTTTCTGCCTCCCAGTATATTTTTATTACCGCATAAGAAGGAACAAAGTACACATTCGGGATTATGACATGGTCCATATCAAAGTTTGTGCAGGCTGCATTTTAGTGTCATCCCTTGTGTGTAATGTAAGAGTTTGAACAATTCTTTTCATTAGGCTACATATATGTAACTGCTTCATGCCATTTATTCCTGCTTTTTCTGCTCGAGCAAATGATTTTGATATTTTAGTTTACAGTATATCTACATGTCTCCTTCTTGTTGGGTGTCTTATTGAAGATAATGTGGCACCTGCATGAACTTTTATTTCTTATGTTCTGGCAGTGAAATGTCAGTTCCAGCACTTGCCATGTATGTTGAAACAAAATGTCCTAATATGTTTGTCATTTCGCAAAATGGTCTTGGCATGCTACCTCACGCTTGCTCACCCTTCTCCATAAGGACATCAGCCAATATTCCTAGTCTTCCATAGTGGTATACTTGAAAGAGGGGACCGCCAATCATTTTTTTTTTGTAAATATTAGAAAAATAAATATGCGGCAACATTTGAGAAAGAGCCGGTTCACACTGAGGCGACACGACTTCGGGGGGCGACCTGTGAAGTCGCGTGCACCGCTGTGCACCGCGACTTCTGCGCGACTGGCAGGGACTTCACATAATGGAAGTCTATGCAAGTCGCTCCGAGGTCGCCCCAAAGTAGTACAGGACCCTTTTTCTAAGTCGGAGCGACTTGTGTCGCTCCTATTAGAACAGGTCCTGTACTACTCAATGGACCGCGACTGACCGCGACTTGTCAGGCTGACAAGTCGCCTGACAAGTCGCGGCAGTGTGAATTGGCTCTTAGAGTGCAGTTGACAATAACCTATACCTAGCAAGCATCCATTGGATTAGATTGAATTTAGTGGATTATACCATTTGAAACAGGTAAAACTCTTTTTATGTATACTGTATATAAATATGATTATCCATTATATGGAAAAAATATATGTATATATAAATAACAATTAAAGAATCCACTAGTATTGGACTAGTGAAAATCTCTATTTCACAATGATTTCATATCAGGTTTTTATGATTAGTTTTGATTTCAGGTTTACCAATAAGCCTGAATTTATTTTAATAAATTGGCCTAGTAGTGGTGAAAAGGGTTAAATAACCTAAGTGCCGGTTCACACAAATGCGATGCGGGAACCCTGCGGATCCACTGTGGTTTCCCGCATTGCACTCGACTCGCAGACAGTTCACACTGCCATATGCAAATTGCTGGGGGTGTCAATGCAAAGTTAACGACACCCCCACAGTGCGAACTGTCAGTTTGGGCATAAATAAGATCGCATAGGTGTGAACACCCACGCGATCTGATTCTGGTGCGGACCAAAAAAAGCGTCCTGTGCGTCTTTGGTCCGAATGCTATGCAAATTCAGCCATACAATCTGTATGGCTGAATTCATAACGCACAGACATCGCATGCGATTTACAGAGCAGTGCGCTGAAAATCACATGTGATGTCTGACATCGCATATGTGTGAATTGGCACTAATAGGACTTTCCCTTTGCTTGATTGCACACCACAAATAATTAAAACTGAAGATAGAAACAGTTTATATAATAATATTGAAATATCCATATACACATGAACAATCTAAGCAGAAAAATCTCCAGACTCCTGGGGAATTCCAAACCCCTAGATACTGAGAAAATTAAGGACACAGACAGGACCAATTAAACCAGGAAGAATACAGACATTGGATGTCAGGAAGAATGCAGGTGAAAAATGATTGTATACTAGAGGGAATACAGGGACAAAAAAAAAACACAAAATGTCAATGTGTAAAACAGGTACCAAAATCCAGCTAGAATAGATGCCATTGAAAATGCATATGGTACATAAAAACTGTAATTCAGGAGGCCACTCAGTTCCATAGTAATAATATTGTTTCATTTTGGGCATCCAGCTGTTGTAATTAACATAATGTTGTATATAGCGGTTTCTAAGTTGCAAGTACAGTATTTATTTTGCCAAACTGTGCTTTCTCAGTATGTTTATTTGCTCTGGTTTGTCTTTCAATTCAATGGATAGGTGTCTCATTGTACAGTTGTCACTTGTATGCATCATTTGTTTTTAACATTAAGATGTTGTCCAGGACAAAACGTAAACGCGGAGCTTAGGAGATTCTGCAGTGCTGGTACCATTCAAATGCATATTAGGTTGGCTTATAAATGTAGGCTAAGATTTCAATGTATGCCAAAATTATCTTTAGCACAGAAACATAATATCATTTATATTTTTTTTTTAACTTGCAGTACTCCACCATTATACTGTATATTGTTGGAGAAGATTTCACAACTATTTCAGATGCTCATAGAACATGTAAATTCCTTGTAAGTTAATATATAATACAACTACCTCTTCACTTACAGTCAACATAGATAATTTGAAAATAACTTACAAATCATTCAGTCTTTTCCATGATAACCACTCAAAAGCAGCGCTCATTGTATGATTACCGCTTACATGGTAGTAAATGCTCTATATATTTCCCATTATTTTTCTATGTCCCCATCTCACATCTCATCATAGTTTCCCTAACAAAAGTGTGCCGAATTAAATCCACATTTGATCATAACAAAATAGTCACTAGGCATCCTATATTCTCTATATCATTCACTGTATTTTGGAAATAAAAATAAATGATTACAAAGTTTCAGTACTCGTGAATGAGCATGTCCTGAACAGATAGATTTGTTCCTTTATGAGGTCCATCATCCATCATACCGCAGTCTCAGTCACTACATCTAATTCGATAGTGGTTGGTCTTTCTGGGGTAGTAAAGATTATTTTTCTAGCCTTTTGGCAGTTTAACATCTCTCTTTATGATGCGATGATCCTGATTTATTATAGTGCAGTGAAGTGAGGTGAAATAAAGTGATTGTGGACCAGAAAACGAAAGTGATCCTGTGTTCACTTCAAACATCCAATTACGTGTAGGAGAATTTGCAAAAAAAATAGAGCTTCTCCCTCACATTGAATGTTTGAGTTATAACACGTTTACTTTTTCTCACTCTACACATCAGAAAATCTAGCTTAGAATTACTTAAAGGGTAACTCCACTTTCATGGGGAAAAAAAATAATATACCATATACAATTGTGACACAAGTCATATTGTAATTGAATGTTATTAATCACTCCAGCTCCGGAAGGTTTTACCCCCTTAATGACCAGGCCATTTTTTGCAAAACGGCACTGCGTTGTTTTAACTGACAATTGTGCGGTCATGCGACGCTGTACCAAAATAAAATTGAGGTCCTTTTTTTCCCACAAATAGAGCTTTTTTTGGGTGGTATTTGTTCACCTCTGCATTTTTTAGGTTTTGCGCTATAAACAAAAAAAGACAATTTTGATTAAAAAAAAACAATATTTTCTACTTTCTGCTATAAAAATCTTTTTTTTTTTTATCAGTTTAATCCAATTTGCATTCTGCTGCATATTTTTGGTAAAAAAAATCCCCAACCCCAACCCCAAACCATTGGTTTGCGCAAAAGTTATAGCGTTTACAAAAAGTTTGGGATAGATTTTTGGACTTTTAATTTATTTATTTATTTTTATTAGTAATGGCAGTGATTTTTTTATCGGGACTGCAACATTGCGGCGGACAAATCTGATACTAAGGGGTTTATTACTAAAGTTAGAGAGGGCAAAATTAGTCACAATTCTGCAGAGAAACCAATCAGCTTCTAAGCTCAGCTTATTTAATTAAGCTTTTGCAATACAACCTGGAAGCTGATTGGTTTCTCTGCAGAATTGTGACTAATTTTGCCCTCTCTAGCTTTAATAAATAAACCTCTAAGTGACACTTTTTGGGGACTAGTGACAATACATTGATCAGTGCTAAAAAGTATGCACTGTTCCTGTATAAATGACACTGGCAGGGAAGGGGTTAACACTAGGGTTGATCAAGGGGTTGAATGTGTTCCCTATATGTGCTTTCTAACTGTGGAGGGGATGGAGTAGAGAGGAATAGAGAGATCGTGTGATTCAGCTTAGCTGAATCACACAATCTTTCCCTGCCTCTCTGACAAGAGAGCCGTCTTGCATTGTTTACATTCCAGATAGCTCTCCTGTCATTCTAGCCTAAGATCGCAGGAGGCCGGCGACGATCGCGCCCGCTCCTCCTGCGGTCTGCCTCCCACTGTGTCTTATCACAGCGAGAGCGTGGCTCTGGCGGTGCGCGTGCGCAGCCGAGACCTCGTGCACATAATCACGTAGATCTACGTGATTATGCGCAGCCAAGCCGCCCTGCCGCAGTAAATCTGCCTGGGGCAGTCGGCAAGTGGTTAAAAATTACCTTTCCTTTTCAATCTGCATCTACTGTGCAATGCAATATGGCTACCTAGAGGTTTTCTGTAAACAGAATGTGTACAGAACGACCCACAGAAACGTTTTTTTGCTGCTTGTGTGATTTGCTCACTGATTTTCCCAGAAGTATACACTAAAATACAAGTCAGATTTTTGGCATCCCCTGCAACAAAAATGTATTTTTTTGTAATATACTCCCAATAGGAAATAACATCTTAAGGGATGCAGATCCTGCCACTTTCCTCATAGAGCCCTGATTCTGCAGCAGCTGGTTGACAATTTTGAAACCACTCCTATTAGACTAACTCAGCACATGGGCACAGAGGAACAAACAGTGGTTTCTTTAGAATAACAAAAGGTGGAAATTGCAACAAAGTTTGTTAAAAATGTAAAGAGATCACCCAGAGGGGAACGTTTTTTTTTTCTCAACAAAAGTGGAGTTATGCTTTAAGTTCACTGCATTTAACCTAACAGCACTGCATGGAGCACCTTAGTATATCACAACATATTTGTGAGCCTTTTATTTGTAGTATAGCAACTGTGAGTTTTTGAGTCAGCATTTAAATAACATTTCTTTAAAAGTATACATGACCAAATTTGCCAGGTGTAACCTGCCCTTTAGTGCCGGTTCACAGTGCAACGGCACGACTTTGGGGGCGACCTGTGAAGTCGCGTGCACCGCGACTTCGGCGCAACTTGCACGGACTTCATAAAATGAATGTCTATGCAAGTCACTCCGAGGTCGCTCCGAAGTAGTACAGGACCCTTTTTCTAAGTCGGAGCGACTTGTGTCGCTCCTATTAGAACGGCTCCTGCACCGAACAATGGGAACGCAACGGAACGCGACTTTCAGGCTGACAAGTCGCGGTCCAAGTCGGATCAGTGTGAACTGGCACTAAGACGGGTTACATGCTTTCGTTCTATTTCTGTTTTGAGTAGAAGCAGTTGTTGGTAAATAGAAGATATGCACAATGGGCCTTATAATTATGGCGTTTCACTGTCCTTGAGATCCTTGAGAAGAGTTATTGATAGATCTGTGCTAGATTTTCTTGTTAGTAAGATCCTCTGTTAAGACAGTTTGATATCAACAAGCGGGGTTTCATCTGTATCCAACTTAGTTTCCAGTTTCAGCAAAGGTTTTTCTGAGATTGAGCCTGCCTTTTCTTCATCCTGAGCTGGAAGAAGCTCAGCCTTTTCTCCATTCTTTTTCTTTTTCTTCTTTATGGTGACCACTTTAGTAAAAGTTTCCTCTGAGATGGGTTCCACAGTTTCATGCTCAGAAATGGACTCTTCATCATCATCTTCGCCACCTTCTTGACCTTCTGCTGTTGTTCGTTCTTTTTCCTTCTTCTTTTTATTGAGTTTAAATTTTTCCTTCTTGGGTGCTGCTTTTGCTATGGATTGTTTAAATCTCTCTCCAGACTGTTTCAGTCTCTCTCCAGATTGCCTGATTCTCTCCCTTCTTTCTGGAGTAACTATCCTGGTGCGCATCCTAGTGACTTTCTTCCCAAAGTTTTGCTTTGTCTTCTGCATGTTTTCTTTGGAAAATGCTTTCTTGATGTTGTCAATGCGTTGCATGCCAGATTTTTTTAGGCGGGAAGCTCTGGTCTCTGGCACTTCGTACTCCTCATCGGAAGAAAGGTCATTTGGTGGATAGAGTTTATCCTTCAAGTACCCATCTAAGGCTGATTCCTTTGTAACGGTCAACTTAGTTGGGCATTCAATATCCTCCTGCAAAAATGCAAATAAAAAAAAAAGTTAAATGTATAAAATCTACATTGTAAATGGCATAATTTATACAAGGCAAACTGACAATGTCTCCAAAAAGAAAAAAAGCTGTTCAGTCGAAGGGATTGCATGAGGACTTGGGGGCACACAATGCGATTAGAGGAGAAGCGTTTTAACCTCAGGCAACGTGGGGGGTTCTTTACTGTTAGGGCTACAAGACTGTGGAATTCTCTACCACAAGAAGTGGTTTCGGCGGGTAGTATGGTGGCTTTCAAAAGACTATTAGACTTACATCTCAAGGATCAGAACATTCAGGGGTATGTGAGATGATTACAGCCACACACACCTACACAGGTTGAACTGGATGGACTATTGTCTTTATTCAACCTCACCTACTATGTAACTATGTAACATCTCCCAGCCCCATCATATTCACCTATCTTCACTCCATTGCAAGTCCTCCCTCTTCTACAGCCAATACTGAGATCCTGAGGGGGATCAGTGATGCCGCTCCCCTGGAAATGTGACAGGAATCAGTACTAGAAATTGGCTGCTAGGCCCTGGCATCCTTACAGGAGAGTAGATTTCATACTCTTCCATACTCGTAAATGTTAGGAAAGATTTCTGGCTGTAGTGGAGCAAGAAGTGGGGGTGCTAAGGTGAGTATAAGGGGGCAGAGGGCTCTTTCCAGAGACCTTGTCATATACCCTGCATAGTTTTACTTTGATTCCTCTAATCCAGTGCTTCTCAACTCCGGTCCTCAGGACCCACTAACTGGCCAGGTTTGCAAGATAACCGATATACATCCCAGGTGATATAATTTGCTGCTCATTGATTGCAGTATTCTAGTCTGCATCTCCCTAAGGTAATACATAAAATCTGGCCTGTTAATGGGTCCTGAGGACTGCAGTTGAGAACCACTGATCTAATCTATCTATGGAAATGTTTGTGTAAATTATACATGCATTATATAAGTAATCCAAACTACCAAACTGATATCTGTGCAAAGTCAATTCGTGTGAACAAGCAGCCACTTAAAGAGGAAGTAAACCCTCCTCTGACACTTGTGCCTATAGGTAAGCCTATATTAAGGCTTACCTATAGGTACTGTAAATATCTCCTAAACATGCATCGTTTAGGAGATATTTACTTTCCATGCAGCCAGTGACATCACTGGTGCATGTGCTCTGAAGGAACGGCCGCTCGTGCCGTTCCTTCAGACCCCCGTGCCATTACCGTCGGCTCCCGCGCGGGAGTGACGTCATCGCGGCTCCAGCCAATCAGATGGCCGGATGCCGCAAACCCGGAAGAAGGGCGACAAAACAGTCCAGAAGGGTCCATGAGACAGGTAAGCGGTTGGCACTGCAGGGCTTCGTTCTTAGGTAAGTATTTCATAATGAGCTAGTATGCGATGCATACTAGCTCATTATGGGCTTTTATTTCAGGTGTTCGTTTTTTTAAAAAAAAAAAAAACGGAGGTTTACAACCTCTTTAAAACCGTGATACTAGTTATATTTATTTCTGATAATTTTGTATCTATAATGTCATAGTTATTATATGTTATAATTGACAACAGCATTATTATTTGAATTGGCGCTGCTTTCTTTGCACATCATAATACATAAGTAATATGACTTAACAGACTCTTTTGCTGAGTTGAGACTTAAAAGGCCAGACATTATCACGCTTGTGTGTGTTATAAGTCTTGCAAGTTCACACATGCATTTTTGTGTATTAAGACCATCTGCATTAGAGCAGCTTTTTTCTGTTCGAGCACTGTGGTGTTTTGTAAAGCTGATGCATTGGCAGCTGTTGTATGGGTGCATTGCATTGCCATTCTAAACAAATGATATTGCAATACAAACAGTACCATGTGTTAATGTGCTTTGGGGTAACATGCAGCATAACATCCATTTTACTCTGCTTTACTGCAACACACACACATAAAGCCAGCACAGAAGACCCTTAATTTTGATAAACCTACTAATAAAATATTTATGTATTGTCACAACTATTTATTTGCTGCCACATAAAGGGAGATATGTGATTAAAAGTTGCAGAGAATGAACAACCCACAGCAGATAGATGAAACTAAAAACCGGTACTGACTTTTAAAAAAAAAAATAGAATATTTGCACTTGTAATATAAATTTTTTTTTTTTATACAATATTTTTTAAGGGTCCATTCACACTAGCGAGACTTGTCAGGCGACTTGGTTGCCTGACAAGTCGCGGTCGGTCGCTCGCCATTGAATAGCACAGAACCCGTTCTAATAGGAGTGACACAAGTCGCTCCGACTTAGAAAAAGGGTCCTGTACTACTTTGGGGCGACCTGGAGGCGACTTGCATTGACTTCAATTATATGAAGTCCGTGCAAGTCGCGCCGAGGTCACGGTGCACAGCGTCTGAATGGGCTGTAATTCTACACTGCTTTCTATTTTAGTTTTATATAAACCTAAATTCCTAAAGAAAGATATGCGGCACCTATATTAAGTTGATATTTGTAAGGGCATGCCCCTCTCATGTTGTTGCTCAGAGCTAATTATTCCATTTCCGTGTAGTTGAACTGAAGCAGTGCGATGCATCTGGCTGCTAAATTATTTGACTCCAGTCAGCAATGTTATTAATAAACAAATCTGGAAAACAGAGTTCCATATCTCAATGCATACCCAGTGAATGGTATGAGATTCAGCAGCAGGATCCCACTTTACTAAGGGGCGATCATTGTAGCCAGGTGTTTGTATATTCATTGTCATTTAGGAGTTGTTTCACTGAACATTTATATGTGATGCAAATTTCCAGATGCAACTGGTGATTGCACTGCTATGCAAGTATACAGGTGCATCTCATAAAATTAGAATATCATCAAAAAGATCATTTATTTCAGTATTTCAATTCAAAAAGTGAAACTCATATTATTTATAGATGCGTTACACACAGAGTGACATATTTCAAGCATTTATTTCTTTTAATTTTGATGATTATGGCTTACAGCTAGTGAAAACCCAAAATTCAGCATTTCAGAAAATTAGAATAATACATAAGACAAATAAAAAAAAGGAATTTTAATACAGAAATGTTGGCTTACTGTCAGGGGTCCTTTTGCATGAATTACTGCATCAATGCGGCTTGGCATGGAGGTGATCAGCTTGTGGCAATGCTGAGGTGTTATGGAAGCCCAGGTTGCTTTTGATTGCGGCCCTCAACTTGTCTGCATTGTTGGGTTTGGTGTCTCTCATCTTCCTCTTGACAATACCCCACATATTTTCCAAGGGGTTTAGGTCAGGCGAGTTTGCTGGCCAATCAAACACAGTGATACCATGATCATTAAACCAGGTATTGGTATTTTTGGCAGTGTGGGCAGGTACCAAGTCCTGCTGGAAAATTAACTCAGCATCTCCATAAAGCTGGTCAGCAGAGGGAAGCATGAAGTGCTCTAGAATTTCCTGGTAGAGGGCTGTGCTGACTTTGGACTTGGTAAAACACAGTGGACCAATACCAGCAGATGACATGGCTCCCCAAAAACTATGGAAACCTCAGACTGGACCTCATGCAACTTGGATTCTGTGCCTCTCCACTCTTCCTCCAGACTCTGGGACCTTGATTTCCAAATGAAATGCAAAAGTTTCCACAGTCCGTGATGATTTGGGGAGCCATGTCATCTGGTGTTGGTCCACTGTGTTTTAAGTCCAAAGTCAGCGCAGCCAGGAAATTCTAGAGCACTTCATGCTTCCCTTTGCTGACCAACTATATTGAGATGCTGATTTCATTTTCCAGCAGGACTTGGCACCTGTCCACACTGCCAAAAGTACCAATACCTGGTTTAATGATCATGGCATCACTGTGCTTGATTGGCAAGCAAACTCGCGTGACCTAAACCCAACAGAAAATCTGTGTGGTATTGTCAAGAAGAAGATAAGACATCAGACCCAACAATGCAGACAAGCTGAAGGCCGCTATCAAAGCAACCTGGGCTTCCATAACACCTCAGCAGTGCCACAGGCCGGTCGCATCCATGCTACGCTGCATTAATGCAGTAATTCATGCAAAAGGAGCCTCAACCAAGTATTGAGTGCATACTATACCGTACATGAACATACTTTTCAGTAAGCCAAAATTTCTGTATTAAAATTCCTTTTCTTAATTGGTCTTATGCAATTTTCTGAGATAATTGTGGGTTGTCACTAGCTGTAAGCAATAATCATCAAAATTAAAAGAAAGAAATGCTTAAAATATATCACTCTGTGTGTAACACATCTATATATAATATATGAGTTTCACTTTTTGAATTGAATTACTATAAAACTATAAAATAACTTTTTGATGATATATCAATTTTATAAGATGCACCTGTACATTTCCTTTTACAGCAGTGACACCTCTATTCTACAGATATAAGTAATGGTCCTACTGCTATACCTCTAATGGCTGGTAGTATCAGGTTATATACTTTAAGGCATCTGTGCTATAAAGGATACATTCTTTGTAATAAAAAATAATTGTGAACGGATACAAATCATTAAAAAGTAAAGAAAATATTGTGCTGACAATGCATAAATATAAGAAACCATATAACATATACTAGTGGGTTCAGAGTAAAATTTATGGAGATTAGAGTAATAGAATAGTGCAGAATTTGCCAAGTAAGGGAGAAGTTGCAAACTAAGAGGTAGGCGGTGATTAATGGTAGGAAGCAAATATAATAACACCTACTGGAGTCATTATTTCTCATTGCCCAAAGGAAGGCAAATAATATTTAACTGTGTCAGATTCAGCTGCAATGACTAACCAGAGGGGGGAACTGTAATTCTAAAGGTGGGCACCCTTACTGTAGCGCTTCTGCACAGCTAGTGCTGCTTATCATGGAGATTTCGAGTGTCTCTAATCTGTATTATCTTGTACATATGCAGTAATAAGATGAGCCTGCCAGTTTAAAGTTGTTTAGTTCAGTCTCATTTTATTAGCATTTTATACGTTTAGAAAATAGAACGGAAAAACATCACAATGTGTGGGAAAAATAAAACCACGGAATATCAAAGACTTAGTCAAATGAGTACAGCACTTGGGGCCAATCCCGTAATTTACTACAAAACACAGTCAAGAGAATGAACACCATTGAATGAATACTGTAAACAATAGGAAACCCAAGCACCTATTAGTAACAATGCAGGTCTGAAGGTCTTGTCTGGCATATGAAAAAAGAAGGGAAAAACTGTTTAAAACTGTTTATTGGACTATAGTCAGAGGCTTTTAGTGTTCGAGGAATCACATGGTTCACAATCCACAGTGGCCAGTTGGCCAGAACTGTTCTCCCCTAGTAGGAAGGCAATACGATTGTCCCAAGCCAGTAATGAAGATATTCCCTGTCTATCATGGCACTCTAAGTAATTTAAAGGTAAAACAACACAGTTCCAAAAAAAAACCTACATGGAAGCTAAATACAATACACTACATGAAAAATTGTAAAAAATGTATTTATGCTCTTCCCTATTTCCTTTACCAGAAACAAACAATTAGTGACTGCTACAGACATAACTGACAATATTTTATTTATTTATTTTATTTCAGGTACTTATATAGCGCTGTCAATTTACGCAGCGATTTTACATATACATTGTACATCAGTCCCTACCCTCAAGGAGCTTACAATCTAAGGTCCCTAACTCACATACATACACAGTAGGGCCAATTTTTTTTTATACAGGATCCCATTAACCTACCAGCATGTCTTTGGAGTGTGGGAGGAAACCAGAGTGATAATACATACAGAGGAAAATACGTCTTTGATAACGCCCTGGAGGAGGGCGAAACGCGTCAACGCAATTTCCGGTCCTGCGCTAGCTGTGACGTCATTTCCGGGAGCGGTGGAACGCACGCCGGGACCAGCGCAGCCCCGAGCACACCGCGATCTACAGGATCTGTTGTACCCTACGAATGACTGTATCAGCCTGCTTTTTTATACCAAAATGTGAGTGATCCAATTTATGGTTTAAATAAAAAGTTTATTTTGTCAGTATTACACTATTGTGAGCCTTTCTTCCCTATATGGTCCCTATATCCTGCTGAGTTCACCTATTGGAAGTCCCTATGAGGTTTTAACCAGTCTAGAGTATACGTCTTGGATTCCTTACTGGACTAAGCTTGTGTGACCCTTACACAGTACTGTCTGGGGGTCCACTTTGTCCGGTAAGTGCAACATCCTGGGGGAAAGGAAAGTCACCATTTTTTCTCACAGCACAGTGTCAGCATGAGTTTGCATAGATTTTCCAGCACTTTCTTGGACTATCTTTCACTGGCTACCTGCTGAAGCACTTTGGAATATATATTTTTACAGTTTAATGGACTATTTGCACTTATGAACTTTTTGTATTTACTATTATCTATTACACAGGATATTGTCTATATATAAGGGTTCACTATATATTTGATTTATATTGATGGTGATACATTTCACATACGGTTTAAGTTAGTCACAATCATTTTGCGCTGTTTGTTTTGTATTATCACTTTTAAAGATCCATTTGATTTTTGCAGAGCAGCACTTTGATGATTTTTTTAGGTTTCACCATAGCGCAACATTTAATCACTTTAATTTCAAGGAAACCCACGCAGGCACAGGGAGAATATGCAAACTTCAGGCAGGTAGTGTCGTGGTTGGGATTTGAACCAGCGACCCTCTTGCTGCTAGGTGAAAGTGCTAACCACTACACCACTGTGGCGCCCAATATGAGGTAAATCTGCACTGAAAAATATATGGAAGACATTCATTCCAAAACATATATTTGCCTAGCTGCATGCTGACCCTTTAGTAAAAGAATACTGAAGTCCTGAAGTCCTTATCTGCATACTTGTTCTAAGTTAATACATTAGAAAGTATTACAGCTGGAGGCCAGCAGGCAATTAGCATGTCCCTCTTGGCAGGCCCGAAGCCCATTTGGAATGTTAAGGGAGAGCAGAGCACTGTAGTGAACTTGGGGGAGTCACGAGGGTGAAGGGCTTAAAAAATCTGGAAGGTTGGTAGCTGTTCCACCAAGCTTGAATTATCTCCTCCCTGGCAGGTCACACAATTGAGTATGGGAAGGCACTGCATCCAAAGGCCTGTGCTCATGACTCCTGAATTGAGTTTTGTGAAAGGCAAATCAAAAGCTCAAAACGACATAAAAATGTACAAACAATACAGCAAAGGACAGGACAAATTCTACATTTATAGTCCTTTTATATGCATAAAGAGGCATGTGAATTTCCTGGTAGGATGGTTTGTAAATTATACTTTTTCCTGTGAAGTTTTTGTTTTCAGTGTATGATATTCATTCAATTTTTTTGATTAATAAGACGGATATAAAAAATACTGTTTCAAAAATCATAAAAACATTGTGAGAAGGTGGCTGGACAGGTGCTGGGTGGGAGGTACATTCCTTCTAGGACATTCCTGCACCTTTAAAAGCCCATCTCAATTATACACCAAAGCCGTTCATCTGTTTCCCAAATCTCCCAGAGAAACCATAGCTGAGAGAGCCTACATTGTGCTGCAGGATATGAGCTCAGTTGCTGATTTTAGAACTGTTATTTCTGTTATATTTCTGACCCAATAGACTATTGCACAACAGTCATTTTCGAGAGGATAATTGTTGCAGACATTTGTCACCTTTGATTGCCCAATAATTCAATCTTTTGACATTGTAGGACAGGCAATTAATATCTAAGCATACCTTATTGATTTTATTTTCGTACACTATAATTGTGTGATCACAGTTTTGAGAGCTTTTTCCTGCTGAACATGTTGTAGTTAAAGTAAACCTATCAGGTTTACAAAGTTTAAAAAAAAACAAGGTTCTGTTTATAATAGGATGTATGTCAGATTCACCCAAGATTCCATACAGTCCCCAAATATTCCTTCACATAAAAAGCTCATTCCCAAACATCTGGGTCTCCTCCTATTTTGTTATGTAGGTTTCCATGCACTATTTTTAACCACTTTTGCTGTCTTACGTCCAGGCCACTTTTTGCGATTCGGCACTGTGCAAATTTAACTGACAATTGTGCGCTCGTGCGACACCGTACCCAAACGAAACATATGTCCTTTTTTCCCCACAAACAGAGCTTTCTTTTGGTGGTATTTGATCACCTGTGCGATTTTTACTTTTTGCGCTATAAACAAAAAAAAGCGTACATTTTGAAAAAAATAACAATATTTTTCACGTTGTTTTTTTTATATGAAATTCCCCCCAAAAAAAATGTAAAAATCAAAATTTTTTTTACATTTTTGGCCAATTTGTTTTCTGCTACATATTTTTGGTAAAAAAAATTGCAATAAGTGTATTTTGATTGGTTTGCGCAAAAGTTATTGCGTTTACTAACTAAGGGAAAGATTTCTGTCATTTTTGGTGTTTTTTTTAACGAGTAATGGCGGTGATCTGCGATTTTTTTTTGCGGGACTGTGACATTGCAGCGGACAGATCGGACCCTTGACTGACATTTTTGACACTTTTGGGGGTACTAGTGACATTACTACAGTAATCAGTGCTATAAATATGCACTGTTACTGTAAAAATGACACTGGCAGGGAAGGAGTTAATTTTATTGGAGAGGGAGGGGTTAATGTATGCCTGGTGCTTACTGACGTGTGGGGGGAGGTGACTGAGTGACACAGGGACAGATCGCATTTTCAGCTATGCTGAACCCTGCAATCTGTCACTGTCTGTCACTTAGGAGATCCGCCCTCTTTGTTTACACAGGCGGGCGGATCTCCAGACTAGATTCCCAGACGATCGGGGAAGAGCAGCGACGATCACCGCCGCTCCTCCCCTGGCCCGACTCCCGCTGTGACGGAACTAGCCCTGTTTTTACAGACTTGTAAAGTGTAAGTAATGGCAAGCTCTTTTAGGATAGAGTGGGAAAGGGTTAGACGGTCTGCGAAGTTGTTATTAATACTCATTCTCCCTGAGGAGATTTCACCCTCCCTAGGTGTCCTGGTGAGCACTGTCACTAAAACAGTAAGTAAGAGGAAGATAACATTTTTTAAACTGTCACCCGAGCAAGTGGTGGTGGTAAATTATTTGATGGAGGTACCTGTTCTAATGATAATTGTCTAGGATGGGAAATCCACTATTTTTGGGGAAATTTCCTCTCATTTTAAATACAGGAAGTAGGGTTCCCGTGAGACTGTACACTTCCGGGTCTGAGGAGCGCAGGCGTGGAGCGGCGTCTCCTATTCCCTGCTATCGATTCAGTTTTTAAGGCGTTTATCTACTTTGATTGTAGTGAGTGCATTTTATCTTAATAAAATTATGCTCCATTGAGTAATACTGCACTATGAGAGCCTGTCTTGTCATTTCCCTATCTATGACTTGGTTCCTGAATGCTCCATCATTTTGGCTTTTGCACTCATGCCTAGCTTGATTTGGTAAAAAAATCACAATATGCGTATTTTGATTAGTTTGCGCAAAAGTTATCGTGTCTACAAACTTGGGGAAAGATTTGTCATTTTTATTTTTATTCTTATTACTAGTAATGGAAGCAATCTGAGATTTTTAGCGAGACTGCGACATTAGGGCAGACAGAGTGGACACTTAACTTATATTTTTGACACTTTTGGGGGGACCAGTGACGTTACTACAGTAATCAGTGCTAAAAATAGGCACTGTTACTGTACTAATGACACTGGCAGTGAAGGGGTTAACCCAGGGGTGATCAAAGGGTTAAGTGTGAGCCTAGGGGGTGTTTTCTAACTGTATGGGGGAGGGACTTCAATCACATAGCCCTATGATTCTAAATAGGAGGATCACAGGCGCTCTGTGATCATTTCAGAGAGAACAACGGTCTGCTGTGTTTACAACAGCAGACCGTTGTACTCTCTCCACGGAGAGTGATCGCGGGTGCCCAGCGGCAATCGCGGCCGCCGGCCCCATGGATCGGCTTCCCCACTTCCTAATGGGGCGGGCGCCCGCCCCCAGGTGCCGTACAGGTCCGGTGGTTCCCGCAGCTGAGCCAGCCTGCTGCAGTATATCTGCGGCTGGCGTTCGTCAAGTCATTAAAGAAGAAAAAAGCACCCAAGAGGCACTGGAACTTTATTCTTAGTTCATATAAGGCAGAAAGAAGAAACAAACCATTCTACCTCACTACCTTGCTCGCAACAAACAGTGGGTACCCAGCAGGTTACGAGAAAAAAACATGTACCAATAGAAGGAGCACTAGACTAAATGATGAGAGTCCAAATTGATTTATTGGTTTGTACTAAAAAACAGTTAATGCATTTCGGAGGCCAGAACATAGCAAACAATGCCCTCCTTGTACAAAATATACGGTAAATAAAATATTTGGAAAAGTCATAGAGTTAGTAAATATAGAGGCATAATATCTATAATTAAAATTAGTATTATGTATTACGATCATCCATTCGTGCACTTTAGTTTAGAGTATGTTGTTAGCCCTTGTTAGTGATGGAGAAAATTCATTTTTCCTTGATTTTGGCTCAATATTATATAAGAATGTCTCCAAAGCATGCCATGGCAAAATGACCAAGTGACCAAGCCAACCAAGCTCTTTCAAGTCCTTCCTTAAAAGCTAGTATCACTTTCCAAACAATTACAAGACATTGTACAGGACAGGACACTAGTTCTGTATCTACCACAGCCAAAATTGGAATCAACTAGTCTTCTGCGATAAGCACGTGTCTGTCCTGATCATCTGCCAAGCTGTTGGAAAACAGGGGGGACCCTTGGAAGAGCATTGGTATTCTACCTGCAGATAAGTCTCTTTATAGATTTATAGATATAGACTTTTGATATATTGCACTTCTGTTACTATATCTGTCATTGCTCACTCAAATGTTATACATCCGCAAGTTTTTTTGTGTATTCTCTCTTTGCAAATTTTGAAAAGAAACCCCAAAACATAAACTATGACGTAACCAGTAAGAGGAAAATAATTATATGCAGCACCCTCCTCTATCTGCTTATCAGGGGAGCCTGATTGTTATTTTTGCCTGTTGCATGTGTCCATGTGTGATTTATCTGGTCTGAGGGAGTGTCCCGACTGTACAGTGGAGGAAACCCAGCCAGTGACACACAAGCTTTTGTAGCTGTCCCAGGGGGTTAGCACAGAGAGTGGTGCATTCTGGGATTGCCTATAAAAGCCAAGGGCACATATGACAGGGCGGTCTTTGGGCGGGAAGCCAGGTCCCAGGAAGAGGGTGACAGCTGTCTCTCCTCCTGTTAGCAAGGAAGGTGGTCACAGCCAGTCAGTCTAGTGGACCAGGAGGTCCAGGATACTGAGGAGTGGAGCTGAAGGCAGAGCAACCCAGGGAAAAACAGTGTCTGTGAGCTACATAGTTACCGGAAGCTTGCCAGGAGTCTGCCCAGGAAGGGGACTACTCCAGTGGAGAGTCAGTGGACAAGGGGCTAGCATGGAAGTGAGAAAGGGCGTGCCAGGTTAGGTCCCTGAAGAGGAATTCATTCAGGAACATATCTTCTAATTCAGGAACATATCTTCTACTTCACTTCAGTGGCAAGGTGAAGCAGTGGCCTTGCCGCACATACTACAGTCAGTTGTCCTCAGAAATTGTGCAAAGATTAAGTTGGAGTGAAAAATGACATAAATCTTTCCCTTAGTTAGTAAACGCAATAACTTTTAGCGCAAACCAATCAAAATACTCTTCTTGCGATTTTTTTTACCAAAAATATGTAGCAGAAAACAAATTGGCCTAAAATGTTAAAAAATTTAGATTTTTAAATTTTTTTTAGGGAATTTCATATAAAAAATGTGAAAAATATTGTTATATTTGCAAAATTTACGATATTTTTTTGTTTATAGCGCAAAAAGTAAAAATCGCGCAGGTGATCAAATAGCACCAAAAGAAAGCTCTGTTTGTGGAAAACAAAAGGACATCAATTTCTTTTGGGTACAGCGTCGCACGACTGCGCAATTGTCCGTTACAGTCACGCAGTGCCGAATCGCAAAATAAGGCCTGGTCAGGAAGGGTGTAAAATCTTCTGGGGCTGAAGTGGTTAAAAACCCATGTGAAAAGCATCTGCACATTATTGGGTATTCAAAATGCATGACTGGATGACTGTAATGGATATTCACACATTTTGTTGAGTGAAGATTCTCAGTTCCTTTAGAAAAATAGCCTCATTATTTTTCATATAGTTTTGACATTAATATTGTCATCTGAACATGCAATTATGTATGATTTTCCACATGTTTTTTAGAGGGTGTAACCCATGATGATCAATTTAAACAATGTACATTTCTGCATAGTATTCCAAATCCAAATCCCTGTTTTTTCTAGGTTCCAATTACTGCTTGTATAGTGTAAGAAGGTAAATGTCATAACAGTATATGCTGCTGTTATGTTATGCTACTGCATAGGCTTTTTACAGTTATTATTATTAAAGCAAGCACTTGCATCTATTACATTTTTTTTTTTTTTTTTTTTAGGTAATTTTTATTACGTTTTTCATTATTTGTGTAGAAAAAGTGTAGAAAAACAAAATTATATCTATTTCTAGATCATAATCATATAGCAGGGTAATGTACAAAGTTGCACGTGTTGTAGTGATCATAGCGTACAGAATATGGGTATAAATGGATCTGTGAATAGGATGTTCAGGCAGGATCACACAAATGTCCTAAAGTTTTGGACTATTCCAGAGCATTATGCCTATTTCCTATAGGAAATATGCAGAGCAATAGCATAACCCTTGAAGGCAAGTGGAAAATAAAGAAGTAATAGGAGCTAGTTAGTCATGGATACCAAATGTTTTTGAACTTTTTTGGGCAACCCCCTATGTTGATAGGTTAATTTTTCCCTATCTAGAATGGTATTTACAGGATTACGCCACTGTAGTAAAGAGGGAGGCGTGGGTAAAAGCCTACTCTGTAATATTCGTTTTCGGGCAAAGAATAAAGTGAAAAATCTTCCGGGATGATGCCAAGGATAGTAACTTTAGGATCTAAAGGTACTTGAGTAGAACATACTTCATAGAGAGATTGCAAACTAACTAAGGGAAAGATTTATGTCATTTTTTTTTTTTTTTTTTTTAACTAGTAATGGCGGCGATCTGCGATTTTTTTTTTGTGGGACTGCGACATTGCGGCGGACAGATCGGACCCCTGACTAACATTTTTGACACTTTTGGGAGTACCAGTGACATTACTACAGTAATCAGTGCTATACATATGCACTGTTACTGTAAAAATGACACTGGCAGGGAAGGGGTTAACTTTATTAGTGATCAAGGGGTTAAGTGTGTCCCTAGGGCGTGATTCTAACTGTAAAGGGGCGTGGCTCAGGGCTGGACTGGGAATAAAAACCAGCCCCGGAAATCATTTCATACCAGCCCCATAGCATTATTATACCGACCCATTATTGACGCAAAGCGTCATTATTTTCCTGTTCCTAAAAGGGAAAACCATGCATTTTAAAGCACATGTGAAGCGTGTATTATATGTAGATAAGACAGGTATGAAATCACATAGGGTGTTATATATATATGTATATAGATACATACATACTGTACATAAGAGCAAATTCCAGTTAAAAGTGGAGCAATTATCAAGAACAGTCCACTTATTGCGATGGTGATATATTACCAGAATAAAAAATAATCAAAGTTTGACTTTACATGAGGGTCCGTAGAGTTCCCCCTTGCACTGTAATGGTGAATCCTGCAGACTCTGATGTAAAGGGGAACCCAAGGAACTCTGGAAATGTGATCAGAGACCACCTTCCACAGAAAGAAGGGGGGTTACTGATATAAAGGGGGGCCTTTATATCAGTGCCCCCTTACGTTACTGTATTCACAGACCCCTACTCAGACTGGTCTGAGGGAGCTGTCACTGACCTCCTCTCAGGTGCACCGTGCAGGGCTCAGTCAGTTTTCTCCAGCTTGTTGGCTCTGGGTTTATCCTATAGTCTTCTCTCCACAGTCCACATACATCTGACTTCTCCCATGACCCCCATCCCGGCGGAACTCCCACTCCTGACTCCTCTCCAGACTCCCCCTCAGAGACTGCAGACATGATAAAAGACAAGAGATGGTCATAGGCTGTGCGGACATGGTACAGGAGATGTCAGAGGTTGCAGACATGGTACAGGAGATGTCAGAGGCTGTGCAGACATGGTACAGGAGATGTCAGAGGCTGTGCAGACATGGTACAGAAGATGTCAGAGGCTGTGCAGACATGGTACAGGAGATGTCAGAGGCTGTGTGGACATGGTACAGGAGATGTCAGGGGCTGTGCGGACATGGCACAGGAGATGTCAGGGGCTCTGCGGACATGGTACAGGAGATGTCAGATGCTGTAGACATGGTACAGGAGATGTCAGAGGCTGTCCAGACATGGTACAGGAGATGTCAGAGGCTGTATGGACATGGTACAGGAGATGTCAGGGGCTGTGCGGACATGGCACAGGAGATGTCAGGGGCTGTGCGGACATGGTACAGGAGATGTCAGATGCTGTAGACATGGTACAGGAGATGTCAGAGGCTGTGTGGACATGGTACAGGAGATGTCAGGGGCTGTGCGAACATGGTACAGGAGATGTCAGAGGCTGTGCAGACATGGTACAGGAGATGTCAAAGGCTGTGCGGACATGGTACAGGAGATGTCAGAGGCTGTGCGGACATTGTACAGGAGATGTCAGAGGCTGTGCGGACATGGTACAGGAGATGTCAGAGGCTGTGCGGACATGGTACAGGACATGTCAGAGGCTGTGCGGACATGGTACAGGACATGTCAGGGGCTGTGCGGACATGGTACAGGACATGTCGGAGGCTGCGGAGGGCTCCAGTCTTACCCGCCCCTGGTGTAGAAAGGCACACGCCACAACCCCGACCAAGATTAGTGCCTTTCTATAAAAATGACACCGCCCAGTGCCATTACGCCTCTACTGGCCTTCCCTGGCATAGCTGCAGCCATATACTATACAGGTGCCACCAGGGCTAGTGGAAAGATTTTTGACACCCTAGGCAACCCCCCCCCCCAGCAAGGAAGGTTAGGTTTTGTTTATATACCCCGCCTTGTTATTCAGAATTGTATTCTTCCAGAATTAGATAAACAGTTTGAGGACACACTGCAGAGATCCTGGGAAAAAAACATCTTCATTATAAAGTTCTTAATGTGAATGTGTATGAGATGGAGATGCAAGTGGATAGGCTTGCCTGTGGCTGTGCATTCATCACACCAACGAGGTAAATTAACCACCCAGACAAATAGAAACAAAAACTCCATCCACTGAACCCTTACCCATCTGTCTGAATAGGATTGTTACGGATCTCATGAAGATCATGTTGGTCACTCCCCCAGTCACACAGAGGCAGAACTTGCGGGTGGCCGTGAATTGCGGGCGGCTGGAAGGAACTTGCGGGCGGGCTGGCGGCCGGAACTTGTGGGCGGGCAGCCGGAACTTGCGGCCAGAACTTGTGGGCGAGCGGCCGGAACTTGTGGCCGGAACTTGTGGGCAGGCGGCTGGAACTTGTGGGTGGGCGGGCGGCCGGAACTTGCGGCCAGAACTTGTGGGCGGGCGGCCGGAACTTGCGGCCGGAACTTGTGGGCGGGCGGCCGGAACTTGTGGCTGGAACTTGTGGGCGGGCGGGCGGAATTTGCGGCCAGAACTTGTGGGCAGGCGGCCCGGAACTTGTGGGCGGGTGGCCGGAACTTGTGGGCGGGCGGCCGGAACTTGTGGGTGGGCGGGCCCTCTGAGTGCTGCTGCTCTCAAAGCGGCCCCAGGGCAGTCGGCCTACCGGGAAATCTCCCGGTATCCCGGTAGGCCAGTCCGGCCCTGGCGTGGCTTGTGATGTAACAACAGAGACATACGATCCTACATAGCAGGATCGTGTAGTCTCTGAAGTTACATCAGGGAGAATGACAGGCGGCTTTGTTTACATCAGCTACCTGATTTTCTCCCTCTCCAGCTGGAGATCGCGAGTGACTGGCGGACATCGGAGCCGCCGGTCACTCGCGCGGGAATGAGCGGGGGCGGGAGCGCGCCTCCGGCAGTGCGCGCTCATCCCCTAGAGGCTCCTAGGCGAGTGACGTAGCCCTACGTCGGTTTGCCCAGGAGAGCCAGACTGCCGCAGTAAATAGTCGTGCGGCAGTCGGCAAGTAGTTAATACTTGGTTGCAAATCCTTTGCAGTCAATTACAGCCTGAAGTCTGGAACGCATAGACATCAGCAGACGCTGGGTTTCATCCCTGCAACTGTCTTCAGTGCTTGTGCTTGGTGCATTTTCCCTTCAGTTTTGTCTTCAGCAAGTGAAATGCATGCTCAATCGGATTCAGGTCAGGTGATTGACCATTGCATAATATTCCACTTCTTTCCCTTAAAAAACTCTTTGGTTGCTTTCGCAGTATGCTTCAGGTCATTGTCCATCTGCACTGTGAAGCGCCGTCCAATGAGTTCTGAAGCATTTGGCTGAATATGAGCAGATAATATTGCCCCGAAACACTTCAGAATTCATCCTGCTGCATTTGTCAACAGTCACATCATCAATAAACACAAGAGAACCAGTTCCATTGGCAGCCATACATGCCCTTGCCATGACACTACCACCACCATGCTTCACTGATGAGGTGGTATGCTTTGGATCATGAGCAGTTCCTTTCCTTCTCCATCACTCTGGTACAAGTTGATCTTGGTCTCATCTGTCCATAGGATTTTGTTCCAGAACTGTGAAGGCTTTTTCAGATGTTGTTTGGCATACTCTAATCTGGCCTTCCTGTTTTTGAGGCTCACCAATGGTTTACATCTTGTGGTGAACCCTCTGTATTCACTCTGGTGAAGTCTTGTCTTGATTGTTGACTTTGACACACATACACCTACCTCCTGAAGAGTGTTCTTGATCTGGCCAACTGTTGTGAAGGGTGTTTTCTTCACCAGGGAAAGAATTCTTTGGTCATCCACCACGGTTGTTTTCCGTGGTCTTCCGGGTCTTTTGGTGTTGCTGAGCTCACAGGTGCATTCTTTCTTTTTAAGGATGTTCCAAACAGTTGATATGGCCACACCTAAAATTTTTGCTATCTCTCTGATGGGTTTGTTTTGTTTTTTCAGCCTAATGATGGCTTGCTTCACTGATAGTGACAGCTCTTTGGATCTCATATTGTTGACAGCAACAGATTCCAAATGCAAATAGCACACTTGAAATTAACTCTGGACCTTTTATCTGCTCCTTGTAAATGGGATAATGAGGGAATGACACACACATGGCCATGGAACAGCTGAGCAGCCAATTGTCCCATTACTTTCGGTCCCTTAAGGCCCCTTTCCCACAGGCAGACCATTCAGATCCGCCTGTCCATGTTTTTGGTGGATCTGAACGGTCCCCCCATGCATCCCTATGGGGCATCGGATGTCAGCGGAGACATGTCCGCTGACACCCGATCTGTCAAATCTGGACAGATGGAAACCCTATTTTCCTTCCATCCAGCAGATCGGATCGGATGAGAACGGACCGACGGTCCATTCCCATCCGATTCCCCCATAGAGATGTATGGGGCTGTGACAGCTGTGTCTCCGCACAGTGCGGAGAACAGCTGTCATTCTCCTGCTCAGCGAGGGATCGGCGGATGGATCCCCCGCTGAGAAAAGCGGAGTCCGTTTGACGGACTCTATGTGTGAAAGAGCCCTAAAAAGTGGGAGGCACATATCCAAACTGTTGTAATTCCTACACCTTTTACCTGATTTGGATGTAAATACCCTCAAAATAAGGCTGAAAGTCTGCAGTTAAAGCACATCTTGTTTGTTTCATTTCAAATCCATTGTGGTGGTGTATAGAGCCAAAAAGATTAGAATTGTGTCCATGTCCCAATATTTATGGACCTGACTGTACATGCGCTCATGGCTATGTTTTGCTATACTTTGCAACTTATATGCCAGGTTTGATTGAGTTACATTCTTCATACAGTATGCACCTCTGTATTTGCAGTACGCTAATGTATGCACCCTAATGTTAGCACTCTCATGTATGGATGTTTGCCCATCTCTTTCACTGATGTTTTTTTGTGGCAAATGGGGCAGCAGCTGCACAAAACCTATCCGAGAACTACTTTTCTCTCCACTTATAGTATAGCCATACACTTGTACGCTGGACAGCCATATCAGTGTCCAGGTACTTTTATTATTGGTTTCCGCACCCACTTTTATTGGTCTGGGATCTTGTACTGTTTCTCTAGTTTTGGTAGTCTTGGGGTTCTCATCTCTATTCCTCATCTGCAATTGTAAACCATCTGGCTTTGGAGTAGCGATTCTTGTAATGTGCACTTGTATATATTCCCTAGTTTGTGCACCATCAATGCCTTTGTCCTTATTTTTTCTAGGGTGTCATTCATGCTCTCACACTTGTTTACTTATGGCACAAGTAAGGGGTTGGTCCTGTGCTGTTTTTTCATTTTCAGGCCTTAGCCATTGTGTTGCCCTAGCATATCACTTGTTACATTTATTTACTTTGTTGCAAATAATGGTGGTGCGTTCTTGCCAGGTGTTTGCCAGGTGCACAGACAGCCATTTTGTAAGTGTTTTAGGTATGATTTGCTTTTCTACTTTTTTTCTGCATTTTTTGCATTAGCTGCTTTTGTATAACAGTGTCACCTAGGATGTATCATCATTTATTGTTTTTTTGGCGTGCTATTGGGAATTGTTCCTTATGCAACCTTTCTTTGCGCTCAACCCAGTATGTGTCTTTTTACCTTTGCGATGTGTGATGCCATCACTAGGGGGTATTGTTGGTGGGTGAGGCTTTGCGTTTATTAGTTTGATCATTTTCTTTTTTTTTGTCAGTGCTTTGGAAAAGTCAGACTGAGCTCCTTTGAAACACTGACAATAAAATGTGGTTGCTTTGACTTATCTCTGCGGCAAGACCTATGAGTGCCCCTATACCTGTTTTGGATTTGTGCCAACAACCTCATAGTTATACAATTTGTGTGAGATCTAAGGCGCTGCCGGTTCTGACTGTTCCGACAGTGTCAGGAGAACTGGAGTGAGATTTGATTATGTCACTACTATGCTCTTACTGTTGTTGCTCTAAAAATCATGCCTCTACAAAGATGACCACATCCACACAAGGCTGAATAAGGCATGGCAGCTGCAGAAAGACAACAGGCAATACTGGTGACTAAAGCCTCATAGACATGCACCGATTGTTGGCCGACCGATCGGCCGTCTTTTGTCCAGTGTTGTTGAGTTGGTTGAAATGTGCTCTAGACTGCACACGAATTTTGTCGGCCAACAACAACCAACTGCAGAAGTGATGTCATGTTCTGGTCTACTTTTTGTGTGTTTTTTCTTCTCTGAGCATGCCCAGTCTTGCTCATCTGACTTTTGTCAGCCGAAATCTGTACTGACTGACGAACAATCAGCCGTTCTGGTGACGGCCAACAAAAATTTTATAGCATGCACACCAGATTTTGTTCGGCCGAAAAGTCAAAGTCGGTTGTCGGAATCATCATACTAACAAGCCGATAATCGGCCGATCAGGCGGCGGCCGAGAATTCACGGCCAACAATCGGTGCGTGTGTACGGGGCTTCAAAGTCACGCAATTTTTTACAGCGTTTTTTGCCATCTACTCTTGGTCCGGCCCCCGGGTCCAATATGTGAATCCATTGCGGCCCTCGAGTCAAAAAGTTTGCCCACCCCTGGCCTAGGCCATCTTAATGTAGAGCAGCAATTCTTTTTTCCATATCCTCAGAGAGTTCTTTGCCATGAGGTGCCATGTTGAACTTCCAGTGACCAGTATGAGAGAGCGAGAGCGATAACACCAAATTTAACACACCTGCTCCCCATTCACACCTGAGACCTTGTAACACTAACTAAGTCACATGACACTGGGGAGGGAAAATGGCTAATTGGGCCCAATTTGGACATTTTCACTTAGCAGTGAGCAGTACTCACTTTTGTTGCCAGCGGTTTAGACATTAATGGCTGTGTGTTGAGGTATTTTGAGGGGGCAGCAAAATTTACACTGTTATACAAGCTGTACACATTTTACATTGTAGCAAAGTGTCATTTTTTCAGTGTTGTCACATGAAAAGATATAATAAAATATTTACACTTATGTGAGTTACTGTATGATGTTTTTCTTTCAATCAGATATGATTCAAAAGCCAATAGAGTTAATAAAGCCTATATGAGAGTAAATTCTGAAAACGATGGATCTGGAAATAAATACAGCAAAAGAAATTGCATTTTAACAATATTTAAATGAATTTAGGGGCTTGTTCACAGCAACCATATTGGGCAATGTTGCCCAATGCAGTCCCAATAAATAGACAAGGTAATTTACCCCATGTCATATTGTTTCGGTTCACACCAACGCACTGGATTGGTGTGCTCTGAGAAAAAGTAGCACAGGTTGCATTTTTTCACATTGTTGATAACGAAATGTAAATATTATGGCAAAGCATTGATGTATAGTTAGCATTTGTAATAGACTCATTACAGAATTGATATGTCTGAAATGCATGTTAGTAGAAGTCACAGGAGTATAATTAAAGATATAATAACCTGCCTATTAAAATATAAAATCTCAAGAGAAAAGACTACAGTGAAAAAGCCAAAAGGATAAATACATAAATCCAATTATAAGAAATGCCTGCTAACTGGAGATAAGTGTACGAGCAGACACTTTATTATAGTACTGATTCTGAATGATGGCAGTGGGATTAGGGGCAGTAGAATATGATGACCATTTGCATAAGGACAGTATGCTAAATAATCAGAGATGTATAGTAACTAAGTAGAACTACTGCACTACTGTACTTAAGTACAGAAAGGCGGTATCTGTACTTTGCTAGAGTAGAATTTCTTTCTCCTACTTCCACTTTTACTTCACTACATTTTTTCAATGATTTCAATACTTCTACTCCGATATTTTTTTTTTTGTGCTGCATAGTTACTAGTTACTATTATAAAAATTACCACTGCCAGAACAGTAGATGGCAGGTTTCATGAAGCTCAAAACATGTGTATTATCAGCGCATACGAAAATAAAAACTACTGTATGTATAAATAAAAGCTGCATTTGAAATAATAAAAAACAATATGATGTTCAAACTTTTGACTTCTTTCTTTAACAACTACATAACACAGTACTTGTACTTTTACTTTCAGTACTTGAGTAGCAATTTTTTTTTTCAAAACTACTGGTACTTTTACTTTCAGTACTTGAGTAGCAAAATTTTTTAAAAAACCACTTGCAATACTTAAGTACAAAAAATGTTGAATACTTTAGTACTTCTACTCAAGTCACTTTTTGATCGAGCACTTTCACTTCTACTCAAGTCACTTTTTGATCGAGCACTTGTACTTTTACTCAAGTATGGGTTTCGAGTACTTTATACAACTCTGTAAATAATAATATACGCAGTCATGGAATAAACCCAGTCAGTTTTAGTAAGATGAGACATTAAACAAAAGAAAGGGGCCATAGGGGACCCCTTGGAACAGCTGCAAAAAGGGATGCTCAGACCAACTTCGTGAAATTAGAAAATACCTTTATTGAGGATCAAAAATGACACGTGGTCTAAAAAATACCCCATGGAGGGGAGAGACATTGCAAATATCATGAAGTATGAAGCAAACAACAGAACACATACAAGACATAAAAACCAACGACACACATTCACATGGCCGACCACACACACACTCCGGAAGATCAAGACAGCAGAGATCTGTGCAGTCCGCGTATATTCCGATACGGAATTTGTAAACGCAGTAAACTCAAAGATCTACTGTCTGGCATGCCACAATATAAAGTAATACAATTATTGTGATGTACCAGAATAGTTGCACCAAATATCGAGGTATCATAACCATCATATTGTTATCATAGTAGCAACTTGATTCTACACAGCTGAAGCATTGATGTCAAAGAGTCCTAGCATGGACAAGACAATTCATTATAGGATATCAATGTTGTGTATATTCAGTAGCAGGCTAAACCATGACACAATATTCATGAATTTCAATCAACTCAGAATTCCAGATAAATTTCACCATTGGGATGAGGGTGTCTGAAGGGGTGTCTGCATGCCGAATAGATAAAAGAAAATTATGAAGGATCAGTCCCGGAATAATCAAGGGCAAATGTGCTATCCAGAGATGTGATGCAGTTCCTCTTATATATGGAGCAGCAGTGTCAGGCCGACAGACGTTCCTCTGGGGCAGAAAGTCATTGGCAGTAAATGGAAATTGACGGTGCAGGAGCAGGGGAGAGACGCAGTGCAATGTGTGTACTGCGCAGGCTCACACCATGATAAGGCTGGGTCTCATTGGGGTGAACTGTACCATGGGCCAAATTTTTCCCTTCCGCTGGTAAGCAATAATATGCTGTATGTCCACAGGCAGCCTGGTGGTCACAGCCTTTTCTCTATCCCCTAATGTAACATTATATGATGCTCACCACATACTTGGGATCTTTAATCCGTTGACTTCTGCTCAAATTCTTCAGAGAACGTTTAAGATGGAGGCCCGGCAAGGAGGTTCAGCTTCGGCAGACCACGAGGAAACAGCGTGTTCCAGTTTGAACCTGGATTTCCGCGCCATAGATGGGAGCCGAAGCTTATGTGTGGCTCTTCCGGGTTGTGCAGGGCCGGCGTGTGACGTCAACGTGTTTCGCGTGCGTGACGCACGCTTCGTCAGGACGTCATTGGTGGGTTTAGGAGGTGAATAAATAGGAAGATTGCGTGATTGGTTAGTACCAACAGGTGATCGCATTGCAGACACTCCTCCATCATCACCTCTTACCCCAGTTAAAAACCGGATGGAATGTCTCCATCTTGTGGTAAAGATGAGGCCTAATCAGTTGGTCAGAAAGAGCTAAGAAGATTAATAAACTGAAATACCAAGGAGCCATAGAAATGGCCCAATATCGTCTTAGTGTTGTGGAAGGATAAGCCTACCCTAAAGTGATATTTCAAATGTAGATGACGTTTGATAGGTTTTTATCCATTGGCTTTATATGTCTTTTGATAGGTTTGGGAATCTACTGAATTGAAATTCTGGTGTGTTTCATGGCACAGGATATGTAGGGATACATTCTAAGTCTATAGGAAGTTAGTGAGTGTATACTCTTTAGGTAACATACCAATAACCTATATATCTAAAATTCCTTGTCCTTGAGGTCTATTGGTCGCGGAGACCAATCTTTCTGTTCGTTTTGGGGAAACTTTTTTCTGAAGATTCTGAAGACACCACTAATGCTGGGGGCATTTTTTCCTCACATTGATGCTGGGGCAGGTCTCTCTATGTCACTGTTAGCCCCATATTTTACAGTGGGACATAATGTATATCCCTGAAAAAAATCATATGTTACAAATGTTTTGGTGAAGCATGTGTAACTATTAATCCCAGGCCACCTGGGCGGGTAGCAACTGTAATTATTTGGCCAATTGTGTTGGGAGTTAAGAAGACTGAGTCCCGGTTCACACATATGCAGTCAATACAAAGTTAGCGACACCCCCAGATCAGTTCGCATATCGCAGTGCGAACTGTCAGTTCGGACATGAATCGGATCGCTTAAGTGTGAACACATATGCGATCCGATTCTGGTGCAGACCCAAAAAAGGGTCCTGTGCGAGTTGTATCCAAATGCAATGCAAATTCAGCCATACAATCTGTATAGCTGAATTTGCATCGCACAGACACATTGCACAGAGCAGTGAGCTGCAAATCACATGCGATGTCTGCCATCGCATATACAGTGGGTACGGAAAGTATTCAGACCCACTTAAATTTTTCACTCTTTGTTATATTGCAGCCATTTGCTAAAATCATTTAGGTTCATTCTTCTTCCTCATGAATTTACACATAGCACCCCATACTGACAGAAAAACACAGAATTGTTGACATTGTTGCAGATTTATTAAAAAAGAAAAACTGAAATATCACATGGTCCTAAGTATTCAGACCCTTTGCTCAGTATTTAGTAGAAGCCCCCTTTTGATCTAATACAGCCAGGAGTCTTTTTGGGAAAGATGCAACAAGTCTTTCACACCTGGATTTGGGGATCCTCTGCCATTCCTCCTTGCAGATCCTCTCCAGTTCTGTCAGGTTGGATGGTAAACGTTGGTGGACAGCCATTTTTAGGTCTCTCCAGAGATGCTCAATTGGGTTTAAGTCAGGGCTCTGGCTGGGCCATTCCAGAACAGTCACGGAGTTGTTGTGAAGCCACTCCTTCGTTATTTTAGCTGTGTGCTTAGGGTCATTGTCTTGTTGGAAGGTAAACCTTCGACCCAGTCTGAGGTCCAGAGCACTCTGGGGAAGGTTTTTTTCCAGGATATCCCTGTACTTGGCCGCATTCATCTTTCCCTCGATTGCAACCAGTCGTCCTGTCCCTGCAGCTGAAAAACACCCCCACAGCATGATGCTGCCACCACCATGCTTCACTGTTGGGACTGTATTGGACAGGTGATGAGCAGTGCCTGGTTTTCTCCACACATACCGCTTAGAATTAAGGCCAAAAAGTTCTATTTTGGTCTCATCAGACCAGAGAATCTTATTTCTCACCATCTTGGAGTCCTTCAGGTGTTTTTTAGCAAACTCCATGCGGGCTTTCATGTGTCTTACACTGAGGAAAGGCTTCCGTTGGGCCACTCTGCCATAAAGCCCCGACTGGTGGAGGGCTGCAGTGATGGTTGACTTTCTACAACTTTCTCCCATCTCCTGACTGCATCTCTGGAGCTCAGCCACAGTGATCTTTGGGTTCTTCTTTACCTCTCTCACCAAGGCTCTTCTCCCCCGATAGCTCAGTTTGGCCGGACGGCCAGCTCTAGGAAGGGCTCTGGTCATCCCAAACGTCTTCCATTTGAGGATTATGGAGGCCACTGTGCTCTTAGGAACCTTAAGTGCAGCAGAAATCTTTTTGTAACCTTGGCCAGATCTGTGCCTTGCCACAATTCTGTCTCTGAGCTCTTCAGGCAGTTCCTTTGACCTCATGATTCTCATTTGCTCTGACATGCATTGTGATGTGGAAGGTCTTATATAGACAGGTGTGTGGCTTTCCTAATCAAGTCCAATCAGTATAATCAAACACAGCTGGACTCAAATGAAGGTGTTGAACCATCTCAAGGATGATCAGAAGAAATGGAAAGCACCTGAGTTAAATATATGAGTGTCACAGCAAAGGGTCTGAATACTTAGGACCATGTGATATTTCAGTTTTTCTTTTTTAATAAATCTGCAACAATGTCAACAATTCTGTGTTTTTCTGTCAGTATGGGGTGCTATGTGTACATTCATGAGGAAGAAGAATGAACTTAAATGATTTTAGCAAATGGCTGCAATATAACAAAGAGTGAAAAATTTAAGTGGGTCTGAATACTTTCCGTACCCACTGTATGTGAACCGGCTCTTAGTGGGAGAAATTGTGCAAGTAGAGAATGGTGGCAAAACTGAGGGGTGGACAACAGAAAAAAAAAGGCAAACATGACCAACAAAAAAAAACCAACAGAGGGTGTTTAACAGAACCAATACAGCTGACAAAAGAACCAGATGCTGAAAAGCCCAAGAAGCACTAACTGATCTAGTAGACTGTGTCTTGAGGCTATAAGCATGAATAACGAACTGTTTAATCCACCTAGTGATAGTGGATAAGAAACAGGCTTTAACCTATGGAGACTTTAAGGAATACAAAACAAATATTTATGCTGACGAAAAGGAGCTGTAGCTGAGATAAACAGGACTCATACCACATTCAGACAATGAAAAGAAGTTTCCTTAGGATGCAGAGCCGGTACGGGGGGGGGGGGGGGGCGTAAGGGTCGGATGCCCTTGGCGGTACAATTTATTGGAGGGAGGGGGGGCGCAGTGAAGTGTACTTCTAAATAGGACAACTGTGTGTGATTGATCTAGCCGCTAGTTGCTGTACCTCATGCAACGATGTGCCCAGTGTGCTCCTGCACCCGGCACAAGCCTTAGAGCAGACCAGCCTGGATCATTTGAGATCACAATCAGATAGAGCCGATGCGCTGACACTTCCCCCCTCCCCCACAAACAAGAGAGGAGACAGAGCTGCTTCCGCTGCTCCTCCTCCTCCTCCCGCCCTCCCCTCCTGTGCTTGCCCCGCCCACACTCTCCGACAGTTTTCTGCCTCAGAGAAGATGATGTGTGGGCGGGAAGATTGAACACCAAGAACCAGAAGAGGAAAGATGGAGTTTGATCCATTCATCCATCCCATCCATCCACTCCCTCCCTTCTGCTTCCCAGTGAGTACTCTGATGTAAGGGTCTCTCTCTCCCTCCCTTCCTCTCTCTCCCTTCCTCTCTCCCTCTCTCTCCCTCTCTCCCTCTTTCTCTCTCGCTCTCTCTCCCCCCCCACCTCTCTCTCTCTCTCTTTCTCTAGCTCTCTCTCCCCCCACCTCTCTCTCCCCCCACCTCTCTCTCTCCCCGCTCTCTCCCTTCCTCTCTCCCTCTCTCTCTCTCTTTCTCTAGCTCTCTCTCCCCCCACCTCTCTCTCCCCCCACCTCTCTCTCTCCCTCTCTCCCTCCCTTCCTCTCTCCCTCTCTCTCTCTCTCTCTCTCTCTCTCTTTCTCTAGCTCTCTCTCCCCCCACCTCTCTCTCCCCCACCTCTCTCTCCCTCTCTCCCTCCCTTCCTCTCTCCCTCTCTCTCTCTCTCTTTCTCTAGCTCTCTCTCTCCCCCACCTCTCTCTCTCCCCTCTCTCTCCCCCCTCTCTCTCTCTCTCTCTCTCTCCCCCTCTCTAACATTTAATTTCTGTAACATGCAGCATGAGGGGGTTAATGTATTGTCACTGATATATCAGTAACACTGACACTGGTGCCACTAATGCAGCACAAAGGGGTTAAATAACTGCCACTATTCACTAATGTATCAGTGACCAGCACAATACATTAACCCCCTCATGCTGCATAATACAAATTGAGTCAAACACCAGTGATAAACACAAAGTCCCAATGTGCAAATAAAGGTTCTTTGGCAACAACCGCACCATCTGCCAACTTCAATTGAGTGATCCTGTGACAGTCATCTCCACCATAGATAAAGTTCTCACTTACCAGACTGCACGGACTTCGAGAAGCGAGGTGACATCAGCACATCACTCCGCCAGCTGACGTCACCGCGCTTCTCGAATCCCGGAAGGACAGGTAGCTGCGATTAGCCAGCTGGCTTGTTTTGATCCTAATGTGATTACATGTTCTTCTTGCTATAAGTGCAATTTTGTATACCTTAAATAAAGTTTTTAAAGATTTTTTAGATTACTACAAGCGAGACTTTTGTATTTTGGGGACCATCTGTGATATTTGTTTCCTGGACGGTGGGTCCACTTGCCATAAGAGGTTCCTGGGACAGTTAACCACTTCTATACCGGGCATATTTCAGCACTCTGTAAGAACGCTGAACTGGGGAGGGGGGGGGGCGCAGTTTGCCATCTTCGCCCCGGCACCATATGACCTTGTCCCAGGATGTGTAGGAGCGAGAATGAGAAATGGAAGAACAACATACTGATTATGGTTAACAGGAGAAACCCCCTCAGGAGGAAAAGAGGCTCCTGGCCTCAACATAGCCCTGTCTTTGTGTATCACAAGAAAGTTCTCTACAGGTTAAGGGCTTCAACTTGGAAACTTGCCTCACAGAAGTGATGGCGATGGAAAAAGCAACCTTGCAAATAGGAATAGACAGGAAGATCACTCTTGGATTCAAAGGGCAGCTTTTGAAGAACCAATTTAACCAATTTGGGATCCCAAAGAGTCACAGGGAATTATACAGAGGAAACAGTGTGTGTGAGACACCCTGTTTAAAAGTCCTCCCCAGGTAGTGAGAGGCAAAAGGTCTCTGAAGAAATATCACCCAAGACTGAGACAAAACCCCTGACAGTACTTGAGGCCAAACATTGATCTGGACCAAAATAAAAAAAAAAAAGATTAAACTGATCCAAGAGAACTTCCTTGTCTGGAATTTTACTTACACAAAAAGAAGTATGCCTTTCAAGTGCAATGGGAGATTTTGCAAGAAGTGAATTTCCTAGCTCCCAAGAGCAAAGGGATGGCAGGGTGGCAAACTGACCATCGGGACAGAGGCTCCTCACAATGTGGGGATGGGGAAATTAGTAGCTTATCAAAGGAAGATAATATTGTATCGTGCAGGCATTTGTCTGTACTTGCTGAAAATGTTCTTGGCCTGGAAAAAGGAAAATTAATGCAGCCACCACATTTTAGGAGTGGTAAGCTGCAATATATTCAATTTTAGTTCTTGGGTGTCGATATCCTTTAATCATCAGTATAGCCAAGCCTTACTCTGCTGATCACAAGTGACTTCTTATCTATATTAGTCTAAACGTTTAGTATATACATTGGGTGTAGCACAACTATCATATGCCCCTTATTATCACAAAAAAAAAAAAATGAATTTAAGCAGTAATCAATACGAAATTACATTTCAGCCCAATCCATGGAAGTAACACAAGGATAATGAAAATTACCTGCTTGATAATCAGTTTGCTATATTTTCCTTTTCCTCTCATTACCAATTTAGTATATAAATAGATAATGCAACTCCCATTCTGTTGTGTTCACTTACATTTTAACAATGTGTTGTTGTTCACTGTTTAGAAAAACTAAAAGAGCTTCTTGGGGTCTGATCCCGTGTTTTTGGCCCCAATAGAGTGCCTGAAAAATATGTGTAACAAATGTTTTTTCCACAATTTTGCACCTAACAACGTTCTATAAGATCTTTAATAGTGTTGGCGGTGTGGCACACTGTGGGGGTCTGAGTCCTGAGTCCTCCTAACTGTGAGTAACTGTATTTTGTTTTGTTTTTTGGTACCTGCTGCCTGGAGTGGTGGCAGTGTGGTGGTGGTGTGGCATACTGGTGGTGGTGGCGGTGTGGCACACTGGTGGTGGTGGCGGTGTGGCACACTGGTGGTGGTGGCGGTGTGGCACACTGGTGGTGTGGCACACCGGTGGTGGTGGTGTGGAACACTGGTGGTGGTGGTGTGGCACACTGATGGTGGCGGTGGTGGGGGTCTGAGTCTCCTGACTGACTGTGAGGTTTTTTTTTTTTTGGTACCTGCTGTGCTGGGCTGGCAGGCACTGGCACACTGTCTGGGTCTGTCTGGCTCCGTCCTCCTCCTGGGGCTGGCGAGCTGTGCTCTCTGGCTCTCAGGTCGCCCCCGAAGTCGGAGTGATCTAGTGTGAACCGGTGTACTGCCAATTGTTTTCCAAATCCCTCCCTCAAACTCAGCGGCAGTCATGCACTCCCACATCTTTTGCATATCTTGGTGGAGAAGTGACACCTCCTCCTTCGAGCCCCCAAAAGGTTCCGAAAGTTGCCGAAAGTTTCAACCATATACGGCACTTCCGCTGCGAGTATACACCGGCTGTCACAGTCTCTCGTGTCTCCTTGTCTGAGTCTCCTCCTCTTCTCTTTCCTGTACCGCAGACAGCGGTCATAGAGGAGAGGGGGAATTACAATTACATCTACTGCCATCTAGTGGTGGTAGATGTAATTGCGGTAACGCAGCCGAAAATAGCGGCACCGGCGTTACAGGGAGGGCATGAGTATTCAGTTAGATTACTCGTTACCCTCAAAAGTAACTGCGTTAAGTAACGCCGTTTACTTAAACGCAGTTACTACCATCACTGCTGACAGTATGCTGTGGTATCTGACACCAAGCAGTCAGTAGCAGATCCTTTAACCACTTGCCCACTATGCTACAGCATGGCTCCCTAGTTCTGGGAGAGCATCCCTGGACTTCCTCCGGAGAACGCACTTCCCACACATCTCCTGGGGTGCACATCCAAGGGACACAGCGGAACACAAGTTGGGGTAAAGGGCCAATCACAGCAGCCCATTACCATGTGATAAGCTGTGTCCAATTACATCTGGTCAGATGTAAAAAGTCTTGCTGGTTACTGGCTCTCCTTTCCTCACACAGAGACAGCTTGAAAAAGGTGAGTCGATCTGACAGGACACAGCGAATACAGCATTTACACTAATAATCAGTGCACATCAGTGATGCCTCACCAGTGAACATCAGTACAGCCTCATCAGTGCCCATCAGTGTGGAGAAAACATTTTCATTTTTGTTTTTTTCTTTTATTTTTCACTTATTTAGCAAAAAATATTAACCCCAATGGTGAATAAATACCACCAAAAGAAAGGTCTGTCTGACTCAAAAAAATGATAAAAATTCAATTTCAATACAGTGTTGCATTACCCCACAATTGTCATTCAAAGTGTGACAGCACTGAAAGCTGAAAATTGACCTGGTCAGGAAGGGGGTAAAGTGCTCGATATTAAGGTGGTTTAAGCTGGCCATACATGGGTCAAAATTTGGCTGATTCAGCAGGAATGCATGTATGGGAAGGCTGGTTGTACACAAGTCGATATATTGATTACCTTGTGTACAACCAGCCTGTTTTAAAATGTATATAGCCAGCGGTGCAGGTGAGTGTATTCTGACGGCGAGGAAATCTCCCCCCTGTGAAAATACAAAGGTTTAGCGGGAGGGATTCCTCCATCCACATCAAGTGTGTAGATTGGGGAATCAAGTCATCTTCTTTCGTTCAACCAGCAGATTGCACGAAAGAAAATTACTCATGTATGTCCAGCTTAAGCCAGTAGCAGATTCTGTCATTTGTAAGGTGGGGCCTGGATTGGACTTGTTTTTTCAGCACATCTGACATTGAAATCTGTATAATTTGGAGGCCTGGTCAACATCTCAAACTCAATGTTGTGTTCCTCTAACCGTTTTTGAACAATTTTGGCAGTTTGGCAGGGCACATTTTTCCTGCTGAAAAAGGCCACTGCCATCAGGGAATACAACCAACCTACAGCCTCAAAACCAAGAAAATAGAGACTGCAATGTAATGTGTGTTCTGGCACCTTTCTACCATAGCAAATATGAACCTTTTCAGCAATTTGAGCTACAGTAGCTCTTTTATTGGATTTAAAGAGGAAGTAAGCCCCCCAAAAAAATGAAAACGAAAAAATAACCCTGTAAGACAAAGGCATTATTATTATCATCATTATTATTATTGAAACAGTGCTATAACCACACATGTGTATCAAAAAACATATGTAAATTGAATTAATAAAAAAGTCCATATAAGTCTCTTATTCGAAAAATATTACCAATATGATATATCCAATATTCGCAGGAATCACTAGGTGTAATGAGGTCTCCACTAGTAGTGCAGGCTGCTTACCAGAATATAATAAATAATACACCAATTAGGGAATTGCACACCCGAGATCTCCAAAGGATATCCCACTTCAAGAACAAGTACTCCACTGTGTTCCCAAACTTGGACCATAGGTAGGCTCAGCCGTCATCATACCACGTACTGTACATATAAAAAAAGATATTAGATCCCATAGCGTAAAACTGTTATATATTGTATAGAAGTGAATGGAGGAAAACTTACAAGTGTAAAAAGTGTTGAGCGTAAAAGCGAATCACACAAAATTGTGAAGAATCCGGAGAGTGGCAGATATTCCAAATGAACCAGACTCCCCCAACAGTGTATTACCACCACCAGACATACAAACTGCTTACCGATGTACGTTTCGTCAGATATGACGTTTTCAAGGTGAAAACGTCCCCCTTGAAAACGTCATATCTGATGAAACGTGCGTCGGTTGCGGCGTGCTGGCGTCATCCGAGTGAGACGAAGGGGGGGCGGAAGAGCCGACCGGCCGGCGGGTTGTTGTTTCTATATGTGTTCTCCCCATCGATGTTTGTAAGTTTTATCCTATTTGTTTTATATTAAAGTATGCAGCTTTACACTATGGGGTATATTTTTTTTAATTTATGATCCGGTGATCGATGCCCACTGAGATTGAACTCAACTATCAATTGGAGGTTAATTAAGTCTCTCCCTATCTGGATCACTGGATTTTATGAGACCCTTTGGTGGACCCAATATCTATTTAGCATTCATATGATTTACATCTGGTAAGCAGTTTGTAGATTTGGGTGGCGGCTACTGTTCTTGTTTGGCTGAATCTGATCTACATCTGGATTGCCCACCATTTCTTTCCTTTTTGGCAAATATATGTTTACTTTTGGTAAGCAGTTTGTACTATTGGTGGTGGTCACTGTTCCTTCGGTGAAGTTTGGTGTCTGAATTAATTATTATATATCGGCTATTTAATTCACCTCATCTGGTAAGCAGTTTGTACGTCTGGTGGTGGTAATACACTGTTGGGGGAGTCTGGTTCATTTGGAATATCTGCCACTCTCCGGATTCTTCACAATTTTGTGTGATTCGTTTTCACGCTCAACACTTTTTACACTTGTAAGTTTTCCTCTATTCACTTCTATACAATATATATCAGTTTTACGCTATGGGATCCAATATCTTTTTTTATATGTACGTGGTATGATGCTGGCTGAGCCTACCTATGGTCCAAGTTTGGGAACACAGTGCAGTACTTGTCCCTGAAGTGGGATATCCTTTGGAGATCTTGGGTGTGCAATTCCCTAATTGGCGTATTATTTATTATATTCTGGTAAGCAGCCTGCACTACTAGCGGAGACCTCATTACACCTAGTGATTCCTGTGAATATTGGATATATCATATTGGAAATATTTTTTGAATAAGAGACTTATATGGACTTTTTTATTCATTTAATTTACATATGTTTTTTGATACACATGTGTGGTTATAGCACAATTTCACTTTAGCAGCGCAGCTTGTTTATTTACTATTATCTTGGGTGTTGTCACACTTGAAGCTGCTGCTCCATATTTTATTTCTTTTTTACTTAGCGCGGTTATTCCCTCTTTTTTACTCATTATTATTATTATATAGGATTTATGAATTTTTATATTTCATTATGAAATACTTACCTTAGAACGAAGCCCCCTCAGTGCCACCCGCTCAGCGACGGGACAGCTGACATGTTCAGCCGCCCTGCTTCCTGGTTCGTGTCCTCCGGCCATCTGATTGGCCGGAGGCGCGATTACATCACTCCTGCGCATGCGTGCGAGAGCCACCGTTTACGGCACAGGGCTCTGAAGGAATGGCACGGGTGGCTGTTCCTTCAGAGCGCATGCGCCGATGACGTCACCGGCTGCATTAAAAGTAAATATCTCCTAAACGGTGCAAGTTTAGGAGATATTTACAGTACCTATAGGTAAGCCTTATTAAAGGCTTACCTATAGGTACAAGTTCTAAGAGAGGGTTTACAACCTCTTAAACTACGCAGGCCAGCCTTCGTTCCTCACATGCATCAATGGGCATTGGCCTTCCATGACCCTGTCACTGGTTCACCAGTTTTCCTTCCTTGAACCACTTTTAGTATGTCCTGACTAGGGATCGACAGATTATCGGCAAAGCCGATATATATCGAGGGCCGATCTGCACTTTCCCCGTTATATCGGAATTGGCCCCTGAGGTTACCGATATTGCCGATATTTCGGGAAAGTGCTTGTACCGGAGTGATGCCTGCAGCTAGAGGCATCAACCCAATACCGGTGTTCATAGCCGACGGTCAGCTGTCTTGTAATGACAACCGATGCTTTCCGCGGCTCGCCTGGGTCTCCCGTCCCACCAGGAGACCCAGGCATCCTAATTGTATGGTCGCCGAAGAGAAGACCCGATCAAAGCCGCATTCGGGTCTGATCGGGTCTCCATGTAAAAACCCGGAAGTGATGTCATGACATCACACCCGGGTATTCGGCGCCAGATTAAAAAAAATGACAACACTCAAAACAGCCAAACTTGGCAGTTTTGAAAGCTTTAAAGTGCAGAGGAGCAGTTTGGGGTCGTTTAGACCCCCAGATCCCTCCAAAACAGTACCTGTCAAGTGTAAAAATAAATAATATAAAATATTTTTTAAATGTACAAAAATATCGGCCCATACCGATATTCAATGGCCAAAATATCAGTATCGGTATCAGCAACAAAAATCCGGTATCGGTCGATCACTAGTCCTGACTACAGCAGACTGGGTACATCCCACAAGAGTTGCAGTTTTGGAGTTGCTCTGACCCAGTCATTAAGCCCTTACAATCTGCTCTTGTCAAAGCAGCTTAAATCCTTACACTTGCTAATTTTTTATTTCTTTTTTTGCTTTTAACGCATTACCTTCAGGGACAACATAGTCACTTGCTGCCTAATATATCCCATCCACTTTCAGATGCTATTGTAAGGAGATGCACAATTTTATTCGCTTTACCTGACAGTGGTCATGGTCATAAAGTTAAGGCTGATCGGTGTAAGCATTGCGTGTATAGCCTAAACATTTCTTTTGAGTTTTGGATTGAAAAGTTTACAATCTTCGTCAGTTTTTTTTTTGCTGTCTGTTACCCCTTAAGGGGGGGGGGGGGGGGGAATATTCCTTCAAATCCTTTCTGTAGCAGAAATACGATAGCAAGTGAGAAGAAATCTCTACAATGTCAAACAAGTTCCCTACTTAGACAGTTCTCACAGGAATAAGTGTCACCATTAGAGGACTTACCCACACATTGTTCTGGTGACAATCCTAACATCTTAGATTTCCTATCATTTTACGTCTTGGTGACAATGGTTACCAGGACAAATAAAAAGGGTGGATAAGCTAAGTGGGGACACAGGAATACCAAAGCCAGCCAAACATGGATCGAAACTTTGGCCAGTTTAACAAGGACTAGAGATGTGCGGTTTATGTCATTCCGAATTGAAATTCAGACAAATTTTTCCTTATTTGTAAATTCGGATGTATCCAAATTTCCAAATGCAACAGTAACTAATGTCAAGAAATTCGAATTAAACATTAATGAATGAAAAAAAAATGTGTTTGTTTCATTCGTTTGAAGCATCCAAATGAATGGAATGATTTGAATTAATTCAATAAAAACTGGTTGTTAAGGAGCGGGAAGGCCTCCCGGCCAGAGTGTGCTTAACAACCGTGACTTATCATATACAGCATATAAATAAACAATGCCAACACTAATAAGGTTAATTTTAAAAAACAGCATGCCCCCCCCCCCCCCATCCATACCAGACCTTTCGGGTCTACTATGGATTTTAGGGGGAACTCCACGCCACAAAAAAAGAAAAAAAAACTGTGCGGGGCCCCCCCACAATTCATAAGAGGCCCTTTTCCGAGTATGCAGCCTGGCAGGTCAGGAAAGGGGAGGGGGATGAGCGAATGCCACACCCCCAGCACCTTTTCCTCATGTTGATGGGGACAAGGGTCTCTTTCCCACAACCCTGGGCGGTGGTTGTGGGAGTCTGCAGGCAGGGGACTTATCGGAATCTGGAAGCCCCCTTTAACTTTGGTAGGGGGTGGCCCTGGCCCTTTGTTTATTTACCGTTGCTAGGCACTCACGACTGACAACTCTGGTACCCAGTGCTGACTGTAAATACCGCTTTGTTTATTTATCATCGGTGGGAATTCGACATGCCAGATGCCGGGAGGCAAGCAACATGTGCAGACCTTTTTATTTACTGTTGCTAGGCACTCGCCCACTGACAACTCTGGTGCCCAGTGCTGACGGTAAATAAACAAAGGGGAGGGGACCACACCACTTTGTTTATTTACCATTGGTCAGAACCCGACATGAGACGCCGAGAGGCAAGCGACATGTGCAGACCTGTTTTTTTTTTTTTTTCGGGTTTACGACGGCGATCATCATTTTCCCCATTATTATGGAGACAAGGTGCTTTAAGGGGGTAGCCCACTCTGCCTCAAAGCACTCCCCTATGTTGAGGGCATGTGGGCTAGTATGGTTCAGGAGGGGGGGGGAAATAACTCGCCCCCCTTTACTTGCCTGCTGGACTGCATGCTCGGATAAGGGTCTGGTATAGATTGGGGGGTTGGGGGGGCCCCATGCTGATTTTTTTTTTAATGTCGGCATTGTTTGTTTATATTCTGCTACATCGGGGAATACGGCTGACAGCAGATGAGTCATGGTTAAGGAAACCGCGGATAGCTTGCCGGCCCGCCCTGTAACAACTAGAATTCGGATTGGTCGATGGATTTTAGATTGATTCGAACTAAACTAAGCTAAACTAAATGAATTCTGAAAATGAATATTGAACCGAAAATAGTAACATAATGAATCTATCCGAAATTAAATGAATTTTTCTGTTCTGCACATGTCTAACAGGGACCAGCACAATTTTGAATCAAGTATGGCCAGGGTAGTTGTACACAAGTTGATCTATTGATAATTTTTTGCCAGCGCTGATGATCAATGTATTCTAACAGCAGGGAAGTCTCCCTGCTGTCAAAATACAATAGATAGCAGAGTGGGAGGGATTGCCCCATCTACATTGAGTGTGTAGGTGGGAGAATTAAGTTAGGTTTAACCAAAAGTAAATGACTCATGTCTGGCCGGCCTAGCTTGACAGAAGTCCTAAACCTCTCTGCTCTCTGGAATTTCAGCTCTCCTTTTTTGCGTATCATGCTGGATTATCGTGCACCCCTGCTACTTTAGACAATGACATGGGGATGGAGGAAATGTAATGGCTGGAGAAAGCAATCTGAGATGTTTTGATCCCTTCAGTCCCACCCCCTACCCTCTTTTCTTGATTAGACTGGGTTCTTATCAGTGTTTAAGCCCAGTTGGTCCTTGTAGTGCTGGTCAATATTTACTGTATGTGCAATAACTCTATGTGCCTATCCTACAGGGCTGGGGCAAGGGGTGGGCAGGAGGGACGGCTGCCCTGGGCACAATGGTTTATTGCAGGGATGTGGTCGCTCTGACCCTAACCCAGGGGAAGGAGGGGGGGGCGCAGTTTGACATCTTTGCCCTGGGCGCTGGATGACCTTGCCCCGGCACTGCTACCCTAACATTAAACAGGAAAGAAAGGCTAATAAAACCCAGGTTTAAAATGTTGCCTCTCCCCTTGCTCGTACACATGCGGCATACTGTTTATAAAATAGCTCAGTGTAAATACTTCTTTTTTTTTAAGTGTGTGTAAAGGAATTATTTTTGTTTTTTTAAATAACAAACATGTTATACTTACCTGCTCTGTGAAATGTTATTGCACAGAGCGGCCCCTATCCTCCTCTTCTGGGGTCTTCCACCAGCACTCCTGGCTCCTCCTTTTCTTGGTGTGCTGCTATAGGAAGCCGCTTTGTATTGTGGCAGACCTGCAGGCTCGATCCTGAGCCAGGCTACCTGCATCCATAGATGCAGATAGCGCAGTTCGAACCTCCTTCATTGCAGGATTTACCTGACAGCAGTAAGCAAAGTCTGTGAGAGTGGGGATAGAAGACAGGGCCACTGCAGGAAGGCACAGTGCTGGGGCGAGTAAGGACTCAGGTAAGTATAAGGGGGGATGAGGAGCAATACTGATACCTAAACATTTTTAAAGTGGTTCTAAAGCCTTAAGGTTTTTCACCTTAATGCATTCTTATGCAATAAGGTGAAAAACCTTCTGTGCTGCAGCTTCCTCCCAGACCCTACCTTTTTCTTACCTTAACCCGATCCGATCCAGCAATGTGCACGAGCGCAGCAGCTCCAGCCGCTGTCTCTCTCCTCATTGGACAGATTGATAGCAGCAGGAGCCATTGGCTCCCACAGCTGGCAGGTGAGGACATAGGGCTGTGAATCCAGCCCCTCCTTGACACAGAGGAGCTAGAGTATAATGATCATATGACCACACTTTAGAAGATTACGAAAAAAAAGTTGTATTTTGATTTGCCTATTAATCCTTTATAATGGCGAAAAGTACTGGATTTGGGACTGGCATTCAAAGACCTTGGACTATAAGCTGCTACCTTTGGTTGATTGTACACTGGCAAAAACTTCTGCTAGGGCCACCCCTGTAGCATATCAATATAGTCCTGCCCAATCTGTGAGGCTCTATTTTTTTTTTTTTTAGCAAGCAATGGAGAGGGACCTGTATCTTATACCGTACTCCAAGATAAGGAATTTATAGGTAGGTCAAAATTCCCTAATAATAATTAAAACTGCACTATAGAAAGCCCCAAATACAAAATTACTATGTAAGAAGCATTTTACATAATAACGTTTTGTGATTTCATTGGAAAACACTATGGAAGAGTTTTAGTTTTAATCGGTCTGTCTGAGCTGAGCCTGATTCTGGTCACAAGAGAGGAGAATTGGTTTTGAGGTTCCTTGTTTCCACCCTGGGGAACTGAAACTGTACGGGATTCTGTGACATCTTACTGTTTTTTTGGATAAGCAATTCTCGACTCACTTTTATGTAAAGGTCAGTTTATTCCAGCGAGCCTCCCTTTATATTTTATAATATACTGAGAAGTAGCAGAGTGGTGTGGTGGATCCTACATAAAGTCTATTCAAATAAACCTGGGGGAAAAGGTGTACCTGAGAACCTGTTTGATCAAACCCTACAGAGAAAAATGTTATATGACTAACTTAATTATTAGTGGTCAACACATTCTTGTAAGCCTTTATTTTTCTCCAAGAGCACACACAGATCTCTGGCATTATTTTGTGAGTTAAAGAATCAGTGTATATTAGGGACAATTTATTTATTTATCATGGACCTCACTATTGTAAATTTTAAACTCCCTATATTACTTTGATTTGAGGATTTTTGTTATATCAGAGATGTTTCACTTGTATTTGATGGGTAGATGATATAGTCTCTTTAATGCATGCTTGATTGCATAAGCTAGCTCTGATAGATTTGTGGTTAAGGCACAATTCCTATTATATTAATCATACAGTACAGGACACAAGGATGTGCAACAACATAGCAACTTAGATCTGCCAACAGGCACACAAGGAACACAAGGTTTAAGGAACTCAAACAAAATGCTGAAATGTCCAGGAGACACTAAAAGCTCTGGTAGAATGTGCTCTGATTGGAAGGGAGACCATTTTCCTTAAAGGCATAGGCCCCCAAAATGAGTTGACTGATCCTCCTGTCAATGGTTGAATGGTAAGCAGGGTGTCCTTTACAAAGGACCACAGGCAGGACAAAGAGGAACTCAGTCTTGAGAATAGAGGCTATAGTTTTCAGGTAGACCCTGGCAGTCCTGACCATATTCAGGCAATGTCATGTTTTGGGGCAGGGAATAGGAAAAAAGAGGTAATATCCACATTGAGGTGGAAAGAAGACTATCTGAAACAAAAGAAAATGCTTTGCTCTCAAAATCACCTTGTTCTTGTGCAAACCAAGAAAAGTCTCTTTACAAGAGAAATATGCTAACTTAAAAATTTGGATTTTTGGCTGAGTGTAAAATACATTTTACTGATGTTCATTACCGAACACCGCTCCTGATCTTCTTAATCATTGGGTTATACTGCCCCCTACAGGAGTAGGACACGAGGCAGAAAAAAAGTCTGGCTACGCCTATGGGCAGTCCCAGGGGGTATACTCCCTCTCTCTGCTATAGGTACTTAGTTTTATTACAAGCAGTGTCAGAAAAATTACAACTGTGTCCGTCAATGAACATTAGAGAAATTGATTTTACAGTGATTAAAAAATCGAATTTTCTCTTTCGTTCATTGACGGACACAGCTCCTGATCTTCTTAATCATTGGGACGTCCCAAAGCTGTGTTAAACATGAGTTGTGGGAACAGCGAAAAAGAAGCTCCCAAGGCTAACTATAGCCAACCAGGTAAACAAGAGATCAACCAAAACAACTGGAGCTCAACTGAAAAAAACAATACACCCTCAAAGAGGAGCAGATCCTTTAAACAGCAGCCTGCAAAACCTTGTGGCCAAAGGAAGCATCCGCTGATGCCAACACATCCACTTTATAGACCTTTGTGAAAGTGTGCACCGACGACCAGGTGGCTGCCTTGCAAACCTGCATCACTGATGCCTGATAAAGGAAGGCCCAGGAGGCATTGAGCGCCTGAGTAGAATGCGCCTTGACAGGGAAAGGAGGAATCTTACCCTTAAAGGAATAGACCTTAACCACCGACTGTCTGATCCATCTGGAAATGGTTGCAGAGGAAGCGGTCAACCCTTTCCTAGGCCCATCTGTGAGAATAAATAGTGAGTCTGACTACTAAAAGGACTCCGTAGCTGAAGGATGGTTAAGATCCAAACCACCGAAAAAGAGGGAGGATGAACCCCAAGAGACTCACACCATGCAATGTAGGTCTTCTACGTAAGATGGTAGATCTTCCCAACTTTTAACAGCATTGGAATCACACTGTCAAAGCCAGCGACTGTAAAGAAGATGGAAGATTGATCCTTGGGACAGCAGATCCTCCCTGAGAGGAAGCTTCCAAGGAATGTCTTTGACCACTAGATCGGCGTACCAAGCCCATTAAGGCTAGTCCGGGGCCAATAAGATGATCTGAATCCCTTCTGCCTCGATCCAGCGTAGAAGTCTTGGAAGAAGCTTTAGAGGAGGGAAGGCGTAAATCAGACGATACTGACCTCACAGGGCCCCAGCGCATGTGTGGGGTCTGCCAGAGGATCCCGTGACCGAGCCACAACTTCTGCACCTTTCTGTTGAGCCAGAAAGCCATCAAATCCACCTGGGGGATGCCCCACCGGAGACCCAACTAATGAAACACCTGCGGATGAAGTGACCACTCCCCTTGGTCCAACGCCTGCCGACTGAGGTAATCCGCCTGTCATTTTTCCACCCAGAGAAGGTATACAGAGGAGAGGGCTGGAACCATTCTGCCCACCTTAGAATGCTGGCTACCTCCAGAGCCACCAGGACACTTCTTGTGCTCCCCTGGTGATTGTCATAAGCATAGAAACATAGAAACATAGAATGTGTCGGCAGATAAGAACCATTTGGCCCATCTAGTCTGCCCAATATATCTGAAACTTATGAATAGTCCCTGGCCCTATCTTATATGAAGGATAGCCTTATGCCTATCCCATGCATGCTTAAACTCCTTCACTGTATTTGCAGCTACCACTTCTGCAGGAAGGTTATTCCATGCATCCACTACTCTCTCAGTAAAGTAATACTTCCTCATATTACTTTTAAACCTTTGCCCCTTTCGTTTAAAACGGTATCCTCTTGTGGTAGTTTTTCTTCTTTTAAATTTGCTCTCCTCCTTTACCGAGTTGATTCCCTTTATGTATTTAAAAGTTTCTATCATATCCCCTCTGTCTCTTCTTTCTTCCAAGCTATACATGTTAAGGTCCTTTAACCTTTCCTGGTAAGTTTTTTCCTGCAATCCATGTACTAGTTTAGTAGCTCTTCTCTGAACTCTCTCTAGAGTATCTATATCCTTCTGGAGATATGGCCTCCAGTACTGCGCACAATACTCCAAGTGAGGTCTCACCAGTGTTCTGTACAGCGGCATAAGCACTTCTCTCTTTCTACTGCTTATACCTCTCCCTATACATCCAAGCATTCTGCTGGCATTTCGTGCTGCTCTATTACATTGTCAAGCCATGGCATTGTCCAATTAAATGCACACTAGACATCCCTGAAGATGATCCATCCAATGTTCCAGGCACAGTCTGATCACTCAGAAATCCAAGACATTGATCAGTAGTCTGGACTCTTCCAGTGTCCAGATCTCCTGAACAGAATTTTGCCGAGGACGCCTCCCCAGCCGGACAGGCTGGCATTCGTGGTGACCAATGTCCAATACAAGGGGAGGAAGGATTTGCCCAGCCAAAGAATGAAGGGGACTCTTTCGGTCCCCAACTCAGATCTGACTGTCCAGAGACTGCGGATTCTTATCCCATTGGGCCAGAATCCCCCTTGCCGGGACTTCGTATGGAACTGTGCAAATGGAACTTCCTCATAGGTAGACACCATCATGCCCAGCACCCGCATGCAAGTCTGGAGAGATGACCATCTGCTGGACAGCAGCAGACGAATTGCAGCCTGCAGTTTGCCCAGAGGAAAGAGCACTCTGGCTAAAGCCGAGGCCAGAGTCAGGCCCAGATAGTCCAGCTTTGTGGAGAGAACCAGAGCAGGCTTCTGAAAATTCAAGCCCCAGCCAAACTCCCTTAAGCTCGTATGGTGATTTCCAGGTTTTCCACTAGAGCAATAGGAGACTCCGCTTGCAGAAGGTCGTCCAAGTAGCCCAGTACCGTGATCCCCCACTGGCATAACAATGCCAGCACCAGGGCCAATACTTTCATGAAGACCCGAGGAACAGAGGAGAGACCAAAAGGTTTCTCCACAAACTGATAATGCTCCTCTTCCACGGCAAAAGCGAAGGAATCACTGGAGACCGACACATATTGGAATGTGAAGGTAAGCATCCTTGATGTCGATGGAGGCAAGAAAATCCCCCTGATGCAGGGAAGCCGCCACTGTGCGAATGGGCTCCATTCTGAACTCCTGCACCCGCACAAAGCAGTGCAGTGCCTTGAGGTCCAGAATTGGACGCACCTTGTCTTCCTTCCTGGGAACTGTAAACAGGCTTGAGTAAAACCCCGAAATCGGAACCGGGACCATCACCCCTTGAAGTAAAAGGTCTTGCACCACCCCAAAAAGAGCCTGTAAGTGGACCAGGGACAGTAGCACATTGGAAGGAAGAACCGTACCGGAGGGTAAGAACAAAACTGGATCTTGTAGCTGGACCAAATTACCTTGTGGACCCACTTGTCTTGTACCAGGGGAGTCCATGTGTCCAAGAACCTGTGAAGACATACCCCCTAACCCGGATACAGGTGAGGGCGTACCTTCATGCTGAAAGGGCCTTGTCCACGGGTTTGGAGAAGCCTGCTCTCAACTTGCCAGACCAAGTTTGCTTGGATCCTCCATAGGAGGCCCCGAAGGGCTTCGATCCCTTGTCAGTCGGCCCTGAGGACAAAAAAACATTTTATGAGCTGAGAGGGCCCACATCTACGATGAGGGTCCTTGCCCTTAGTAGCCTGCGGAAGGAAGGTACTTTTCCCCCATGTGAGACCTTTAATGATGTCATCCAGGGTAGCACCAAATAGGCAATCTCCCTGAAAGGGAAGATCAGTTAAGGCTTTTTTAGAAGTCTGGTCCGCAGACCAGCATTTGAGCCAAAAGACACCCCCAAGGACCATTGCTGAAACCGAGAGCCAAACCAGTAGGGAAGCCGCATCCAAAGAGGCATCACAGATGGTCCTCCAGCTCAGCAAAGGCAGGGGGGAGCTACTCCCCCTCCAGGTAACAGCGCAAAAGCTTGGAACCATTCGGTCAGAGTCTGCGACACCAGGGCCATGGTGAATATCGGCCTCAGTGCCGAACCAGCTAGGGGTGTACATATTGCAGGCCTCAGCCTCTGTCTTCCTGTCGGAATCATAGTTGCCTTGTCTAATCTGGAAAAAACCAGAGGGTCCACCACCGGTGGAACAGTCCACTTCCTAAGAAGGGACTGATAGGGATATCGCTTAGCAACTCGCTTAAGGACCCCAAGGGAACGCTTTGGTTGTCCTCACTCTTTAGTGAAAACTCTGTCAAAATAGGAGGGGAAAGGGAACACCTTTGCCACTCTGGATGGCTTGTGAGTGCCAAAGGGAACCTGCGCCTCTGTCGCAGATGCTGCTGCAGCTGTATCCCCCAACTTTAGGTCTCAAGCACAGATACAATCAGTGCGTCCACCAGCGTCGGTTGCAGAAGTGGAGGAATTTTCCCCGCTATCTGAGGATTCAGGGCCGGTGGTCGCAGACCCAGCAGGGTGACCCATGTCCTCGGCGACCGAATCAGATTCAGGATCTGATGAGACAGATGAGGCAGGGGAAGGTTGGGGCACTTTATGCCAGCCTGTCGCCCAAAAACCACCGCCACCTGGGACACGAAGCACTCCAGGACCACAGTTAGTGCATCGATAGATGGATGGGACCCGGAGGGCCCCGCAGCCCCAGAGAGGGGATCAAGTGGGGAGATGTGCTCCACATACGACATGAGTCACCAGGGGGACCCCACAAAAAGGTGCAAAAACACTGCTAAGGGACAACGCCCACCGCTCTGGAAGCACCCCCTAGTCGCCAGTAACAGAGCACCCAATCGATCCTCAGCAGAGAGGGTGAGGACCCCACCAGATTCACCACCCAGCAGAAACCAGGCACCGCAGCCACTAAGAGAACCTGCACTGCACATGTGGCGATCAGCAAATGAAAAGATCCAGAAGTCAGCACCAGGAGATTAGGACGGGCTCCCACTGCCGAAATCGGCACCCAGAGGGCTCTACTGTCATGGCTGCTGCTATTTTCAAAAGCAAACCACCGCAAAATGATCGCCGGCCTACACAAACATGGCTGCCATGCATTGAGCACACAGTCTAGATTAAAATGGCTGCCCTGCCCGGGACCAGGAGGCTCCCAGAGACCCAGGAGAAATCCTGAGGCCTCAGAAAACAGCACAGGCAGCAAGGGGGGCCCTGGCAGGAGCCCCCACCAGGTACAGCCCCCCCCACAGCTGATCGCCCTGTTGCCGGCGGTGCAATCCCCCACCCCCATCACCAGCACAGCACCCTGCCCCCAGCCTGAACAGTGGACCAGGCCACCCTATAGCCCCAGCATCAGTGAAGGAGGGGGGGGGGTGGATGGGGGGGCAATATGGCCCACAGAGACCATCAGACCAATGAGGGGGGTCCCTAACAGGAAGGAGGGGAACCCAGGGGGTCTGACTTTCCCATTGAGGGGCCCACGTCCACCCCAGGGGGAGAGGGGGAACAGTTACTTACCCTCCTAGGAACCAGGCAGGCACTGTTACAGATAGAACCTCCTCTCCATCTAAATGATGGGGCTGTCGGCCCGGAGGAATGCTGCGACTCGGGCTGAGACCCGGTCGTATACGACCTCGCAAGGCTTTTAATTCGCAGTTCAGCCCCGGTCTGGTGGGGCTATGTTGTGGCCGAGCTAGCATGGAGCTGAGGTATGTGCGTGCTCGCTGGCCAGACTGGGATGACCACTGGATCTAGATTATCCAGCCTGTCCCCCAGTCCATCAGTTGATTGTAGATCTCACAGGAAAAAAAAACAGGAGAAAAAAAATCTAAAAAGAAAAAATTGCTAGGACCAGAGAAAAAAAATCTATCTAAAAAGAAAAAATTGCCAGGACCAGAGATGCCAACAAGGAACTAGGTCCTTACTCCTGACTAGACAGAAAAAAAATTAGTACCTATAGCACAGAGAGGGAGTATACCCCCTGGGACTGACCATAGGCATAGCCAGACTTTTTTCCTGCCTAGTGTCCTACTCCTGTAAGGGGCAGTATAATCCAATGGTTAAGAAGATCAGGAGCTGTGTCCGTCAATGAATGAAAGTGAAACATGTCTTACAGATGAGATGGCAACCAAGAAGGCAAACTTAAAAGTTGTGTCTTCCAAAGGAATGTCTCTAATTGGTCAAAGAGGATCCATGAAAATCAGAGGGTACTAAGGTGAAACAGGAGGCCTAAATGGGAAAATGATGAGAGCAACTTCCTGAAGAAAAGTACTGATAAGGTAATGTGAAGCTGAAGAAAGGCCAGAAAAATAATGAGTCCTAAAGTTAACCTTTCTGTTCTCACACCAGAAGAAGTAATCCTTCAATATATGATGGTGAAGCTGAATGAGTTTGATTTCCTTGCTCTGAGTAAGGTGGGAATAACCAAATCAGGAACACCCTATCTTTTAGAACTTGTTTCAACAGCTCATCAGCTAGAAATCTGAAAATGTCTTTGTACCACATTCTTCTGGATCAACTTAGTTTAATGCAAATTACCAGGATCCCTTCCTCCTTTAAATGGCACAGGAGTCAAGGGATGATCTTCATCAGAAGGAAGGCATAAACCAGTTGGTTCTCGGTTGCAGAACGCTAATGGGTAGTTTTCACTTTATTACTATGTTGAATGTAATGAACGACATTCCCAGTTCTAAGGCAGGATTGGAGATCCACCATGCTAGGGAGTTCTTTGATTGACTTAACAGAAACATTGGGCAATTCAAGGATTGGGTCTGCTTGTTGCACATCTTAAAGAAGTTGAATTGAAGGGGCCTGGAGTGAAATTGGGCAAAGAAAAGTGCCTCAAAGGAAGCCATCAAGAGGCCCAGCACTCTTCCATACAACATCCTCAAGTGGAACAAGCAGACCCAATCTTTGGATGCAGAAGCAAATTGAGGGGTGGTGTTGTAACCTGAGAATTCAAGAGGTGGACCTTAGGGAGGCAATCTTCTCAGGAAGAAAGATTCTGGCATGGACTGCATCAAAGTTTAGACCCAGGCACTCCATACAGTATAGGGGATAGAGGGTACACTTTGGAAATTTGATTATCCAGCCAAGGGTTTGAAGGAACTGTATGGTCTTTTGGACATTGGCAGACAGCCTTGGCTGAGGAATCTTTAGTAGGTAACCTAAATGCCCTGGGTCAGTAGAGGAGCCAAAAGAGGGGCAAGCACATTTGTGAATGCTTGGGATACAGAATACAGCCTGAATGGTAGTGCCACAAACTGGAAGTGCTGGTCCCCCACAGCAAAATGCAAGAAGTTTTGGTGTGATGGGAAAATGGGACTATGCAAATGGGCATAGTTTATGACTACTGTTGCAAGATACTCCATTTGTCTGAGAGAAGTATTGACAGACCTCGTAGATCTTCTGAAGAAATTCTGGTTCTGGCAACCAAAAGAATTCAGGAATAGTGGCAGAGAAATCTGCTTCTGGCAGACAGGGAGCATGGTGCGTACCTGAGATGGTGCCAAAGTCAGACGAGGGGACTATAGGATATTGCTCTGGGAAAAGGAAACATCTATCACCCTGAGCATTTTTCTGTATTTAATGTAGGCAGTCTATGGAACACATGCTATTAGGGCTCTTCCACACGGTCCGCCTCCGTAGGCGGATCCGTGCTGCTCAGCAGGGGATCGTAAACACATATCCCCGCTGAGCAGGAAAGTAACATCTCCCTCTCCGCTCTGTGTGTGGAGAGGGAGGTGTCAGAGCCCCATGCGTCTCTATGGGGGAATGAGAGCAGACCGCCTGCCCGCTCTCATCCGATCCCATCCAATCTGATCCCCTGGATGGATGGAAAATAGGATTTCCATCCATCCGGATTTCACAGACAGGATCGGATGCGGATGGCAGCGGGTGTCAGCAGACATGTCCCCGCTGACATCCGCTGCCCCATATGGATGCATGGGGATCCGATCAGATCCGCCTAAAAAACTGACAGGCGGATCTGATCGGATTGCTCGTGTGAAAGGGGCCTAAAGCCTCGTATACACGCAACGATTGTTGGCCGACCGATCGGCCGTCTTTTGTCCAGTGTTGTTGTGTTGGTTGAAATGTGCTCTAGACTGCACACAAATTTTCTCGGCCAACAACAACCAAATTCAGAAGTGATTTCATGTGATGGTTAACTTTCTGTGCGTTTTTTCTTCTCTGAGCATGCCCAGTCTTGCTCATCTGATTTTTGTCTGCCGAAATCCGTACTGACTGATGGAAAATCGGCCGTTCTATTGACGGCCAACAAAAATTTTATAGCATGCACACCAGATTTTGTTCGGCCGAAAAGTCACAGTTGGTTGTCGGAAGCATCATACTAACGAGCCGACAATCGGCCGATCGGACACGGCCGAAAATTCACGGCCAACAATCGTTGCATGTGTACGAGGCTTTAGTCCTTTTTGTGTCAGCTCCATTGTGCCTGTGATCTGTCATTGCTAGTGAGAAGATACCAAGTGGGATACTCATGTTTCAGGAATAGTTTGACCTGTGGATAGTGTTGACCTGTGGATAATGCCAAGAATTGGATTTCATATACAGGGAAACCCTGTCTTACTGTATCCATGACACCAGGCCTATTAAGATTAAGGCTCCATGTACACGGGACGCTGGAAATGGCCGTTTAGGAGCAGTTGGGCGTTTTTTTCAGAAGCCCCTGAACCCATCTACATTTTATCTTATCTGTCCATGTACACCAGGTCGTTTACAGTCATTTGCAGGCAGTTGTGTTCAGGGACTGTTTTTAGAACGCAATTATTTGCGTTCGAACGTGTGTTTCCCGGCGTTTCAAACGCACAAACGCGTCCAAACGCGTCTAAACGCGTCTGAACGCATCTGAACGCGTCCGAACACGATGACCCGCGTTTAGCGTTCGCGTTTTTCCATTTTAAAGGGGAATAATTTTTTTTCACCTCTAGGAACGCTTCTAAACGCAAACGCCGCTGAACGCACGCTAAACGCGGGTACAAACGCGACTGAACGGACGTTTCAAACGTCTTAAAAATTCCAGCATTCAAAGGGACTTTTAACAACGTCCCGTGTACATGGAGCCTTAGTCTTTGCCCATCAAAATAAGCATACCCTGAAGTGGTTCTTAGGGTCATTATACCATAGACATGGACCATGACCTTGGACTTGTCTGTGCAGCTAATGTCATGCATTGGCATTTGTGCCATGGTGAGCAACTAACACAGGTTCCAATGCCTGAAGCAAACATTAAAGGCCAGCTTGCACTTTGGGGTCCAGGTACAGTCCCCTAGGTACACACTAAGAGTAACTGATCTGGAAACTGCTAGGTAGCAAAAGGCAATAAGCAGTCAAAAGCTGACAGAAAGTTCAGATGAAAAAAAACTTCAAGAAATAAATACACACCAGAGAAAAAAGGTCCATCGCCTAAGGAACTAGAAAAAAACTGAAGCCTCACAGAGTGGACAGGGTATATATGGTTATGCTCTAAAGGCAGCCCTCACTCCTACTTTAAATGGTTAGTCCACCTTTTGAAAAAAAATTAAAAGGTGAACTAACACTGTACACCCTCCTCACCCCCCCCCCCCGCGGTTTGGGCATTTGAAATCCCCACTCTTCTCCCCCATCTTTCTGCGGGGCTTTTGGGATGAATCAGAGAGATTCTCTGTGCCTGCAGTGGCCAATCAGAATTGCTCTGATCTGTCTTAGAAGCCATGCAGAAAGAAGTGGGAGAAAAGTAAGAATTTTAATCCCTGGACTGCTACCCTTTGCTGCATAGGCACTGACAGCTCATTGCCCACAGAGATAAGTACAGCAGGGACAGCAAGGGTGGGGAAGGTGTAGGGTGTTAATCTCTTTCATTTTTTTCTGAAGCAATTACCAAATAGCAGTTATTTTCAGCTGGAAATGTTGGGATTCATTTACTAAAGCCAAATAGGCTGTTCACTTTGCAAGTGAAATTGCACTTATCAAGGGAGGTATCCCCAGAGCTTAGTGAATGCAGTGCAATGTCACTTTTTTTTAATAATACATTTTATTTGGTTTTACAAAGTACAGTACTTTGCAATGTCACTTTGCAAAGAATACCCAATCACGGGCAAGGGAAAAAAAAAGAAAGCTTTTTGCTTGCACATGATTGGATGATGGAAGCAGAGCTTCACCTCATTCACTAAGCTCTGTGAAAATTGCCTTGCAAAGAGCAACTTTCCTTGCAAAGTGTACAGTCTATTTTTTTTCAGTATATCAACTCCTTTGCCTGTTAGGGACAGACTCGGCTTTGCTGGCTCCCAGGTCCATACAGTATAAAGAAAGAGACTTATGTGAAATTTTATCCACCTATCCTATCCACCTATCCACCTATATCCACCTATATCTGGACTCTATGCCTGAGGTTTTCATTATGTGGTGAATATGTGCCGAATATAATTGTATTATAAGACAAGATTTAGGATGAATGAAGAATGTTGAAGAACAAAAAATTGTGCATATTTTGCAGTGACGTTAATAGTGCGAAAAGCTATAATTTCCGATAAGCAATTCAGACTGGTTCCCTTCTGTTCCCCAGGCCACTGAGTGGACGATGCAATTGCTTCCAACAAATCCCCATTTCCCTCTCTTCCACAAATGTCCCTCTTTTAGATCTGATGTATTGATTGATGTGTATAAATTAATTAATTATCTAACCATTAAGTATATTTATATTGCTACTAATTTTATAGACAGCCCTTTGTTTATGCATATCTCTCACTATGTCATCAGGGAAGGGAAATGGGCAGAATTGATGTGGCAACATATCCTATTCTCCTATTCAAATAATAAATAATCTATCAGTTTTCACACAGAATGATTGTAATCTGAAAATATTCTCAGCACCTGACATAGTTACGGTCCCTAAATCCTCATGTTACCATTCACAGTGGCAACAAATAGGACAAGCTGGTCAGCATTTTCAGCTACTTTGCCTGGCGACGAAAACTACCACATCTAAATATAGACTCTATGATCTGAAGCATTACCCCATGTCATCGGAGCCAGCACTGTCACATACAACTATGCTTGAGTCATTGTAAAGTAAGTGAAATGTGGAGTGGCGATGGTAAAGAAAACCAAACAGTTGTGCAGGACATTAATAAAATGCTACTAACATGTAATAAACTACTGTGATTACAGATTACACCCATAATTACCTTTCTGCTGTAAGAACTATTGATATGCTAATAACAAAGCTATAACTGATGTCATTACTATACAAACAATGACAAGTTAATTATGTTTTCACATTTTGAAAACCTATGGATGAAAAATGAACATCTGTCATAATGAAGGCGCTTTTATGAGTTATAGAATACGTTAAACCTAGAGAATGGTCTATAGATTTTATAAATGATATAAGAAAATATAGACAAGAAGTAATAGTGGAATAGAAATATAGCTAATAGCAAATTAAAAAGAGTAAAGGTTTTGTCTGCAAAACTAAAAATATACAGCACATAGGGAGTATGATTGAAACAATAAAACTATGGTAAAAAAATATAAACCCAAATGATTCCCAAAACAACCAAACCACCAATATCTGTCAAGTTTTTTTTCCAGCCTGCAATAAAAAGACAAAGGGGTTTGATTTTCTAAAGGCAAATAGACTGTTCACATTGAAGGGGAAGCTTTACGTTGAAAGGGTATTTTTCCCAGAGATTAGTGAATGAAGTAAAGGTCTGCTGATGTCCATCATTCAATCAAATGCAAGCAAAATTTTATTTTTATATTCTAATTTGCATGTTTTTTTTTTGGCAAAGTGAAATTTTCCTACATTTACTAAGCTCTAGAGAAAACCCCCTTGCAAAGTGCAACTTCCTTTGCAAAATGCACAGTCTGACTGCCTTCAGTAAATAACTTAATTTGTAAAATATGGTTAGGTCCTATATATAGGTCCTAACTGAATAATGATATTTTCTCTTATACTTTTATAATCTGACCCTGATATAACTACTGAATAGATAGCACTCACCAATATTTCTGCAAGTGATATGATGTTACTTACCTGGAATATTACAACTCTGAATTTGTTCTTTTTCAGCATCTCTTCTTGCTTGGATTCTACCTTTTGCACTTGATCGCTCTGTCTATCTACTCGAGATCTTACATCTTTCACATTGGTGCTAACTTTACGAGTCTTCTCCAGTAGTTTATTTACTGTGTAGCTGGTATTGCTATGAGCCTGGGCTAGTTTTAGAAGGTCAATTTGAATGGTCTTGATGGCATTCTCCATTTCTCTGTGACGTTCTTCAATTCTCTTCTGGCTGGCTTGCACAGTATCCACAATTGTGGCTACTTTGTCAAGAACTGAAACGATAGTCAAGGCAGATTCATGATCTTCGTCATCTTCTGAGACAATGGACAAACGGTTTGAATCAACTTTGTCTGAGGTTCTTTCAATGTGATCCATTTTTTATGCCAAAACTGCAGGAGCTTGAGTCCCCTGGTTAGTGTTTAGGACTGTAGGAACAATTCTGGCATCAGAGCAAACAGACAGCTGCCTCCGAAGACCTTCAACATAAAATGGAAGGCTCCACCCTGAGGGGTTGGGAGGACATTTATATCTACTCATCATTCAAGCACTGAGAACTGTGGTCAACATGCCTTATGAAATACCAAGCCACTAAAATTAGGAAACATGCTCTGAGTAATAAATCCATGAAAGAAAATACTGTGGGATAGTCAACTCAGATATCCAGTTGCAGGCCATCTGTTGAATCAGAGTGAATGAACAGGTTACTAGCACTAGATTGTGTAGTATACAAAAACACTACATGATTACTAAATGTACACTGCATATTAGCTTACTGACAGTGAAGTGCACAGCCCAACATAGTCCCTTTCAAACATTTGTGATTCTGCACTTATATTTATCCCATTAGAAAAAGAAACTGAATGTAACAAGATGTATTTCTTTTAGTCACCTTAAAAGAGAAGTAGGGCCAAATTTTGTTTGGCTCTACTTCTCATGTACCTTACAGGACCGCACTTAGTTCTGCATTCCTGTGACCTGTATTCAGCCGACAGTGGGCTAAAGTTCGCTGGTGGCTGATGTCACTCAGCTGGTCCAGACTTGGGAGGGATCCCAACTTTAATGTCGGAATCCACCCAGATGCCTGACCAGCAGATGGCTTAGCCTCTCAGCATGCTGCTGAGAGCCTGAACCCAGCTGCTCCCGCCCCTTCCACAATCCAGCACTCCAGTCAGCACTGGAGGGGCAGAGCAGAGAGCTGATGACTGACGGCAGTGTTATTTTTGGTGTCAAATTTCAATTTAGTCTTGGTCATAGTCTTTTTACTAAAATGCCTTTATAGTTTTAGTCATCTGCAACTGTTTAAGTCATATTTAGTCAACTAAAATCTGCTCTAAATGTTTGCCAACTAAAATATCCTACAGTTTAATTGACTAAAATCTCCAGTACATTTTAGTTGACTAAAATCTAATGGGTTTAGTCAAACTGTAATTCATACTTTATACATTTATCTAGAATTTCCAAACACATTATATACTCCTGGTATAAACACAATCTAATAAGGAGGCCTGTAATTCACAGTGAGGAGTGCTCAGGATGGTCTGAGGAGGCCTGTAATGCACAGTGCTCTGCACATTGGTCTGAGGAGACCTGTAATGCTTGCACACAGTGCTTTGTATGGTGCTCAGAAGGCCTGTAATGCACACAGTGCTCTGGATGGTGGTTTGTGATGCACAGCACTCTGGACGGTTGTCTAAAGAGGCCTGTAAATCCTGCACAGTGCTCTGGAAGGTCTAAAGAGGCCTGTAATGCACACACTGCTCTGTTCTGTGGAGGTCTGTAATGCACAGTGAGGAGTGCTCTGGACAGTCTGAGGAGACCTGTAATGCACACAGTGCTCTGTTCTGAGAAGGCCTGTAATGCACAATAGGGAGTGCCCTGGGCGGTCTGAAGAGGCTTGTAATGCACACACAGTGCTCTGGACAGTGGTCTGAGGAGGCCTGTAATGCACAGTGCTCTGGACGGTGGTCTGAGGAGGCCTGTAATGCACAGTGCTCTGGACAGTGGTCTGAGGAGGCCTGTAATGCTACACAGTGCCCTGGGCAGTCTGAGGAGGCCTGTAATGCACAGTACTCTGGATGGATGGATGTCTGAGGAGGCCTGTAATGCACAGTACTCTGGATGGTTGTCTGAGGAGGCCTGTAATGCTGCTCAGTGCTAAGCACACCACGCCACTATGGTTGCTACCTTGCTTGCTGGCAGGGGAAACACTCACTAGCTTTACAGGCAGAGCTCCAGGGAAACTGGAAGTTCACGTGGGTAAACATCCCTCTCTCAAATTTTTGTTCCGTTTTCATTCGTTGACAAAAATGGAATTGATTTTCGTCATAGTTTTCATCAATCATTTAGTTTTCATCACTGGAAATATGCCACTGACAAGAATTATGACGAAATTAACACTGACAGTCAGCAGCTCTCTGCTCACTGAAGACCAAGAACTGAGCGATTGGCGGTCATTGAAGGTTAAGTTCTCGGTCTTATAGGCGGCAGGGGACAGATGCAGCATCAGACCGATACTGCATCCACCTTAGTGAGTATGATAATTTGTTTTTTCTTTAAACCCCACATTTCTCTTTTAACATTTTTTTTAACTCTTGTACCTATATAGCCCTTTTAGATCACAGAAATTTTTATTTTTTTAGCCTTGAGCCTTTTCCTTTGCTACTAACGTTGTCAATACTTATGATAATTGATAGTGAAGTAAGAGTTTAAGAGTACCATTTGTCCCCGTATGCTGGGGACAGTTCATGTTTTAAGGGTGTGTCCCTAGGCATTGTATTTCCCCAGCTTTTTATACACTATGCTATTATTGAGGCAGTCAACTTCTGAATTTGCCCACCCAGTGTTTTTTTTCCCCTTACTTTGTTATTAGCAAGGCTGTTTGCTTCTCTTATGGTCTGCCCACCACTGCCAGCTTGATCTGTAGCAGCATAGTGTCGGAGGAATTTTTAAAGCACATTACAGAATTCCTTGAAGCTGCTGAGCACAGACAGTGTGCCACTATGCAGTGACCCTGGACTGGCATGACATGACAGAGGACACAGGATTACATCTCTGGAAATGGAGAAGTATTATAGCTTTTTGCACACAAATGTCACTGGGACCCCTTTGCTGCCTGCTCAAAAGTTAGTGTATTTTTTAAGGTTTCTGACTAAAGCTGATTGGGTTCTGCTGTAATAGAAGAACTCAGGGGGAAAAAATCCCCATGCCTGCACCACAGGGGTAAGTGCTCATTTTGTGTAGGGGTGAGCAGAAAGTTTAAACTCACCTGATCCGCCAATCCTCTGGAAAACCCCGCTCCCTCACGTCCAGCGGTGTACTGTTCCTGCCGCCCTCACGTCCAGAGCCATGTATGTGATGATGTCAAGAACAGTTTATCGCAGAAGACAGCTAGACCGTGGGGGGGCTGCAGCGGCAGAGACTGGTCTTGCTCTGGGAAGATTGGCAGATTAGGTAAGTATATCTCTGCTCTTCAATCCCATAGACAAAAATGAGCAGTTAACCCATGCTTTAAGTTCCAGCTTCTTGGCACTATTTATGTATGTACAGTGAACTGCAGTGATGGAGCTGGACTTTGTTACTCCTCATCCATGTGCACAGGTTCTGGTATCTCAACACATACTGCTTCTGGACCTCCTGTGCTAAAAAAAAAAAGTAGAGGCATTAAGAAATGATTACCATTCTGGTGCCTGTCTTGCAACAGTGCAGTTTTTTTTCCAGAACCCTACACTTTGTGTGTTACTTATTTCCGTCCCCTGCAGTCTATGTGTTACTTTCTCTTGGGGGTATTTACTAAAACTTAAGAAATCTGGTACAGCTCTGCATAGAAACCAATCAGCTTCCAGGTTTCATTGCATTCAAAGCTTAATTGAACAAGCTAAGTTAGAAGCTGATTGGCTACCATGCACATCTCTACCCCTATGTGTTGCTTACTCTTGACCCTATTCTATGTATTACTCACTCCCGCACTCTCTGCATTATGCACCTCTGACCCAGGTACTCTGTGCATTACACACTCCTTTTCCTGCATTCTGTGTGTTATACACTCCTGACCCTTGCACTTGTGCATTGCGCAATTCTGAATTCTGCACACTATTTATTACTTGGAAACAAAAAAAAAGCAAGAGAAGGGCGCACCGACCTAGTGCAATATCATAAGACATTTATTGGAAAGTAAAAAAGAATGCCATACATCATACTCACAAACGTATGCTGAAAATGTGCATATAAAAACTCCTAATGCAGTCAGAAGACCTCCAGGACTGGGATACTTTTCAGTCAGACGTTCGTACTGATGGGGCTGATGTCTTTCAAGGGAGAACCCTCTTCATCAGAGCCACCATCCCAAATGACTTATTACACATCTATATAGCGCAGCAGAGCAGACAAGACCTTCCATACTGGTTGGTCCTGCCCCTCAGACATCATTAGCATGGAAATGATTAAATGTGATAAAATGTGATAAAATATACATAAACCTAAAACCACATTAGTAACCCATAAGCCACAGACCTATAGTCAGTCACAGCAAAAATTATGTAAAGATTGTTATAGTATAGTAATTAACAGTGCCATACATGCAAATATTAAAAATACATAAAAGTACACCTACTATATCCATTTAACAGCCCAGGATTAGCCAAACTGCTCATCAATGGGCTCAGGGGTGGATTCCAAAGCGGGGAGGTGGGGATTTTACTGTCAGCCCAATCTGAGAGGAGCAGCAGGGGCTCAAGCCGCTCTCCCGGTTTGCACCAAAGCCCCCTTGGAGTGCACGCTGACACTGGAAACCCGGAAGTTCAGATGTGCATGTATTCCACCAGCTGATATGTCACCTCCGGCCTCAACCGATGTCACATCTGGCTTGATCGGGATCCCAGAATTGACGAAGCGCCAGCTAGAGAAAGAGCTGGACTGATTAGCACAATAGTCGTAGCTATTCCAATAGGGAGAGTATACAAGGACTGGAGGGCCATAAAAATCAGAAAAGCCTGTATTAGGCCTTTGGTAACTTTAACAATTAAATAATGGATAACATGTAAAGTATTATAAAATGATATAAAATAAGGCTATAAATAGATGAAAATGTTATAAAAAAAAAAGGCTGTAATGATGTCTCCAGAAAGTCACTTATAGGGACCATACAGCTATCAGAACTCCCTAGAACTGCTCCTGTTCAAATAAAAAGGTGGAATCGCATACAATTGTATGTGAAAAAGTGGTGAGGAAAAAAAAAGGAGGAGGGGGTGGGGAAAGCGGATCACACCACCATATTTTTCCCCCCAGGAGAAGTTCTAAGAAGTACATAGGAAGGACACTAGTCAATCATCAAAAGACTAGACTGCCTAAACTAAAAATAAGTTTAAACTAATAACTTCATATGAACCGGGATCTGAGATTACATATATAATGGCATGGATATCTTACTGTACAGTGACAGAATCCAAGGACTAACAATTAAATCCTAGACATAATCATGGGACTCAAGTAATAGAATGACTGGGACTAAATCAAAGCCAATATGAAAAGAGGGGAGGAAAAAGGGAAGAAAAGGGGAATGGAAGGGGAAGGGTGCAAACCACTCAAACATATTGCAAAGGAAAGGGCTCTAAACAGGCTAATAAACAGGTCTGACGAATGGAATAAAATGGGGAGAGAGAGGCCAGTGCATCAGTCTAACAAGAAGGTCAGGGCAGGGGGAATTACATCACTGACTGGAGCTTAATTTCTTCATTCAGCCCTTTGGGGATGAGAGAACCTAGGGTAAAGATCCAGAACGCCTCTCTACTGCAGAGTTTCTGATATCTTCTACCATTGTCTAGGTCATTATTAATGGATTCAGTTCCAAAAAATTTAAGGCCCTCTGTGCTGCTATTGTGCACACCCGCAAAGTGTCGAGGGACTCTGAATCTTTGTTTTTCATGGTGGTGATATTGCTGTTCTGCTCGCTTATTCTAACCCTTAATGGACGTTATGTGCAGCCCACATACAACAGCCCACAAGGGCATAGTAGACCGTAAATCACGCATGAAGTGCCACAATTGATGAATTGCTGAATTGTGTGCACTTTTTCATTCGTAGCGGTCACTTCTTTTTTTTGCGGTGGCACATAGGAGCACAGGTGCCACAGTTGCTGATCCCACACCTGTAACTACCTTTCTGATCAGAAATGGTACGGTGTTTAGGACACCCTTCCTCACGTTTTTTAATCTACTTGGTGCTACCATACACCTGAGATCCTTGGGTTTCCTATAAACCACATAAGGTTGGGAGGGTAGATCATTTTTCAGGAAGGGATCTTGCCTAAATATGTTCCAATTTTTCTTCAGAATCTTATTAAACAGAGGTGCTTTCTTGTTTTATCTAGTGCAGAATCTCGCTTTGCTTTTTCCAGTCTCCACCTGAGTGTGTTTACTTGGGGATTTAGGGGAACTTTCTCCATATAAGGAAAATTATTTGAGGAATGTTTGCTCCAGATGGCTTTCCTCATAACCCTTCTCTTTGAACTTGTCCCTAAGGATTTTGCTCTGTTTCTCATAATCCTCTCTCTGGGTACAGGTGCGTCTCAATCTGCAAAATTGACCGAAAGGGACATTTTTGATCCATCTAGGGTGATGATGGCTACGTGCATGCAGATTTCCCGCACTTGGCTTAAAGTGGGTCCTTGAGATGATACGACCTTCGTTCCCTACCCGCAGTTCTAAGTCTAAGAACACAAGGCACTTTTCATCGACCACGTGCATAAACGTGATACCATACAAGTTTGCAGAGCAATGTTTTAAGAAGCCTTCTAGCTCTTCATCTGACCCTTTCCAGATGAATAACACATCATCTATGTACTGTGCATATAGGACATAGATGATGTGCATAAAGGGCCAGGTTGGCTCCGAATGGGTTATTGGCCCAGATGTATTAAGATTTCCAAAAGCCCATAAAGAGATTGGCGTAACTCAGAGCAAACCTTTACCTTCACCTGCCCGTAGTAATTGCTCAAAAAAGAGAAGTAGTTATGTGTAAGCATAAATTCAATGCTATCAAAAATGAAACAAGCTTGCTCATGATGAAAATTCTGACCCGCCACTAAATTATGTAAAATAGCCTGAAGTCCGAACTGGTGCTGTATAGAGGTATACAGAGTGGCCACATCGAGTGAAAGCCATCTGTAGCCCTCCTGCCATGTATATGACAAGAGGATATCCAAGGCATGCCCTGAGTCTTTTATTAAAGACGGTAAGGTGGTGACTATACCCTGTAAGAAGTGGTCCACATAGCAGCCCAAATTACTTGTTAAGCTGTTGATCCCAAGAATGATGGGTCTACCAGGAGGATGGATGGGATCTTTGGAATATGGTAGAAGTAAGGTACCATTGGATGTTTAACATATAGGAACTGATATTCGTCCTTTGTTAGTATTTTAGCATTGAGGGCTTGATAAAGGAGGCTTTTCAGTTCCTCCCTATATGTACTGGTAGGGTTACAGGGGAGTCTTTCATAAGTATGTTTGTCCCCCTATAAGCCTATCCACTTCTTTAATATACACATCTCTCTCCTGTATCACCAGACTACCACCTTTATCAGCTTTCCTTATGATAAATTCCATTCTATTAATCAAGGTAGAGAGGGGGCTTCTGATATCCTCATTTTTCTTACCATACTACTTGTATTTCCTCCCACTACACAGGGCTTTGAATTCCTCCAAAACCACCTTGGTGTGTATGAGCCTTGCCTCAAACGTGGGGAGCCGGGAATCAACCATCCCCTCACATTCTCTTTCTATATATAGTTCCTCTAGAACCTTTAACATGTCCTCATTTAGCTTATCAGTGGGAGAGGGGGGGGCACCTGATATTTTTTCGTCATTGGTGTCTTTATTCCTAATGGCAAAATATCGCTTAATCGTAACATTCCGTGTGAACCTATTGAGATTGATAAAAAGTTCAAACAAATTAGGGGGGCTTCCTGGAGCAAAGTTGAGTCCTTTTCTAAGATTTAGTTCCATTTCGAAAATACAGAATTGGGGAGATTGAAAATCTTGATAGTCAAATGTGTGTTTACTTCCTTCTCCCTCTTTTTGTGTTTCCTGCCTCCCCTTCTCCCTTGTCTTGTTGGTTTCCCCTTTTCCTTGAATATTGGTGTAAGGCCTTGAACGCATTCATCACTGCGGGTTCTGTCTCCCCCACAGCTCCCAATGCAAAAACCAACCCCAAAATAGAGGGTTAGGAGCTGTGTCTGTCAGAGGACTCTGAGAAAAGGATTTTACGGTAAATTCTTACAAAAATCCAATTTTCTCTTACGTTCCTCTGACAGACGCAGCTCTCTATAGTTTCTTCACCAATGGGAAATCCTATAGCAGTGTAGGCATGAGGGGTAGGAAGAACGCAACCAACAACCGTTAATGTTTCAACAAGGCTAGAAAACGTAGCCAACAGGGCAACAGAAAGCTCTCTAAATCCAACAGAAGCTTGCCTGAAAAACAAAAATTCACCCCATAAAGAGAACAAAAAATCTCTGCAGAAAACAGCGCCCAGCAGAACTCTGCGGCCAATCATCCAAGGATGCCATCAACTCAATCTTGTAGAATTTTGTAAAAGTGTGTACGGACAACCAGGTCGCCGCTCCACACACCTGAGGAACAGAAGCCTGATGGCAAAAGTCCAAGAGGCACTCACAGGGAAAGGAGGAATCTGACACTTCAATGAATAGACCTGAACAATGGTCTGTCTGATCCACTTTGATATGGTTGCAGCAGATGCAGCTGAACCCTTATGAGATCCCTCAGGAAGGACAAACAGGGAGTCAGATGTCTGAAAGGAGTCCGTGGACGACAGGTAAACCCTGATCGCCCAAACCACAGCCAGCGAATGCAAGGCAAATTCTTTGGGATGCTTGGGCTTCATTGAGGTGGAAAGCCGACACCACCTTAGGGAGAAAGGATTGGTTAGGTCACAGAACAACCTTATCTCTATGAAGACCAGATAAGGTGAACGGCAAGACAGAGCCGCCAACTCAGATACCCTGCAAGCAGAGGTGACAGCCACCAGAAAGGCAACTTTCTGAGATAATAAAGGCAGAGAGATTTCTCTGATATTTTCAAAGGGAGGTCGTTGCAAAATGGACAAATCCAAATGCAGAGCCCACGGAGGTAAAGGGGACCTCCTCGGAGGAGCCAAATGATGAACCCCTTGAATAAAGGTGTGAATCAAAGAGTTAGTTGCCAAGGGACATTGAAAGTAAATGGCTAAGGCCAACACCTGATCTGTAATCGTGCCCAAAGCCAAACGTTGCTCCACACCTTTCTGCAAGAAGGCTAAGACCCTCACCACCGAAAAAGAGCGAGTCACACCAGGCAATATACTTCTTCCGAGTAGGTTAATAAATCTTCTTGGAAGTCGCCTTCCTAGCTCACAGCCAGGTAGGAATAACAGAATCAGAGAGACCTCTGTCCCTCAGCACCTGGCCTTCAACAGCCACGCCATTAAAGCCAGCGACCGTAAGGCAGGATGGAAGATCGGCTGTGAGACAGCAGATCTTCTCTCAGAGGCAGCTGCCAGGGAGGTTCAATGACCATCTTTACTCGGTCTGCGAACCAAGACCGGCGAGGCCAGTCTGGGGCCACCAGAATCACCTACACCTGCTCCGCCGCCAACCTGCGGAGGAACCCGGACAACAGTTGTATCGGAGGAAAGGCATAAACCAGCCGATATCAGCTCCAAGGCGCCACCAAGGCGTCTGTGGCATCTGCCAGAGGATCTCAAGGCCTGGCCACAAACCTCTTCACCTATTTGTTTAGGCAAGATGCAAACAGATCCACCTCCGGAGTTCCCCCCGGGCACACAGGAGGTGGAAAAACCTCCGGATGCAGGGACCTTTCCCCCTCATCCAGAACCTGACAACTCAGGTAATCTGCCTGCCAGTTCCCCACTCCTGGAATGTGAACTGCGGAGAGGGCAGGAACAAGTCCACCCCCAGCCTGACAGGCTGGCATCCGTGGCGACCACCATCCACAACAGTGGCAGAAAAAACCTGCCCTGGCTCAGACAGAAGCCACCAAAAGAGCTCTGACCTTGATTGATGGCGGAGACAATCATCCTGTATAAAGACTGTGGGTCCGTGGCCCACTTGACAAGAATCTCTATCTGCAGAGGCCCTGTGAGAAATAGAGCGAATGGGACCGCCTCGAAGGTCGACTCCATGACCCCCAAAAACCTCATACACATCCGCAGGGAGGAGAGACAGTTGTCCATCAGCAACCTGATCTCGCCCTGTAAGGTCTGAAAAATGTCCTCTGGGAGCAAGACCCTCACCTGAGAGGAGGCCAGGATCATGCCCAGGCAGTGCAGACGAACGGACGGAGTCAGCGCAGACTTCTGGAAGTCGATGGTCACACCTAACTCCTGAAGCGTTTTGAGAACTCCAGGTCACTTGACAGGGTGACATGAGAGCTCGCCCTCAACAGGAGATCGTCTAGATATCCAAAGATCGCAATCCCCTTTTTGCGCAGCAAAGCCAGCACCGGGGCCAAAACCTTGATGAAGACCCTGGGTTTCTGACCTGCACCGCCTCCCTGGGATCCTTCAATGGATCCTTCAATGGATCTGGAGATAGATGGAGACAGGGTGGAGAGAATCTGTCTGCTGGGCGAGACCAAAATTCGGTCTTGTACCCTGTACGAATCAGGTCGTGAACACATTCGTCCAGATCCAGAGACGGCCAGGGTCCTGGAAAGCAACGCAGACGTCCCCCCACCCCAGAAGCGGGTGAGGGCATCCCTTCATGCAGAGGAGGATTCATCCGCTGAACCAGACTGGCTAGTGTCAGACTTACTCGACCAAGCCTCCTCGTTCCCTCCAGAGGTTTACCTTTTTCCTGTGCCCCTGAGGCACGAAAAATCCCCCTATGAGCCTTGAAGGAAGGCCCTCGCTTGCTGCGAGATGCCTTACCTTTTGCGGATTGGAGGAGAAGAGTACTCTGTGAGACCCTCGATTAGCTCATCCAACGAGTCACCAAAAAGGCGTTCACCCAAAAGTGAAAGATCAGACACAGCCTTCTTAGAAGCCTGGTCCGCCGACCAGCTCTTCAGCCCCACCATGCAGCGAAAGGCGATCCCCACCGCCAATACTCTGGCGACCAGAGGAGCCTTGTCCAGGGCCGCATCACACAGATATACCATGGCCTGGGCCATCTGATTCAGGAGCTCAATGAGAGTTGGAGGAATCGACTCAGCCAGCAAGTTGCTCTTAAGCACCTTGAGCCATCCCGTGACTGTCTGAGAAACCAGGACGTAGGCGAACACGGGTTTGAGGAGCAAGCCCGTCACCAAGTGCAGGTGGCGGGAAAGCGCTTCCATGCACCTGTTCACCAGGTCCTTAAACACCGGGGAGTCATCCACGGGTACCAACGTTGACTTACCAACCGTGACACAGTGTGGTCCACCTTAGGTGACACTGTCCAGTGATTGGAAACTGAGTCTGCAAAAGTCGAAAACGCTTGGGTACCACCAGCGTGTGCTTAATGCGCCGCCATTGCTCATTCATGGTATCGTGAAATTCCTCAGGGCAAGGAAAAACCTGACCCGACTTCTAGGCTTTGCGGGAGCCGAAGACAACCTGCTTTCCTGACTATGTGGGCTCATCATCTATATGCAAAGTCTCCCTGACTGAGCGAACCAGTGCTTCCACCAAAGCGCTTTCCCACGCCGCAGCTGAGGATGACTCATCCTCCTCGCCATCTGACTGTGAGGACAGGGATCCCTCAGGGAGGGCATTGTCTGTGGCAACCACATCAGGCTCTGAATCAGAGGACTGGGAGGGCATCGGCCATTTTTGGATAGCAACTTGTTTCATTACAAGATCTACTTTGGACACCAGAGTTTCTATGGCTGCAGACAGAGACACTAAAGAAGGTGATCCCGATGGTCTGGATGCACATATAAGATCAGAGGGGAAATTTTCAACTTGAGACTCCATTTTGAGCAAGGCAGAAAAAAAAGAGTATACCGGCCCTTTAAATTGCGATCGCGGTCCGCACCGCTACACCACGCTACAGCCGGAGTCCCCCTTTAGGCTAACAGGTATCCTGACAGGAGCCAAGTGTGTCCGAGTAATGCCCAAGGACTAAAAACGCCTTACTGTGCCAGAAACCTGGAGCAGACACCGCTCTGCAGTCTGTCTTCAGCAAGTGAAACTTCTGGGAGGAAGTACCCAAACATCACTAGAGGCTGAAATCCCTTAACATCAATAACATGATGCCATAGGAAAGTATAGGAAAGCACAGGGAAAATTGCCCCCGCCCACACAGCGCAGCCTGCCCACACTTAGGATGGCACCCAAAAACGGCACCAAACACTTAGCAAGGCAAGGAAAATGGCTGCTGCCCTTAAACTGATACAGCCTGATGCCCACACCCAAAATGGCAGCCGAAAACGGCGCCAATCGTTCAGGAGCCCAGGGAATGTGGCCATCATGGGAATCCACTACAGGGGACCCCCCAGGACAAGGTAACATCTTTACACTCCCCCAGGCGTTAGACGCCGCTAAAGCGCCCCCCAGCGGGAGCAGGGAGGGCAGAACAGCTCTGCTATCCCCAGGAGTGGGCCCACATCACCCCCACAGCAATCTGTCCCAGGGACAAGGGGGGTTGCATTACTCACCATACCATGGACCAAGGGGCTCCGCTCTGAAACAGCTCGCCTCCCACCCTGAGTGGGGGTGCTGCCAGCCAGAAAGGGGTACGCTGCAACTTAGGGTGTTCCAGGTCGATGCGTCCCGGCAAAGCATCTGCTCGCAGGCTCGTCCCCATCCGTCGGGGCTCTGTTGTGGCGAGGCCTGAGCGGACCACAACCTGCTCACGCTCGTTGGCCAGGCAGGGAGATCATAAGGATCTAGATTATCCAGTGCGAAACCCCAGCACGGCTGTCGCTTGTAGTTCACCAGGAGGATCCCCCTGACACTAGCTAGCGATAGTGAGTAAAGAGAAATAAACATAAACATTTTCAAAAGAAAATAAAAACTGAGACCGAAGTCCCAGCAGGGAAACCTAGGTCCTACTCCTTTTCTAGGCAGCAAGAAACTGATTAGTGAGCACAATGTGTCTGCGGTAATGTCATAAGGGACAGCCCCTATAGGCGTGTCAGGGCAAACTTTTTCTGAAATGTTTCACTGCCTAGTCTACTCCTGTAGATGGTGTATTACCCATTGGTGAAGAAACTATGGAGAGCTGCGTCTTTCAGAGGAGGTAAGAGAAAAAGGCTCCACTACTGTTGGGGTATGTCTAGTATCGGGACTGGTTGCTTCATTCCTGATGGTGTCTGGTCTACTCTGTTCCTTTTCCTTATGATTGCCATCTTAGAACTGTGCAGTGGGAGTACTGATGTAGAGTCTCCCACCACACACTGAACATTCACCTGACTAATAATGGCCTCATTCGCCCTCTTGTCCTTAGAATGTTCAACATGTTCCCTAAGGGGAGGTACAGCTTGCATATTAGGGCCATAGACATCCATAACCTGCATATTGTTCTTATTGGAATCTATCCTGATAGTGTTGGGGTTGTGCCATCCACTTTGAGTATTGTTAGTACTACTATAGTGGTTGTGTATTTGTTTGTGCATGTCTCTTGGCCTACAGTGGGTACGGAAAGTATTCAGACCCCCTTAAATTTTTCACTCTTTGTTATATTGCAGCCATTTGCTAAAATAATTTAAGTTCATTCTTCTTCCTCATGAATGTACACATAGCACCCCATACTGACAGAAAAACACAGAATTGTTGACATTGTTGCAGATTTATTAAAAAAGAAAAACTGAAATATCACATGGTCCTAAGTATTCAGACCCTTTGCTGTGACACTCATATATTTAACTCAGGTGCTTTCCATTTCTTCTGATCATCCTTGAGATGGTTCTACACCTTCATTTGAGGCCAGCTGTGCTTTATTATACTGATTGGACTTGATTAGGAAAGCCACACACCTGTCTATATAAAGGCCCGTACACACGTACCGATCGTCGGCATACAAACGTCGGTGGACGAAGGATCTGCCGATTGTACGCGTGTTAGTATGGTGCCTCCGACAGATGTCTGCGCACAATCCGCGGACAAAAGTCTTTCGTGCAAACATGAAAATATTTGTATGCCGACACCAGAACGGACGATTGTTCGCCTGTCAGTACACAATTCGGCCGACAGACCGCAGATTTGCAAGACTGGGCATGCTCAGAAAATAGAAAACACAGGGAAAGTTAACCATTACATGACATCACTTCTGCAGTCGGCGGACAAAATTCTTGTGCTGTCCTTGTGCTGTCTTTGCACTTTTCAGCAGACACCGACATCCCGGGGAGAAAAGAGGAACATTTGTAAGCCGACCATCGGTACGTGTGTACGGGGCTTAAGACCTTCCAGATCACAATGCATGTCAGAGCAAATGAGAATCAAGAGGTCAAAGGAACTGCCTGAAGAGCTCAGAGACAGAATTGTGGCAAGGCACAGATCTGGCCAAGGTTACAAAAAGATTTCTGCTGCACTTAAGGTTCCTAAGAGCACAGTGGCCTCCATAATCCTCAAATGGAAGACGTTTGGGACGACCAGAACCCTTCCTAGAGCTGGCCGTCCAGCCAAACTGAGCTATCGGGGGAGAAGAGCCTTGGTGAGAGAGGTAAAGAAGAACCCAAAGATCACTGTGGCTGAGCTCCAGAGATGCAGTCAGGAGATGGGAGAAAGTTGTAGAAAGTCAACCATCACTGCAGCCCTCCACCAGTCGGGGCTTTATGGCAGAGTGGCCCGACGGAAGCCTCTCCTCAGTGTAAGACACATAAAAGCCCGCATGGAGTTTGCTAAAAAACACCTGAAGGACTCCAAGATGGTGAGAAATAAGATTCTCTGGTCTGATGAGACCAAAATAGAACTTTTTGGCCTTAATTCTAAGCGGTATGTGTGGAGAAAACCAGGCACTGCTCATCACCTGTCCAATACAGTCCCAACAGTGAAGCATGGTGGTGGCAGCATCATGCTGTGGGGGTGTTTTTCAGCTGCAGGGACAGGACGACTGGTTGCAATCGAGGGAAAGATGAATGCGGCCAAGTACAGGGATATCCTGGACAAAAACCTTCTCCAGAGTGCTCTGGACCTCAGACTGGGCCGAAGGTTTACCTTCCAACAAGACAATGACCCTAAGCACACAGCTAAAATAACGAAGGAGTGGCTTCACAACAACTCCGTGACTGTTCTTGAATGGCCCAGCCAGAGCCCTGACTTAAACCCAATTGAGCATCTCTGGAGAGACCTAAAAATGGCTGTCCACCAACGTTTACCATCCAACCTGACAGAACTGGAGAGGATCTGCAAGGAGGAATGGCAGAGGATCCCCAAATCCAGGTGTGAAAGACTTGTTGCATCCTTCCCAAAAAGACTCCTGGCTGTATTAGATCAAAAGGGGGCTTCTACTAAATACTGAGCAAAGGGTCTGAATACTTAGGACCATGTGATATTTCAGTTTTTCTTTTTTAATAAATCTGCAACAATGTCAACAATTCTGTGTTTTTCTGTCAGTATGGGGTGCTATGTGTACATTCATGAGGAAGAAGAATGAACTTAAATGATTTTAGCAAATGGCTGCAATATAACAAAGAGTGAAAAATTTAAGGGGGTCTGAATACTTTCCGTACCCACTGTATGTCGCATGGTTTTACCCCTGTTGTTATTCTTACCATCCCCCTTCCCAGGAGCCCCTACATTTCTAGTGGATTGTGCGATCTCATTATTATTCCTCTTCCAATTAAACTCCCGCTCCTATAGATAGTCCTGTTTATCCCTCTCGAACTTAGTCGATTTTTTTACTGATTAGTTCTGTTTCATAGTCAACCATCTGCTCATTCACCATGGTGTCCCATGTGTTAAAAGACATCACATCAGTGAATGCTGCAAGTTCATCCTGGATGCTCACAATATCACCTCTTATATTAACCAAATGTCTTTCTCTTTGTGTGATAATGAGCTGTAACCAGGATTTATTGAACTTGCGCATTTCAATAATCCATTTATTCCTCAGATCTTCGTCTAAAAATTCACAAATCTTCCTAATTCTCAATCCTCTGGGGATCCTATTGACCTCCAGATATTTTTGTAGTAGGGTAATATCCCACCATTGAGTCATTTCTTTTTCCAACATGTAAAAGGCAGTAACCATCTTGTCCTCCTTACTGTGTATGCCAGGGTCAGTCCCAGTCTCAAAGATGCAGTGGTCTGACCTTCATGTAAATCAATGCTATTCAGAAAGCCTTTGGCAAGGGAGTTCCTTCATAATTGTAGTTCTTCAATTGATAAAACCATATTGGAGAACGAAGCAACAGGACCTCACATATGCAACACCTTGTACGCATAAACACCCAGCTGCTGGAGTTCCCACACTGTAATAGTACAATAGACACATTAATTCTCCTGCGCTCAGGTGTTGCATTATAGGAAAGGCTGCGTTGATGGCATCTCGGCTCTTGCTGCCCTCTCAGGATGATGGGCATCAACATAAACTAGAAACAAAAAAAGCAATACATATGTATTTTTAATATTTGCATGTATGGCACCATTAATTACTATACCATAACAATCTTCACATGATTTTCACTGTGACTGACTATAGGTCTGTGTCTTATGGGTTACTAATGTCGTTTAAGTTTAAGTTTAAGTGTATTTTATCACATTTTATCATATATAATCATTTGCATGCTAAAGATGTCCAAGGAGCAAGACCAATCAGTGTGGGAGGTCTTGTCTGCTCTGCTGCGCTATATAGATGTGTAGTAAGTCATTTGGGATGGTGGCTCTGATGAAGAGGGTTCTCCCTTAAAACGCATCAGCCCCATCCGTACAGATGTCTGACTGTAATGTATCCCAGTCCTGGAGGTCTCCTGACGGCATTAGGAGTTTTTATATGCACATTTTCAGCATATGTACAGTATGTGAGTATGATGTATGGCATTCTTTTTTACTTTCCAATAAATGTCTTATTATATTGCACAAGGTTGGTGCGCCCTTTTCTTGCTTTTTTTTGTTTCTAGTTTATGTGGATGCCCATCGTCCATAGATTCCATCAATGCAGCCTTCCCTATAACGCAGCACCTGAGTGCAGGAGAATTAACTTGTCTACTGTTTATTACTTATCTTGATCTCTGCACTTTGTGCATCACACACTCTTGATCCACAAATGAGTATACTTTTTTTCAGGTTTTATTTAACCATATCCTTCCCACTGTTACAGAAATTTGGCCACACCAATAATTCACCGTGGTGCACATAGGACCCCATCTCTAGTCTGCATATATGAGGCATTTTGTCTTTATATCTTGAATGCCTGCCTCTTGCTTCAAAAGTCTGTGATCAACTGTTCAGGGGGGGGTGTTAAAAATGATGGAGTGATTTTTTGGGTGTCTTGTTATGTGGGTATGGTAAAAATTAGTGTGGATAGTAAGGTGTCCCTGACTTTTTTTTTTTGTAAAATCTGGTAACCTTAATATATACAGTGGGGAAAATGTTTATTTGATCCCCTGCAGATTTTATAAGTGTTCCCCCTTCCAAAGAAATGAAGGATCTATAATTTTATTTAGAGGTGTATTTTAATTGATAGAGACAGAATATGAACCAAAAATCAAGAAACAAAAACACATTATACAAAAGGGGTTAAATGTATGCCTCATGCTTACTGACGTGTGTGCGGGGAGAGGGTTCTGTGACACAGACGCAGATCGCAGGTTCAGCTATGCTGAATCCTGTGATCTCTCCCTGTCTGTCACAGAGAAGATCCGCCTGCTTTGTTTACACAAACGGGCGGATCTTCTCACACTTTCCCAGATGTTCGGGGAAGAGAGACGGTGATTGCTGCCTCTCCCCCTCCGGCCCGACTCCCGCTGTGTCTAAACACAGCGGGAGCGAGCCTCGGGTGCCGAGACAGCTAGGAGTCCAGAAACGTAAGTCTACGTCGCTGGACCTAGGGCTGTCACTGTGCTGCAGTAGCATGGAATAGTGGTCACCCCAGCTTTATTTAAAGCTGGTTTGTCAAAATAAATTTTGTTTAAAAGTGTTAGTTAATTTTGGGGACATTTCCCCTTTAAAGAGTAACTCTACTTTTGTTGAGAAAAAAACATTCCCCTCTAGGTGATCTATGTACATTACAAGGAATGTAACAGACTTTGTTGCAGATTCCTACCTTTTGTTATTCTGAAGAAATCCCTGTTTGTGCCTCTGTGCTGAGTGCGTCAAATGGTAGTGGTCTCATAATTATCTATCAGCCATCGCAGGTACTTTATGTGGTTATCTGCCACCTTGATATTTCAAGGAGGGCGTTGTAATCTCTGTAAAGTAAAGCCCCGTACACACGTACCGATCGTCGGCCGAACGATCGGCCGTCTTTTGTCCAGGGCTGTCGGTGTCTGTTGAAAAGTGCAAAAGACTGCACAAGAATTTTGTCCACCGACTACAGCCGACTGCAGAAGTGATGTCATGTAATGGTTAACTTTCCCTGTTTTTCCTTTTCTGAGCATGCCCAGTCTTGCAAATCTGCGGTCTGTCGGCCGAATTCTGCACTGACTGGCGAACAATCGGCCGCTCTGGTGTCGGCATACAAAAATTTTAATGCTTGCATGACAGATTCTTTTCGGCCGAATGTGCGCTGTCGGCTGTCGGAGGCATCATACTAACAAGCCTACAATCGGCAGATCGGTCGTCGGCCGAAGCTTTTCGGCCGACGATCGGTACGTGTGTACTGGCCTTTAAGCTCGAGTTCTCAAAACTGAGCTATTTGCTAATGTTATTATTGAAATGATTTCTATGCTTACTAACAGAATTTATTTTGAAGAAGTGACATGCTTAATTTTGCAAATACCAACAAAGCCTTTTCAATGCCAATAAGTTGTGTGTGCTGTGTTTAATTTGTAGGTTTTAGAAATGGTAAGGTTGTTGGCAGGTTGCGGCCTGCTATCCCATAGCCAGAGTAAATTATTATTCTGGCTAAAGAAATGAATTAACACTCTAGCGCTTGACACGCCTAAACATGTTAAAACTTGTCCCCATCCAATGCAGAGTGACCAGCGTGCGTGCCCCCATTAATGCAGAGCGACCATGTGCATGCCCCCATTAATGCAGAGCGACCAGTGTGCGTGCCCCCATTAATGCAGAGCAACCAGTGTGCGTGCCCCCATTAATGCAGATTGACCAGTGTGCGTGCCCCCATTAATGCAGATTGACCAGTGTGCGTGCCCCCATTAATGCAGATTGACCAGTGTGCATGCCCCCATTAATGCAGAGCGACCAGTGTGCGTGCCCCCATTAATGCAGAGCGACCAGTGTGCGTGCCCCCATTAATGCAGATTGACCAGTGTGCGTGCCCCCATTAATGCAGAGCGACCAGTGTGCGTGCCCCCATTAATGCAGAGCGACCAGTGTGCGTGCCCCCATTAATGCAGATTGACCAGTGTGCGTGCCCCCATTAATGCAGATTGACCAGTGTGCGTACTCCCATAAATGAAGAGTGACCAGTGACCCATGCCCCCATTAATGCAGATTGACCAGTGTGCGTGCCCCCATTAATGCAGATTGACCAGTGTGCGTACCCCCATAAATGAAGAGTGACCAGTGACCCATGCCCCCATTAATGCAGATTGACCAGTGCGGATTAGAGCACCGCATGATTATAAAAAGTCAAGTCATCAGCGGGGGGGGGGGGGCAGAATTGAGAGGATCGGGAGGATCAGAGTGGCTGTGTCTTACACTTGCAGCGCTGCATGATTACAAAAAGCCGAGTTCTTCTGTTTACCCGGCGGAGAGGATGTCCTACAAAGTCCCGCCTCCTGGACACCGGCTCCTATGATAGACGTCACCAGTGTTCTGTCTATCATAGGTAAGAGATGGCCCAGGAGGCGGGACTTTGTAGGACATCCTCTCCGCCGGGTAAACAGAAGAACTCGGCTTTTGTAATCGTGCAGCGCTGCAAGTGTAAGACACAGCCACTCTGATCCTCCCGATCCTCTCAATTCTGCCCCCCCCCCGCTGATGATAGAAGGAAGCAGACTGCTTCGGCGGTCCAGATTTCAGGCCGTGTGGGTCCGGAGGCGGCCCGGAGTCCGCCTATTGAGGACCCCGGACCTATAGTATACAACTGTGACACAAGTCATACTGCAATTGATGGTATTAAAACAGAATGCACCCCAGAAATGTAATTTCCTGCCTGTAATTAGGTTACTGATTTCCCAGAAGTCTGCATTAAGATACAAGTCAGATTTTTGGCATCCCCTGTAACAAAAATGTAATTTTTGGCAAGATACTCCCAAAGGGAAATCATGTCTACAAAGATGCAGACCTTGTCATTTTCCTTATTAGGGCCTGGCAAGTGCAGCGGCTGATTGATAATAAGAAAGTCTTTCCCATTCACATTTACTATGCACATAACAAAAGGTAGGAATATGCAACAAAGATTGTTAAAATCCTTGAAATTTACTGTATATTGATCACCCAGAGGGGAATGTTTTTTTCTCAACAAAAGTGGAGTTATGCTTTAAATATTAATCCACAATGATAATTGCCTGTGCACTATGTTTTGATTTACAAATCCTGGATGACAATTAAAGATAATAGAAACCTATATGAATAAACCCTTGGCTATAGTAATTTAAAGTGTAACTCTGACAAAAATGCTTGTTTTAACTTCCGGCTGGAGTGTGGAAGGGTTAGAACCTCTGGCAGGTTTATTATTACCCATTCTGTCTTGTAAAGATTTTCCTTTACTGAAGTGAGGAGAATGAGGGCCCAGATGGCATTAAAAACTTTACAAAAATGTCTATCCCTTCTCTCTTCATACTTCTCTACTGAACTGATTTTCACTCATCATGTCCCAGTTACAGGACAGGAGATCAGGGAAAATCAATCCAAAAGGGACACACAGTCAGAATTGCCAGCATATCATTTCAATATTGGTAAAACAGAATAGTACAACAATATTTGGTTCCATTTTAGATTAGAGAAGGGTTAAAACCCTTATTGGATTTTTTTCATATCTGAGGTGCCGGTAAAGAGCTTTTTCCTTACTAAGACTCGATTCACACTGCTGTGACCTGAAAGTCGCACGACTTACAGTTTGACTTTGCCAGGCAACTTGAATGCAACTTGAAGGAACTTTAAAACAAATTCAGGGAATGACTGGGTAATCTTCCTGTAATGTCGGATCCAAATCACATCAATTAAGATGAGGATCCGACTTCCATTAAAGTCTATGGGCACAAGTCTGATAGGAGTCCCTTAACCGGTTGCCGACTGCTCACAGTATATTTACTGCGGCAGTCAGCCCCGGCCAGGCAGAGTGACGTAGGTCTACGTCGCTCGCCTGTCACTCCTTTTAGAGCCAATAGCGGGCAAGCGCGCGCCCACCGAGGCGCGAGCCCGCCGAGGCTCGTTCACAAAGGAGCGCGGGCGTGTGACCGGCGGACCCGATGTCCGCCGGTCACACTACGATCGCCGGTACAGCGGGAGAAAGACAGAGCGGCTTATGTAAACAAGCCGCCTGTCATTCTCCCCTGTGTAAAAATGAAGATCAGACGGTTCTACTATGTAGAACCGTTGATCTTTGTTTTTACACTAGGAGACCTGTCCCCCTACAGTTAGAATCACGCCCCTAGGACACACTTAACCCCTCCCTGTCCAATACAGTTAACCCCTTCCCTGCCAGTGTCATTTTTGCAGTAACAGTGCATATATATAGCACTGATTACTGCAGAAATGTCACTGGTACCCCCAAAAGTGTCAAAAATGTCAGTCAAGGGTCCGATCTGTCCGCCGCAATGTCGCAGTACCGCAAAAAAATCGCAGATCGCCGCCATTACTCGTTAAAAAAAAGCACCAAAAATGACAAAAATCTTTCCCTTTGTTAGTAAACGCGATAACTTTTGCGCAAACCAATCAAAATACGCTTTTTGCGATTTTTTTACCAAACATATGTAGCGTAAAACAATTTGGCCGAAAATGTTAAAAAATTTTGATTTTTACATTTTTTTTGGGGGGAATTTCATATAAAAAAAAGTGAAAAATATTGTTATTTTTGCAAAAATTACGCTCTTTTTTTGTTTATAGCGCATGATCAAAAAATCGCACAGGTGATCAAATACCACCAAAAGAAAGCTCTGTTTGTGGGAAAAAAAGGACGTGAAATTCGTTTAGGTACAGCGTCGCACGACCGCGCAATTGTCCGTCAAAGTCACGCAGTAAAAAATCGCAAAAAACCCCCTGGTCAGGAAGGGGGTAAAATCGTCCGGGGCTTAAGTGGTTAAAGTAGTACAGGTACCTTTTCTAAAGTCAGAGCGACTTCTATAGTGCTAATTTGGACAACTCTCAATGACTAAATGAGTTTTTACATGTCACGCAACTTGTAGGATCCTATGTCGCGGCAGTGTGAACCAAGCCTCATTGTCATCACAGCTACAATGGTTTTCACCAGAAAGGAACTGAGAAAAAAATATGCATTAGGGCACAGACAGAATAAAAAATGACAGGGGTTTTAGCTTTTCCTCTGCTCTACCTATTTTTGTCTGTATTGCTGTTGGTAATTGTCTCTGTTCATGTCTGAGTAAACTGCTTCCACCAGGACAGCAAGCAAGGGAAAAATTCCTTAAACAGAGCCACAGATAGTAAAAACCCATCAGGGTTTCTAACGCTTCCCTGATCAACCCAAAACCAATAAGTGAACTTACACAATACATTTAATTAAACATTATTTAAATTTGCATCATTAAAAAGAGAGTCTAACGTTTATTAAAGCAGCCTTTTAATTTTGTAATGGTGTCCAAATAAACATAAGTATGCTGATCAACAGTTTCAAGTTTTATTTTACATTAAATTTAACATTTATCTAAATGTAACAAAAGTGTTGTGAGATCCATTATATATCAGAGCTAAGGAAGCAATATCTTCCCAAATTATTATATATTACATTTGTATTAAAAAAGGAGCAAGTTTTGTTTTCCTCAAGGGTCCAATGTGGCACAGGAGCAATTGGTATTTTGTGTGGTGTCTTTTTGGTGCCCAATTGAATTTTTTTTTTTTTTTTTTCCTCATTGTCAGTTGTGTATAAAATACAGATAGTCACAGACACAATCAACTAAAAAATAAATAAAAGATATACAAAACAGTTACAGTTATTGACACCACAGAACAATGTACCAACTGCATTCCTCAGCCCTGGATGAACAGGCCAAATAGCTTATAAATATTAGGATTAGAAACCATAGAACATATTCAACATTTTACAACTACTCACAGAATACAATTCACATATCATGCGATAGCCAGTGTTAAAAAAAAAAAAAAAAGTAAAGTAAAAGCATAACTAAGCTCTATAAAACATTAAAATACCTATTCAACACAGTGTATTCTACGAAGTTTGGTTAAAAAAAAGACTGTAAACATTGTTACCTTTAGCTCATGCCTTGGGTGTTTATTACATTTTTGATGTTACTTTCATATCTTCAACCTCAAAAAGGCCTGAGCCTGTGTTCCATAGGAGCAACCAATTGTGGGGATACAGTGAACATTGCATCCACCATTTTGTTAGTTTCAACTAGGCAGATTCATAATACAGTCTATGTCATACTGGTAAACAAACTGCATTTTCAGAACCAGGCTTCAAATGAAATGCCTGGTCAAAACAGTTTGGCAGCTAAAGTTATTTTTACAAACTGTATGAACATCAAAAAAGTTATAAACATTGAACTGCCCTCAGTTAACTAACCTTTCCAAATTGTGTGGCTGGACCCCAACGATCTCACAATTGGGACACTTGAAGTGTCAAATGACTAATTTACAACCATGCGAAAGCAAATACACAGAAATGGAGGACTGCATTTTCAAGAAAAGAAATATTTAAAAAAAAAACCAAAAACAAAAAAAAACCAAAAACAAAAAGCTATATCCGTCCATTGCTGCCAGCGCTGATGCTTTGCAAATACAACAGACAAACAACAAGGCTAAACTATAAAATGTCAAAAAATAAGGCCTCTGAAATAAATATTTCCATTCTTTAAAAAAAGATATAATAAAAATGTACATCACATGGTCAATGTAAGTATAAAAAATAAACAAGAAAAAAACACTGAGGCTACACCATCCGGGATGAAGCATCTGACGTGAAGTGACCAAGGTTTTGCTTCTGTCGACGTCCTCTGTTGTTTTTCGGACATTTCCTGCAAGTAAATGGTACACTTTAATTTTGTGAAAGCATTCTCTTGTACTAGCAAATTTCAGCTAGCAGCCCCACAAAGTGGAGGCTTTAATACACAGCCATTCATTGAACCTACTTTGTTTTGGTCTCCTATTACAAGAATTTTAAAACATTTTAGTTTTGGATACAGTGGGATAGGGTTAAAAAAAATCTTTGGTTTTTACTCAGGGCTCCATTGGAGACATTTTACCCTCATTCCTGTCCTGCTGACAGGAGGGGTTGGAAAATCTACAACATGGACATTGACAAAAATAAAAATATCTTATATTTTTTTTCCCTTACCCCTACTCTTTTTTTTTTTTAATCTGTATTGCTGTTGGAGAGTTTCCCCTCACGTCCGGTCTTATAAAATATAGTCAGTAGGACAGGATGGGAGGATAAAACTGTCTAATGCAACCTTTCTCAACCTTTTCAACACAAAGGAACCCTTGAAATAAATTTCTGCTCTCGGGGAACCCCTGCTAAACATTAAAAATCTACAACTCATGACACATTAGTGTGACAGTCAGTGGGAAGAATGCTCCTAAAGCCTCGTACACACGCACCGATTGTTGGCCGACCGATCGGCTGTCTTTTGTCCAGTGTTGTTGTGTTGGTTGAAATGTGCTCTAGACTGCACACGAATTTTGTCGGCCAACAACAACCAACTGCAGAAGTGATGTCATGTTCTGGTTTACTTTTCGTGTGTTTTTTCTTCTCTGAGCATGCCCAGTCTTGATCATTACATTTTTGTCTGCCGAAATCTGTACTGACTGACGAACAATCGGCCGTTCTGTTGACGGCCAACAAAAATTTTATAGCCTGCACACCAGATTTTGTTCGGCCGAAAAGTCGCAGTTGGTTGTCGGAAGCATCATTCTAACAAGCCGACAATCGGCCGTTGGCCGAAAATTCACGGCCAACAATCGGTGTGTGTGTACGAGGCTTTACACTTGTCATCATTGGGAAGAATTACCCCCTTACAGATAGCTAAAAGGAACAATGGTGTCATTGGAAACTTATCTGAGAGGCAGAAATTGCCCATTGCTCAAGGAACCCCTAGCAACCTCAGGAGGAACCTTGGTTGAGAAAGCCTGCTCTAACGGATAGAAGTATAAAAAAGGGTTCTTGTTTCATTCTATCCAAAACAAAAGAAAAAAGGTTCTGCTGTACATACATTTTAAAGTTTTTCATGTCAACAAATTGAACCTGCTTGACAGGACAACACTAATACCTGTGTGGACTTATAGGTATATGTTAAGGTATTTCAGTCCACAGTGGATTCTACAGTACAGGCATACATTACTGTGCAAATGTTTTAGGCCTCATGCACACTGGACATTTTTACAGCTGTTGTTTTTGGTATCAGGTGTTTTTTTCTGCAGCCAGTAAACTCCCCAGTATGTTATCCTATGTGTCCATGCACACATAGGCTGTTATCAGCGTTTTTTGGGAGGGGCATATTCTGGCTGGAAAAAACCCACAAGTAGTGGGTTTTAAGTGGAGTTTTTCAGCTGTACAAATGCTCTAACTCTGGTAAAAGCTTAAAAACACTGAAAAATGCAGCTATTCGGCATTTATCAGAGTTTGTGAGCCATAAGCTTTTGTGGGAGTATAGTTTTGTTTATAAAAAAAGCTAAAAAATGCTGAAAAACGCTGCAAAACTCATTCCACAGCTACAGCTTTCTACAGCTTACACTACTGCCATTTTTATAACGTCTAGTGTGCATACGGCTTAGACAGGTGTGAACAAATGCTGTAAATTAAGAATGCTGTTAGAAACAAAAGTGTTAATAGTTTGTGTTTATCAATTAACAAAATGGAAAGTAAATGAACAGAAAAGAAATCCAAATCAAATTAATATTTGGCGTGACCACCCTTTGCCTTCAAAACAGCATCAATTCTTTTAGGTACACCTTCACACAGTCTTTGAAGGGACTAAATATGTAGGTTGTTCCAAACATCTTGGAGAACTAAGCACAGATCTTCTGTGGATGCAGGCTGCCTCAAATCCTTCTGTCTCTTCATTCAATCCCAGACAGACTCAATGATGTTGAGATCAGGGCTCTGTGGGGGCCAAACTATCACTTCCAAGAATCCTTGTTCTTCTTTATATTGAAGGCAGTGCTTAATCACTTTGGCTGTATGTTTGGAGTCAATGTCCTTCTTTAGAATAAATTTGGGGGCAATCGTTCGCCTCCCTGATGGTACAGAATGATGAATAATTATCTGCCTATATTTCTTGGCATGAATGACACCACTGACCCTGACCAAACATCCAACTCTATTGTCAGAAATGCAGCCCCAAACCTGCATGGAATCTCCACTATGCTTTACTGTAATCTGCACACTCATTCTTGTGCTGCTCTCTAGCCCTTCGGCAAACAAACTACCTCCTGCTACAGCTAAATATTTAAAATTTTGACTCATCAATCCAGAGCACCTGCTGCCATTTTTCTGCATCCCAGTTCCTATGTTTTTGTGCATAGTTGAGTCACTTAGCCTTATTTCCACATGGAGGTATAGCTTTTTGGCTGTAATTCTTCCATGAAGACTTCTCTGGACAATACAGTACATCCGGAAAGTTTTCACAGCGTTCACTTTTTCCATATTTTGTTATGCCCCAGCCTTATTCCAAAATGGATTAATTTCATTATTTTCCTCAAAATTTTTTTTGTTCTGTTTTTTTTTTTTTTTTAGCAAAGATTTCAAACAAACTTTTTTCACATTGTCATTATGGGGTATTGTTTGTACAAAAAAAAAAACAGAACAAAAAAAATCACACGTACATAAGTATTCACAGCCTTTGCCATGACACTCAAAATTGAGCTCAGGTGCATCCTGTTTTCACTGATGATCCTTGAGATGTTTGATGTTTCTACAACTTGATAGGATTCCACCTGTGGTAAATTCAGTTGATTGGACATGATATGGAAAGGCATACATCTGTCTTTATAAGGTCCCACAGTTAACAGTGCATGGCAGAGCAGAAACCAAGCCATGAAGTCCAAGGAATTGTCTGTAGACCCCTGAGACAGGATTGTATCATGGCAAAGATTTGGGGAAGGGTACAGAAACATTTCTGCAGCATTGGAGGTCCAGTGGCCTCCATCATCCGTAAACAGAAGATGTTTGGAACCACCAGGACTCTTCCTAGAGTGGACTGCCCGGCCAAACTGAGTGATCAGGGGAGAAGGGCCTTAGTCAGGGAGGTGACCAAGAACCGATGGTCACTCTGACAAAGCTCCAGCGTTTCTCTGTGTGGAGAGGAGAACCTTCCAGAAGAACAAGCATCTCTGCAGCACTCCACCAATCAGGCCTGTATGGTAGAGTGACCAGATGGAAGCCACTCAGTAAAAGGCACACCTAGAGTTTGCCAAAAGGCATCTGAAGGACTCTCAGACCATGAGACACAAAATTCTCTGGTCTGATGAAACAAAGATTGAACTCGTTGGCCTTAATAACAAGCCTCATGTCTGGAGGAAACCAGGCACTGCTCATCACCTAGCCAATGTCATCTCTACAGTGAAGCATGGTGGTGGCAGCATCATGCTGTGGGGATTTTTTTCAGCAGCATCAACTGAGAGACTATTTATAATTGAGGGAAAGATGAATGCAGCAATGTACAGAGACATCCTTGATGAAAACCTGCTTCAGAGTGCTCTGGGGCGAAGGTTCATCTTCCAACAGGACAACGACCCTAAACACACAGCCACGATAACAAAGGCGTGGCTACGGGATGGATGCTCCCCATCCAACCTGATGGAGCTTGAGAGGTCCTGCAAAGAAGAATGGGAGAAACTGCCCAAAAATAAGTATGCCAAGCTTGTAGCATCGTACTCAAAAAGACTTGAGGCTGTAATTGGTGCCTAAGGTGCTTCCACAAAGTATTGAGCAAAGGCTGTGAATACTTAAGTATGTGTAATATTTTTTGTTTTTCATTTTTAATACATTTTCAAAGATTTAAAAAGAAAGCCTTTCACATTGTCATTATGGGGTATTGTTTGTAGAATTTTGAGGAAAATAATATATTTAATCCATTTTGGAATAAGGCTGTAACAAAACATAAAATGTGGAAAAAGTGAAGCGATGTGAATACTTTCCGGATGCACTGTAGATGGGTGTACCTGGATCCCATTAGTTTCCATCAGTTCTGTGCTGATGGCACTGCTGGACATCTTCCGATGTCAAAGGGAAGCAAGCATGATGTGTCTTTCATCTTCTGCATTAAGTTTCCTTGGCTGACCACTGCATCTATGGTCCGCAACTTTTCACGTTTCTTGAGCTTCTTCAAAAGAGCTTGAATAGCACATCTTGAAACTCCAGTCTGCTTTAAAATCTTTGCCCTTGAGAGATCTTGCTGATGTGGTAAGCCTATATTGTTGCTGTGTCTTACCATGGTGTATGGCCTGTGACATGAAATTGTCTTCCATAACCTCACCTTAGTAGCAGAGTTTGGCTGTTCTTCGTGCAGTTTTAAAGTATAACTAAAGGCAAAGCTTATTTTTTTTAGTTTTGGATAGAGTGGAGGTGAATTAGAATGCTTGTCAGTTTCTATTGCTGTCTGTGACCCCATTAGGGAGATTCATCCTATTTGTTTTGTTTACCATTATTGAAAGTGAAAGTAAAAGAAAATCCCAAATTATGGGTTGTTCCCAGAAAATTAATAGGGGAAATCTTCCAATGGAAACACTAGTTCTGGTGACCTGGGGGTCCCCAAGGAATTCCCCTAATTTGTAGATTTTCTCTCACTTCCAGTTTGGCTACGGGATAGGAAGTGAAGTAAAATCTCCGGAATGGGACACGTATAGCAAAAAAAAAAAAAAAAGGGGTTATAACCCTCCCTTACTCTAAGTCCCCTTTCACATGTGCTTTCCGATCCGATCTACCTGTCAGTTTTTTCAAGCGGATCAGATGCTCCATGCAGCCCTTTAGAGCAGCGGGTGTCAGCGGAGACATCCGCTGCTATCCGAATCCTGTCTGTGAAATCCGGACGGATGGAAACCCTATTTTCCATCTGTCTGAAGGATTGGATCGCATAGGATCGGATGAGAACGGACAGGCGGTCCATTCTCATTTGATCTTCCCATAGAGGAGAGCGGGGATCTGACAGCTCCATCTCAGCACACAGAGCAGAGACGGAGCTGTCATCTGCCTGCTCAGCGGGGATCGGCGGATCGATCCCCCGCTGAGCAGAATGGACTCCATCAGGCGCACCACGTGTGTGAAAGAAGCCTAACCAAATGAAAAAAAAAAAAGAGTTGCCTATAGTTCTGCTTTAGGCCTTCTACAGAGCGGTTTCTGTTGTCGTTAATGGCTGTGTTTTTCAACCTACGTATGAAATTGATGAACATTCGCTCCTGCTTGGAATAATTGGTTAATTATGCACCTTACTCCAATCTGACAACATTCCTAAGGCTCCATTCACACCTGAGCGCATTGTTTTCAGGCATTTTTTTGGGCTTTTCACAGGCGTTTTTTTCTGACTTTTTTCAGGCGTTTTTTGCAGGTGTTTGGAGGAAGGCATTGACATCTAACAAAAACACTTGTAATCAGTCAAAAAAGAAGCTCACGTACTTTTTTGAGCTTCAGGCGTTTTTTCTTCTGGAGACAAAAAGCTCAGATGTGAACAGGTGCCATTGAAATGAATGGGATTCTGCTTGTTGTTTGAGACTTCAGAGATGAGCGTTTTAGGAGCTGAAATACGCTCAGATGTGAACAGGGCCTAAAGGTGTGCAAGTGTAAGAACCGAAAAACTGGTTGAAAGCCAAAGGGTAGTCACTCAAAATATTGATTTGATTAAGATTTTTCTTCTGTTTGTTTCACTTTGTATTTTGTAAATTGATAAAAATAAACAATTAAAGTATGTTTTTTTAAAGCATTCTTATTTTACAGCATTTCTTCACATCTGCCAAACTTTTTCACAGTACTGTATTTATATACCATGATATTGCATTCATGGTCAGATCTGCTAATAGGTCTTTTCCAGTAACAATGGACTTCACAATCAAATGTCTGACAAAAGAACCATTTGTGTTCTCCAAAGTAACCAATACGTTTTCTCTCTTTAAGCTTCAAAAAAAAAAATCATTACAGAAAGAATCGGCTGTCATGTAGAATACAAAATTGTTTCATAGAATTTTTCAATCAGGGGGTCCACAATGCAATAAAAAAGCAGGTGCAATAACTCCGTCATCATGACCAATCTGAGGTTTATTTTTAGTAGTTTAAGCTTTGTGTGACCAGCATTTTTAAGCTTAAATGCCAAGACCAAGTTTAGCAGCCGTCAGTTAGCTTTACAATATTTCTAACAATTTTTTCTGTTTGACAGCGGGTCTGAGAACTAGGAACACACACAGTTGCATGTTTCAAACTCTCTGCTGTGAGGTTAATTAGCATTCTCGTGGCATGGAACGTTTTACATTTTGACCTATAAACTTGTATTGCAGCCACAAATGGGTTAATGTAGACAAATTAAATTAGCATTGCTAAGGGATAATATGCTTGTGCACAGCTAATTAGTAAATTGTTCTTCCATGCTTGCCACACAGAAGGCATAACCCAAGAACAGGAGGATATATTGCAGGTCTCTTTTAACCCTGCTGCGTAAGATACAAATGAAATATCTGTATTGCCTCTTCCTCTGACAGTAGAAAATGCTGATTAGCTATAGCAAACTGGAAATTGGTTTGAAAGTATAGGGGTGATATCTGGAGTCAAATGCAGACACTTCAAGATTACTTTTCCAGTGAACCTTGAATCTGCTGCAGTTCTAACATGCAAAGTTCAGTTCCTAAAGTCTAGCTTGGGTCTGCTACCTGAGACTCCCTGCAGGTTTATAAGGCAAGGCTTTAAGCCCCGTACACACGATAAGAAATTCGGAAGGGAAAATTCGTCCGACGACCGATCTGCCGATTTTCGGATTGTTAGTATGGTGCTTTCGACAGCCGACTCACACTTTTCAGCTGACAAAATCCTGGTGTGCAGGCTATAAAATTTTTGTCCTCCGTCAACACACGTCCGATTTTCGTCTCATTAGTACAGATTTCGACGGGGAAAAATTTTATGAGCAAGACTAGGCATGCTCAGAGAGAAAGAACACATAGAAAGCAATCCAACACATGACATCACTTCTGAAGTAGAATTCTGTAGTACGGGAAAATTTGTGTGCAGTCTAGGCACATTCCAACCAACTGACACGCACTCTGGACAAAAGACGGACGACTGGTCGGCGGAAATTCGTAGCGTGTGTACGAGGCTTTAGGGTGGGCCAAGTTTGACTGCAAAGATCTGTTTAAAGGCCCGTACACACGTTAAGAAAATCTGTAGGGAAAATTCGTCCGACGACCGATCTGACGATTTTCGGATTGTTAGTATGGTGTTTTCGACAGCCGACTCCGACTTTTCGGCTGACAAAATCCTGATGTGCAGGCTATAAAATTTTTGTCCTCCGTCAACACACGTCCGATTTTCGTCTCATTAGTACATATTTCGATGGGGAAAAATCTTAAGAGCAAGACTAGGCATGCTCAGAGAGAAAGAACACATAGAAAGCAATCCAACACATGACATCACTTCTGAAGTAGAATTCTGTCGTACGGGAAAATTTGTGTGCAGTTTAGAGCACATTCCAACCAACGGACACGCACTCTGGACAAAAGACGGACGACCGGTCGGCGGAAATTCGTAGCGTGTGTACGAGGCTTTAGGGTGGGCCAAGCTTGACTGCAAAGATCTGCTTAAAGGCCCGTACACACGATAAGAAAATCTGTAGGGAAAAGTCGTCCGACGACCGATCTGCCGATTTTCGGATTGTTAGTATGGTGTTTTCGACAGCCGACTCCGACTTTTCGGCTGACAAAATCCTGATGTGCAGGCTATATAATTTTTGTCGTCCGTTATACAACGTCCAATTTTCGTCTCATTAGTACAGATTTCGACGGAAAAAAATCTTAAGAGCAAGACTAGGCATGCTCAGAGACGAAAGAACACATACAAAGCAATCCAACACATGACTTCTGAAGTAGAATTCTGTCGTAGGGGAAAATTCGTATGAAAATAACCTCTTCACTTTCCACATCAGACTAGCATGCCACAAAAAACGGACGACAGATCGTTCGATAATCTGATCGTGTGTACGGGGCTTAAGTTGTACACACCATACAACTTTTGTTGTTAGATTTCCTTTAGATTTACCTTCAACTATGTAGTGCAAGGGCCTGCCTGATTGCATACAATTAAAAGTGTTTGGGTTGGACCTCATATTATATGGTTTTGGTAAATCTAAAGGAAAAAATCTAAAGAAAATTGTATAGTGTGTATCCAGCTTTACTCCCAGCGTGCTCTAAAAATGTCACCTGATAGAGCAAGGAACTTTAGGTATCTGAATTTGTTTCCAGCTACCAGTTTACAATTTTCAATACACACTCTGTAACTAATAGGGAAATGGTAGGAGGCAGCAAGGGGTGGCCTAAGGACTGCTTTAATGTAAGGTCACATAAGTGAGTGAAATGAATAAATAATAGAAAAGCACTGTGTTTACACATTCTGCTGAACAATATAGGTCAATATAGAAATAAAAGAGCATCGCTTGATAAATTGTCAGTTGGAGCCTAGCACTGTGTCTACATGTAATGAATCCAAATTAGGCAAACCTCTTTTCCACTTTAGATCTATGGTTAGTTTAAGCTAGGTGATGAGTAATATATCCGCATGAGTAATCTCTAAAGGCTGCATGTCAGCTATGGAGCTGATTTTGAACAGTGTATGATTTTAGCTACTGAAGTGGCTAACGTATGTGTACAAGCTTACACATGTTGCTGAGCAGTTAATCTCTGGGAACAGCTGCTTTAAACTGTCCTCATTTGCTATGATGCAGCCTGTGTTTGCTTCTTTGCCATGTACAATTGAATAGTATACCCATCTTGTGTGATTTTACTAACCCAAATGGATTTCGTATACCAACATAAAATTATTTTAGCAAAGCCAAAGAAAAAGTATACAATATATTTTTAGCTATATATGGGACCCAAATACTTGAAAACTCTGCAATCTTTTTTTGCACCACCAATCACAAATGTAGAAGCCTCAGAATGTTATGCATCTTGTGATTGCTGCTTTGTTATATAAAGATGCATAAATGATATTGGCATAGCCTAACAGAAAATATATAATTTTTAGGTATATACGGGACTCAAGAACTTGATGAATAAGCAACCTTTTTGCACCACCAATCACAACTTTGGAGCCCTCAGAATGTGTTTGTTGTCCATGCTAAGATCCCTAAAGGCCTAAGAAGGAGTCACTGAAAGCCTCCCTGTACAGCAGGAATGTGCGCGGGTGACTTCATGACATGATGATATTTTCTTGGCATGCAAAATAATTTCATTCAAGGTTTTGTGTTGTTATGTCTGTTACCATGTATGGTAATGAATGTACTCAATGGTATAAATAAACAGGGGATGTTTTGCATTAGCATTGCATTTAGTCCTATTATGCATTCTAGCCATTATGTAAGAAATCTTGACATGCATATTTCAGAAAAACACCCTTTTCATAACATACCTTGTTATGCACATGACAATAGCAACTATAATGGCAATCTGCACAGCTCCGATGATGGCTGCTATAAGAACATGAGTGAGCTTTTGTCTGCTTGGAACCACGTACAGAATGTTGAAATCTGTCTTATCACAGTATTGGCCTGTGTATCCTGAGTCACACCTGTAAAAGAGGAGAAAATGGTTATGGCTACATATTAATAAACAAAGATTGCCTAATTTCTTCTGGAAAGGTAATTGAGCAAAAAGGACAAATATATTTAAAGTGGTTGTAAACCTCAGTTGTTCCTCTGTTATCAGCATGTGTCACTTCTGAGAAGTTCTCCCTACACGTGAGATAAAATTTGTGACCGGGAGGGAGATAAGCACACAGCTTGTCTATTCAGAATATAGAGAAAAAGGGGAAAGCAGATTTCAAGGCCCGCCTTGTACATATGGGATTGCAGCATCAAAGGTTTAAAGTCTCCCCGCGCTGGGGGTGCAGAGGGCCTTGTGACTGTCAAAAATAACTGTCAAAAAAGGGAGCATTGAGACCTATATGGAATGTTCTGGAACTCATCAGGGGGCTATAAAAAGGGTCTCCGGAGCAGTCTTTTGCCATTCGCCACTGGAGGTGGAAAGCGGTAGAGCTCTCCTCCCTTCCTTCCTTGTCCTCGACATGATATACTATATATGTGTTTGGGTCACCATTTTGAATTAAATAAAAAGGGGGACAATAATAGCAATATTGTTATATTTGATAAAAAAAAGTCAGCTTGAACTGTGATAACTGAGCTGTTATGCATATAAAAGTCTGGTTTTAGTTTGTTCTGTAAACCAATAATAAATGCCGTGACCAAAGTTTTCTCTAAATAAATTAAAATTGTTGTTATGTTATGGGGAAAAAAAATTGTTGTTGTGTCTTTTTTTCATACATTTTTGGAATAGATGTGTGCAACCCCATACAGCTCTGCATGTTTCGTTGTTTCTCTTCCTATGTGGAGGAGGTGTGTCCTTTTCCCCCAATCAGCTCTCACACAGTGTATAAGAGCTGTAACTGCAGCTCTCCACCCCCTTCTCTGTACTGCTCAAGGATGCAAAAGGATTTTTTTCACAGTTGTGCTCTTTTAACGGGTTGTAGACAAGAGAAGACTGCAGATAAACAATTACAATTTATCTAGGGGGATCTGTTTAATCTCTGTGTTTCATTTGAGGCTATTCATTTCACTTGGTATATGAGAGTGTTTACGACCACTTTAAACCATCACAGATCCATATGCAGTCCCAAAATATAATTCTCTGTTATAAATCATCAAGGGCTGAACATTTCTGAAGATCACATGATGTCAACAACTTGTAATTGTCCTCACTAAAAATCCATTTATCCTTATGGCCTTCAAATATGATTTTACTCAATTAAAATGGTGCTAGTCACAGAGTCCATAGCAATTTCAATAGAAAGTATAGTTTTTAAAATATGTTTGTTTATGCAATGTACTTGTTTTTTATTTTTTATTTGTATGGATGATCACAGGATATCAATACTCTTTCCATCATATTAAAAATTACTGTAAGTCATTTAAATGTAACCTACTCTTAAAAGTCAGTAAATATATGGAACATACTGTATAACTAGCAAAAATTAAGGAAAGAAAAAGATGGGGCTTTACAGGCCGGTGGGAGCAGAAGGATGAGAAGCAAAACCAATATTTGTAAAACCAAAATTACATTTTATTGATAAACATAGAATAAAAATACGCATAGACAACCATGCATTCTTGGAAATGACAGACTAACATGTATTGGTAAAAACATATAAAGTCACTAGCAGTACAGAAACAATCCCCAAGGGGGATATGACCACAAACGCCTGTGTAGGATGGAAGATGGGTCTCAAGTTGGATTCGGTCAAATATAGGTCCCCAGCAAGCCAACGCGTTTCGCTCAAGGCTTCCTCAGGGCCTGAGAGACCATAACAGACCGGTGTTTCTATAATAACATAAAGGCATAATCAAGTAAGTATTAGTCAGTCATACATTTCGAGGTATATCATACATGGATTTATCATATTTTAGTTACATTTGGTTGCGGTTTTGTACTGACCCTTATTGGTAGTGACTCATACTAAGCGACAAGGTTGTAGTGATGACAGATGCTGTTTGGAAGATATTGCTTCCGTATTTCCAATATGAATTCTTATACAGATATCATAGACAATTAGTTGCACTGGATCCAATACTTTAGAGTCCCAACTGCATCACCAATGGCAGGGCTGTGAATCAAAGCACCAATAGGCTCATAAGCCTGTGTCTATTCTAAATCCATAAAAATCTAGACATCTTTATATAACATTTCCACCCACCTTATAGGTTTACCCTTACTGTAACCTCTTGAACAGAAAGTCGCATTTAGAAAGGCAACAATCCTCTCCCTGGCGTCTTTCCAATTTTATATAAATATGTATATTCACCATTAGGTGTGATGGATCTGTAAGGTGGAAAGAATGGTGAATTACCACATATATAAGAAGGGGAGGCCAAGAGGTTACCATTGATTTGATAAAGTAAGAACAACTATGCCACAGATTCTGGCGGTATTTACAATAATGTCCAGTAATGGAGTTAAATATTGGCACCCACCTACGTTTACACAGGAGTGGCTTCAAACAGGACAGGAGTCACCCTTCTTTTTGCGATTCAAGAGATGCTAATGTTCGCGGTCTAGAAGCCCTGGGAGGTGGCAGTGAATGACCTGGAGGGAGGGATCTGTATTTAAAACATAAAAGGAGATTCTTCTGCCACATAGCTATACTCTCAGGCTGTAGAATTATTCCAGAAGAAGGAAAGTTATTGTATTAGGGAGAAAGGAGGGCCACACATAGGTACACCTACCTCTTCTTAATGTATGGAGTGCTCCAGGCAGGAAAGGGGGTGCATATATTTCATTTATAGGGACAATTGGTCCTGGGCTAATTAGCCCTGAAAAAGATGATTCAAGGAATTAATCAAAATACTTGCAGTATCCCAACCAGTGCTGCAGATAGTGCAGCTTCAATGGTACATGTCCTTTAGACCCATATAGAGTTCGCCCTACTTACCTTCATCTTCAGATTGCCAGACAGCCTGCCTACCTGCTCCATGTTATAGCCGGATTATATATAGGGAGTATGTCAGGGGGGACCGCCTCTATTGTGTTGTTTTGGCGCTCAAACATTCAAACCCATCCAGGTGATGTCTATGAGTGTGTGATTGCGGTCGGCGGTGGGGTCGCTCGACCGCATCATTTCAGGTCGCTCCGGAAGTGAAGACATAGTCTTCTCACCAATCAGCCCGCGGTTGGCGGCGGCGCCGCCGTATCCGCGTCACTTCCGTGCGCATAGGAAGTGCGGAGATACGGCAGAGAAAATCCTCCACAGCCGCGTCTGGCCCGCCCTCCAGCCCAAGGAACATCACCTCAATGCGGATGCCATCAATGCTGCATCCCAGGCGTCCCACTCCCACAGCTCCCTCTACTCTACGCACATCTCATTGTGTTTAAATTGGTAGTCCCTATGCTATCAGAGGACTCTGATAGCATAGGGACTACCAATTTAAACACAATGAGATGTGCGTAACTGTATATGAAATGAGTGGGTATATAAAATAAATGATGAATTTGCTCATATGCAGAGATTAACATATATATGTATCTTCTTTTCTGTATCAAATAGGTGACCAGCGTGGCGACAAGGAGTTGACGGATGCTGTTTTCTAAAAAATAATATGTCACAACTTTATTGACATACATATCGATAATAGGGTATTTGCATGATTGGATCTAATCATGGGTCCCCTATGGGTTCCTGTTGGGCAGAGATGTGTATTGGAGCATATTTTAGGAGACACCAGTAGAGGGAGCTGTGGGAGTGGGACGCCTGGGATGCAGCATTGATGGCATCCGCATTGAGGTGATGTTCCTTGGGCTGGAGGGCGGGCCAGACGCGGCTGTGGAGGATTTTCTCTGCCGTACCTCTGCACTTCCTATGCGCACGGAAGTGACGCGGATACGGTGGCGCCGCCGCCAACCGCGGGCTGATTGGTGAGAAGACTATGTCTTCACTTCCGGAGCGACCGGAAATGATGCGGTCGAGTGACCCCACCGCCGACCGCAATCACACACTCATAGACATCACCTGGATGGGTTTGAATGTTTGAGCGCCAAAACAACGCAATAGAGGCGGTCTCCCCTGACATACTCCCTATATATAATCCGGCTATAACATGGAGCAGGTAGGCAGGCTGTCTGGCAATCTGAAGATGAAGGTAAGTAGGGCGAACTCTATATGGGTCTAAAGGACATGTACCATTGGAGCTGCACTATCTGCAGCACTGGTTGGGATACTGCAAGTATTTTGATTAATTCCTTGAATCATCTTTTTCAGGGCTAATTAGCCCAGGACCAATTGTCCCTATAAATGAAATATATGCACCCCCTTTCCTGCCTGGAGCACTCCATACATTAAGAAGAGGTAGGTGTACCTATGTGTGGCCCTCCTTTCTCTCTAATACAATAACTTTCCTTCTTCTGGAATAATTCTACAGCCTGAGAGTATAGCTATGTGGCAGAAGAATCTCCTTTTATGTTTTAAATACGAATCCCTCCCTCCAGGTCATTCACTGCCACCTCCCAGGGCTTCTAGACCGCGAACATTAGCATCTCTTGAATCGCAAAGAGAAGGGTGACTCCTGTCCTGTTTGAAGCCACTCCTGTGTAAACGTAGGTGGGTGCCAATATTTAACTCCATTACTGGACATTATTGTAAATACCGCCAGAATCTGTGGCATAGTTGTTCTTACTTTATCAAATCAATGGTAACCTCTTGGCCTCCCCTTCTTATATATGTGGTAATTCACCATTCTTTCCACCTTACAGATCCATCACACCTAATGGTGAATATACATATTTATATAAAATTGGAAAGACGCCAGGGAGAGGATTGTTGCCTTTCTAAATGCGACTTTCTGTTCAAGAGGTTACAGTAAGGGTAAACCTATAAGGTGGGTGGAAATGTTATATAAAGATGTCTAGATTTTTATGGATTTAGAATAGACACAGGCTTATGAGCCTATTGGTGCTTTGATTCACAGCCCTGCCATTGGTGATGCAGTTGGGACTCTAAAGTATTGGATCCAGTGCAACTAATTGTCTATGATATCTGTATAAGAATTCATATTGGAAATACGGAAGCAATATCTTCCAAACAGCATCTGTCATCACTACAACCTTGTCGCTTAGTATGAGTCACTACCAATAAGGGTCAGTACAAAACCGCAACCAAATGTAACTAAAATATGATAAATCCATGTATGATATACCTCGAAATGTATGACTGACTAATACTTACTTGATTATGCCTTTATGTTATTATAGAAACACCGGTCTGTTATGGTCTCTCAGGCCCTGAGGAAGTCTTGAGCGAAACGCGTCGGCTTGCTGGGGACCTATATTTGACCGAATCCAACATGAGACCCATCTTCCATCCTACACAGGCGTTTGTGGTCATATCCCCCTTGGGGATTGTTTCTGTACTGCTAGTGACTTTATATGTTTTTACCAATACATGTTAGTCTGTCATTTCCAAGAATGCATGGTTGTCTATGCGTATTTTTATTCTATGTTTATCAATAAAATGTAATTTTGGTTTTACAAATATTGGTTTTGCTTCTGATCCTTCTGCTCCCACCGGCCTGTAAAGCCCCATCTTTTTCTTTCCTTAATTTTTGTTGGTCTTACAGGGGTAAGGGCCTAAAATTGCACGGTATTTTTTGTATATACTGTATAACTAATCTGTTTTATTGGCTGGTTTATATATATTTTCTTCGAAATACACTGTGTATAATTTCTGCATAAAACAACCGTAATCCTAATATTAATATAATAATACACTGCTCAAAAAAATTAAAGGAATACTTTGAAAACACATTAGATCTCTATGGGGAAAAATTACATGCTGGATATCTATACTAATGTGGTAATGTGTTAGGAATGAAAGCATGCCACATCGTTAAATGGAAATGAAAATGATCAAACTACAGAGGGCTGAATTCAAAGACACCCTGAAAATCAAAGTGGAAAAATGATGCAGCAGGCTAGTCCATTTTGCTGAAATTTTATTGCAGCAACTCAAAATGGTACTCAGTAGTTTGTATGGCCCCCATGTGCTTGTGTGCATGCCTGACAATGTCGGGGCAAGCTCCTAATGAGACGACAGATGGTGTCCTGGGGTATATCCTCCCAGATCTGGACCAGCGCATCACTGAGCTCCTGAACAGACTGAGGTGCAACCTGGCAGCGTCAGATGGACCGAAACATAATGTCCCAGGGATGTTCTACTGGATTTAGGTCAGGTGAGCATGGGGGCCATTCAATGGTATCAATTTGTTCATCCTCCAGGAACCGGCTTCATACTGTTGCCACTTGAGGCCGGGCATTGTTGTGCACCAGCAGGACCCACTGCACCAGCGTATGGTTTGACAAGGGGTCAAAGGATTTCATCCCAATACCTAATGGCAGTCAGGGTGTCATTGTCTAGCCTGTAGAGGTCTGTGCGTCCCTCCATGGATATGCATCCGCAGACCATCACTGACCCACCACCAAACCTGTCATGCTGAACGATGTTACAGGCAGCAAAGCGTTCTCCAGGGCTTCTCAAGACCCTTTCATGTCTGACACATGTTCTCAGGGTGAACCTGCTCTCATCTGTAAAAAGCACAGGGCGCCAGTGGCGGACTTGCCTATTCTGGTGTTCAACGGCAAATGCGAATTGAGCTACATGGGGCCGGGCAGTGAGCACAGGGCCCACTCATGAAGTCTGTTTCTAATTGTTTGGTCAGAGACATTAACACCAGTGGCCTGCTGGAGGTCATTTTGCTGGGCTCTGGCAGTGCTTATCCTGTTCCTCTTTGCACGAAGGAGCAGATACCAGTCCTGCTGATGTGTTAAGGACCTTCTATGGCCCTGTCCAGCTCTCATAGAGTAACTGCCTGTCTCCTGGAATCTCCTCCATGCTCTTGAGACTATGCTGGGAGACACAGCAAATATTCTGGCAATGGCACGTATTAATGTGTCATCCTGGAGGAGTTCGACTGCCTATGAAATTTCTATAGGGTCCAGGTATTGCCTCATGCTACCAGTAATGAGACTGACCCTAGCCAAATGCAAAACTAATGAAAAACAGTCAGAAAAAATTAGTAGGGAAAAAAATGTCAGTGACCTCCAAGTGTAAAACCATTCCTGTTTTGGAGGTCACCTCATTGTTGCCCATCTAGTGCACCTGTTGTTAATTTCATTACCACCAAAGCAGCTGATTAACAACCCCCTCTGCTACTCAACTAACCAGTTTAATATCCCAGAAGTTTCGTTGACTTGATGCTATACTCTGATTAATAAGTGTTCCTTTAATTTTTTTGAGCAGTGTATATAAAGTATAATTCATTATTCATTCATGATAAATGATTAAACATAAGTATGTAGAAAATATTCTCTTTGTGATACTGGGATCAGAAGGCACTGGAATTATTTCCAAACAAGCACTACAAGTTAGGTACTATGCTCCCTTCACACCTTGCTTGTGTGTCGGAACACACTCACTTTTTTGCTTGTTTCCACATGTTGTGTTTAGGGCAGCCTATTCGTTTTAATGCCTAAATATAGTAGAAAACACCTGTAGTAATTTCTTATGGTAGTGAGAGGTCGGTGCACTGGCTTGTAGTGTCCTCCTAGCACCCAAGCAAACATGTCGATTAGAGAAAGCCGGAAGCTTGATCTCCCGTAATGAATTTATTATTCCAGATGTGGTATGAAATAATACAGGGCTTACGCATTTCTGTGTGTTGCCTTAATTATAGGCTGAGCCGTATATTAATTTTTAATTAAATTAATTAACCTAGATTAATAAATGTATTCAATGCGGAAGATCAAGCTTGCGGCTTTCTCTCCAATTTTAAAAATTGCTCTGAACCAAAATTCATGGTACAATGCGTTCTGAAAAACGTTAGAAAAATGTATTAGGGTGCCATTAAAATGAACTACCACAGGGCTGCAAAAGGGGAGCAAATTTCTGTGCATTGCGGCAAGGGTTCAGTTTTGTGCATGTTTATACAATGCACAGGTGTGAATGAAGTCCAAAATGGTTGGGTACTACAGTGTAACTTTTTTGTCAAATAATTATACTTGATGATAAGACAGTATAACCAATCAAAAAGTCCTCAAACCGAACCAGTGCAAAGCACAGTAAAGCCTTCTTAGAACAATGGTATTTACATTTTAGGTTCCACTTATTTCCCCCCACAAAAAAGAGAATTATTTTCATTTTAGACGTAGGCAAGGCCATGCAGATCAGTGATTTTTTGCCCCATAAGCCAGATGTACTTCCAGACCTGCTGGTGTATAGTGCAAATATAGCCTAATATTATAAAACCATTTATTCCAAATTGCATACAGTGTATGGAAACCATGGTTTTCATGAAAAAGGGCTTGGGACCTAACAAGACAGTGTAACCACATGCATGCTGTAGTAAGAAGGGACTAAGGCTGGGTTCACACTACTGCGAATTGGATGCAGGTTTCCACGCATCTAATTTGCATGTCAGGAGAGTGTGACTGGTTCTCAGTGGAGGTTGCAGCAAATTCGTGTGCGTCGTCTTGTCTGTTTCAGATCCAAATTCAGCCAAAAATTCAGACCGAATTCAGACCTAAAACGGTGAACGGAACGCACTGGACCTCCTGTTGCGAGCTGCTCCGCAATCTAGTGTGAACTAAGCCTAAAATAATCAAAAAGCCCCTACCAAATCTGAGCAGAGCAGAGTAAAGCCTTCTTAGAACTTAGGCTGCATTCACATGTCAGCGTTTGGATCACGGGCAGAACCGCCCTTGATACTTCTTTGGAGCGTATTGCGTCCCGCGATTTTGTTTGCGCGATGTTGCCACGATTCGGCAGGCGGAAATCGCGGCAACATCACTCGGTGTTTGGGGCGCTATTGCAAATCAACGGGCAACGCTAGGCGTCCCGCGATATGCAATAAATCTCCGGATCGTGGGCGGAACCGCGGCGGTTCTGCCCGCGATCCATACGCTCACATGTGAACGGAGCCTTAAGGTATTCACAGGTCTCATTCCATGACATGTCCCAAAAATAAGTGTATTTTTCCAAAATTCCAGACAGTGGGCGGATGAAGATACTTGATGCTGATAAGAGTGCTACGTGAGTAAGAAAGTTAAGTAAAATCTGGGTTGAAAGTCCAAATGCACCAAAAACTGAAAGAACAGTTTTTCATTGTTCTTGGAAAATAAGTCACAAAGTCTGGCTTTCTTATACAGTACTGTATCTGAGAATACCTGGTGGCACTTATTCACTATGAGAGTTCAGAGTTTCAGGCAATAATCTTGGCCAAATCAAGTGATGATGTCACGCTGCTAATGGTATCACCCATGATGCAAAAAAAAACCCCCAAATAACTGAGACGGACATGTTCAGCGGGTATAGAAAAGAATTACCCCCCTTTAAAATAATCACATTTTGTTGCTTTGCAACATGAAATGAATACACAATTTTTGTTTTATCACGCTGTATTTACTTAAAACTCCTGGAGTACTCATTTCCCTCCCTCTTCTTTCTCTCTCCCTTCTTCTTCCTTTATTTTCTCACTGCACATATCCTTTCTTATCGGGCTTTTGTAGGATTCAGTGGCCGCGTATTTCCTTTACCCCTCCCTAAAAGACTCCCCCAACTCCCCATTTTTTTAAATTTAAAAGGAAAGGCTTTGCTCTCATGGGGCGATTTCATCCATACCCCAATGCAGGGCCGTGTTTTACCAGCACAGTGGATGCGTATATCCCCATGATAAAAGTTCCATGTTTGTCTATTGGGTCGTGTGTGTGACCCTGCCCAGAGCACAGATCTAATTGTCATGTGGAAACAATGTCTTATGAGAATTAGGACAAGCAAGTGGGTAAAGGCCCGTACACATGTACCGATTGTCCGCCGTAAATATTCAGCCAACGTCCAATCGGCCCGATTGTCGGCTTGTTAGTATGATGCTTCCGACAACCGACTGCGACTTTTCGGCCGAACAAAATCTGGTCTGCATGCTATAAAAATTTTTTTGCCAACACCAGAATGGCCGATTGTTTGTCAGTCAGTACAGATTTCGGCCGACAACAGCCATATGAGCAAGACTGGGCATGCTCAGAGAAGAAAAAACACACGGAAAGTTAACCATCACATGACATCACTTCTAAAGTTGGTTGTTGTTGGCCGACAAAATTCGTGTGCAGTCTTGAGCACTTTTCAACCAACACGACAGCACTGGACACAAGACGGCCAATCGTTTGGCCGACAATCGATACGTGTGTACAGGGCTTTATTCAATCCACAAATGCCTATTCCAGACATGAATATTAGTGTTCAAATACACTGTATTTCTAAAGTATACTACAAATTTCGGATTTCTCAAAAAACAAAGGCAACAAGTCTCAAATAATATAAAATCTACATGACACCACATTGAATTTAAAGCTTCCCTAATATGTGCTACCAAACCTCCACAACACAGTCAGCAACAACTGTACATATGTCAATGCTTCCCTGACCCAACCTGACCCCTTCTATGCTAGATAGGCTAGTCATTACGTCTGTTGTGTTGTAACTTGAATTACTGATTAATGGCAAGACATCTGAATCCATTTGTGTTTCTCCCTGTTCCTAAGATCCTCAATATGCTACTGTGATTATGCAACAATTACATGATACATGGCTCTATATATAGTACAATGCATAGTGTGCATGAGATATAAGTAACTAGACATCTGTACATCTTTGCCTAGGAGTACAAGTAAACCTTAATATTCTAGTAATTGCTTTCTAAAACATCTGTTAGAGGAATTCCAGGTGTGACTATTTTATACATCTTGGGCAAATGTAGCTAAGCATATTCAGTACCATACCTGCCCCTGGAAGCTGGAAATCACTGTAGACACAGCTACTCCACTTGCTTCTGGGTTCAGTGCTGAGCTGCTGGCTTGGTGCATTCTGAATATAGGAGGTTGTGGCTCAGTATGGGCCCACTCAGAGAATGCTTTGCATTTTCTGAATAAATGAAAAGTGTTCTCTGATTGGACAAGGTGGAGAGGCAGGACAGTGATGTCAGGTATCGTGTATACATAGTTACATTGGTCGAAGCTGGACAAATGTAACTAAAAATACACCAAATACAACGCATGGAATTCATTGTTAAAAGAGAAGTTCAGGAATCACAAGAAAGAAACAATCCCCTTGATTGGCTGCAGCACCGACCCAGCTGCAGCCGTCCCCCACAGCACTTAAGACCGACAACTGAGCAAACACAGCTGATCATTTAGCTCTTGGTCCTCAGCCTGCAGGGAGGTGGTGACTGTCAGTTACTGGCTCTCTGTTCTGCCCCTTCAGCGTTTGCTGGAATGCTGGGCTGTGTAGGTGGCGGGAACGGCTGTTCAGGCTCTCAGTTGTTCAGTGCTGATCCAGGCATCTAATGGCACTTTTGTGGCGCTTTTCCACTGCATGGAACCGTCCCGGTTCGGCACGCTTTTGTGCTTTTCCACTGCGGTACCGCATGGTATAGGGTCGGAACGGTTCGGTACGGTACGGTATAGGTTTGCTTTTCCACTGCATGGAACCGAACGGTACGGTACGGTACGGCTCTGAAAAAACAGTACCTACTCGATTGTGGTTCCAACAGGTACCAAACTGGTACCATATCCCACAATCCTTTGCATGCAGTCACTACTAGCCACTGATTGGTCAGAGAATCACACCCACCCCGTTGTTATCCCGCCCACTTAACTTTAGTACTACTTTAGTGGAAAAGCAAACCTATACCGTACCGTACCGAACCGTTCCGACACTATACCATGCGGTACCGCAGTGGAAAAGCAAACCGGGCCAAGCAGGGCCGAGTAGAGCCGAGCCGGTACTAGCCGGTACTTGCAGTGGAAAAGTGCCATTGCACTGCACTGTAAGTTTGTTTTTCAAAAGTGCAAGCTCTCCAGCAGAATGTATCAGTTACATTGATTAAATAAACTCATTACCACTACCAGGGGTGCTTACAATGAATAGCTTTTATTTATGCAAAACCTTTATCCTAAAAGGAAAAATCTGTTTGCTGTAACTGCATTTAAAGTATTAGCTTCAGTTTGGCTTCAATTTGTTTAGAGTGTCAATTCTGCTAGTACACCCAACAATCCCCTCCCCTCAGATTGACAATGCTGCTGTCCAAAGGTGCCCCCTGTGCTCATGCATCCAGAGTGGGGGCACTCTGATCCAGGAAGAGTGTTAGTGGTCAGAAAACCGGAGGAAAACAGAGGGAAAAAGCCCAAGAAAACTGATGCATCCACCACTGATGATTGGTAAGGTGCAATAAATTACAGTTTTGGCATTGGGTTTAATACCGCTTTAAGTCACTATTAGATGGGCACCTTAAAGACCACAACATACAGGGGTATACAATGTACTAACACACACATCATAGGTTGAACTGGATGGACTGATGTCTTTTTTCAACCTCACAAACTATGTAACTAAGTAGAGCGGTCTGCTTTAAGGGTTTTCACCGGTTTTCAATTCTTCACTTTTTTTTACTTAGCTAAGTGCATATTACAAATTACTACTGGGAAAAGTTTATGTTCTAGGAAAAGAGTGAGTGACGGTCTATACATTAATTTGTTATAAAGTGGAAAAGTCAAATGAAAATAGGAAAAAATTGATTGAAAGCAAGCTCATGTTTATTTCAAATGCATTTTTATTAGAAACATCATCGTCTGAATTATTTATCATCACTTCCAGAGATAGTATATTTATTTAGATATTTTGGCTGTGTATTAAATGTATTTTATAGTACATCTTAATCAAAACAGCCCCTTTAGAAATGAAAGTGAAGGCTTACCAGGTCTGGGATGCTCTACCCTGCAGGCCTTCTTTCACTGCTAAAGGAATTCAAATAGATTTATCGTTGTAACTTATATTAAAATGACAATATCATACAGAGGTGGTTTTTGTGATAAGGCTTTGAGATTATACCGATGCAAAATGAAAATTGTTTTTTTTTTATAACTTGCAAACATGTTTTTAGTTTCCAGTTCTTTATTTTGCCAAGTCCTTTAAGTACAGGATTTTTGATATGACTATTTCTTCTCCATAAATTGGTGAGTAAAACTAGCCATAGATGGACAGCTGTCTCTAAGAATGACAGACAGGGAGACAACTGGCTATCAACTGTACTGCCAGGATTTGCTCTTTCTAGTGCGGCTGACCCAACAGACATGGTCAGTAATATGGAGATTTTTGCATGCAAGATATAGACATTTTTGTACAAACAGATCTCAATATGTGTCCTGCCTGAGATGTTATAACCAATGGACCTCTAGATCAGTGGAGTTCTGTGGAACCCTAGGTTTCCTCCAGAGGTTGCTAGGGGTTCCTTGAGCAATTCTGCCTCTCAGATAAGTTCCCACTGACACCATTGATCTTTTTAGCTATCTGGAAGAAGGTAATTCTTCCCAATGTCCACAAGTGTAAGGAACATTTATCCCACTGACCATCACACTAATGTATCATTAATTGTAAATATAGTCATTTTTACCAGGGGTTCCCTGAGACCTGAAAATTATTTCAAGGGTTCCTCCACGTTGAAAGGGTTGAGAAAGGCCGCTCTAGATGGAGGCCGTGTTGTGTCTTCTCATATTGCTCCTGCATTCCGTATGTGCCTTTACAAGCTCCTTAACCTCCTTAGCGGTAATCCCGAGCGTGACTCGGGGTTGGTTTTTCATATCAGGAGCGCTAACCCCGAGTCACGCTCGGGGTGGATTGCAGAGAGCGCAGCGGTGTTCTCTTACCTTCTCCTGGCGATCCAGCGATGATCTCTCATTGCTGTGACCGCCAGCCGAGAGTCCCGCCGCTCCTCCGTCGGTCTCCGTCGCTCTGATCACTTCCTAGTTCCGTTCCCTGCAGCAGCAATGCTGCATGGGAGCGGAACTAGGGAGGGAAATTAAAAAAAAAAAAAACGTTGCACAAAACACAAAACACATTTTATATTATATATATATATGCACACACACATATATCTATATATAATATATAATGCATGAATTATAATCTAATCAATAATATAATTTTATTATACATATTATATATTAAATAATAAAATAATATTATTGATTCGATTATAATTCTCGTGTTTGTGTTTCAAATTTATCACATCTGGGATGTCTACTACACTCTTGTTTTGGTCAGGTTTAAGTCAGTAATTACTAAGAATTGTAGGCCTATAATACATAATGCCAAATTTCCATGAAAAGAATTGTACCGCTTTTGGTATGTAATTCCTGACAGAATCATACCGCCAGGGAGGTTAAAGTGTTTGTTACCACAACATTTCATATTCCTGATATGTGTCTTCTGTAGCATGTAATTGTATGAGAAAGTATCATGTTCTCTTTGTATTGCTTCCTTTCTGTGAAATCCCCAGTGTTCCTGCAAGTCCCTCTGCTTCCCTATTAAAAACTGACCACACTAAGCAGGAGAACAGACTGTGGTCAGTCCTCTAGCTATGCTGGGAACTCAGCTTGCTCTCCTCCAATGACACCCCCCCCTGGACAGCCTTTCACTGGGAAGATGGGTGTGCTGCTGCTTCCCCTCCCCCAGCTCTCATGCAGCTGAGAATAGACGGTGTGTGATCACTTATAAAAAAGGAAAATAAAAGGTATTTATTAATGATTTTGTTTTTTTTTTAATAAATATATCTATACACAAATGTTTTGCCTTTCATTTCAATTTTAAACTGAATGTAAACGATAACCTTACGAAACAACCCATTCAGTTTAAATTTCAGCAATACTCTTCTCTGACCATCCCCTATCATCCAACTATTTCACTCTAAGTCGTTTTTTTTTTTTCCAAATAAATTTTATTGGATTTCTTCTGTGGAGTTACAAACAGATAAAACGTCAAACCACGTAGCAAGTGGAAAGCCATGCTTTATTGTTCCTGATAATCTTGGCTTGCGTGTCTCCTAGATTTTGGGGGTTTGAGTCGAAGAACCCAAAGAGTAAAAAATAGATGTCTTTGCGGGGTGGAGAGCCGTTATATTCGCCACAAAGAGTTTGAGTCGGTCCCAGAAACGAAAAATGTGGGGGCAGGGCCAAAGTCTGTGGAGTAAAGAGGGCCTGCGGTCTTTGCATAGAGGGCATAGTTGTGAGTCTTGATGGCTTTGTGAGGTTAGATGGGGAATGTAAGCTCTGTTCACTCTAATGGGCCATACACACTATAAGAATTTCTGAATATTTTTTCCTTTAGATTTACCAAAACCAGATAATATGAGGTCAAACCTAAACGCTTTCAATTTGTATGCAATCTGGCAGGCCCTTGCACTACATAGAAAAGGTAAATCTGAAGGAAAAAGTCTTCAGAAAATCTTATAGTGTGTATGGTCCTTAAATCTGGATACATACTATAGAACTTTTGTTGTTAGATTTCCTTTAGATTTACCTTCAACTATGTAGTATAAGCGCCTGCCTGATTGCATACACATTGAAAGTGTTTAGATTTGACTTCCATATTATATGGTTTTGGTAAATAAAGGAAAAAATCTAAAGGAAATTGTATAGTGTGTATCCAGCTTAAAGGGCCATACACACTATAGGATTTTCTGAAGACTTTTTCCTTTAGATTTACCAAAACCATATAATATGAGGTCAAACCTAAACACTTTCAATTTGTATGCAATCTGGCAGGCCCTTGTACTACATAGAAAAGGTAAATCTGAAGGAAATCTAACCACAAAAGTTGGATAGTGTGTATCCAGCTTTAGTCTTCAACGATGCAGTGTGGGTTTCTATCAATTCCCCCCCCCCCTTTTTCAATGCATCTCTAACTGCCAAACGTCTACTGTGTTCCTGGCAGCACTGGAGGAAAAAGTGAGCTATGACAGTGCTTCTACTTAGCTTTAATGCTTCAAAGAAGAGAACTCTATCTAATCTAATGCTAACGGCAAAATTGTCTTGGGAGGAGACACACTGACAGGCATTTTGCCTCCAGCACTCAAGCTTCTGTGAAGCTCTAACAATTGTATCCTTGTTCCCACAAAGAGTATACTGGGGATATACTGTATACAGCATTCCTTATACCCATAAACAGAGGTTTTATTGCATTTCCGAAAGTTGTTAAAACAAAGTGGATGTACTAGGCAGCACATCTTGTCATCTATTTGCATGCAGTCACACGAGGGCATTGGAAATCGCAGTGCCTTACAGTTTAGGACAACACATGCTGCATTTTAAATACATTTGTGCGCTTTTTACATTTGTTTTTCATCCTTTTTTTTTTTTTAATTTCCACCCTAAAACCATGGCCATGTGACTGACATCACTCTATTTAATATTAATTAATTAGTAAATTAATTAATATCTAATTAATTTTTGTATTACATTTTTTGTACTTTACCATTGACTATAACGTAAAGGCTCTTTTTTCAAAAAGAATGCATGTGTAAAAAGCAGGATTTTACAGAAATGCAGCACACTGTACTGTAACACAACCCATTGATTTGAAGAGCCTCATAGACTATAATGAAAAAAAACGATTTACTTTTGAGGTGCTGTGAACCCTCACATATACCCAGTGAAGTGAGCAGCCTCAGATGATACACAGAGATGAAACAAATTTCCCTACACAAGTTTTATTTTTTTATATCCGCTTTCTACACTCTTTAGAAAGTGAACATCATGTTAGAATTTTTTCTTCCTGTTCCAGCACTGGGTGTGGAGTCTTGGCATACATTGTGTGACAGCTGATTGGAGGAAAGGCACATCCCTTCCCCCCTCCACATAGGAAGGAAGAAACATGCAGAGACGTGCTGTGAATAGAACAGCTCTCTGCTAATCTATCTCTATGCCCCCCCACCCCAAAACAAATTCCCAGCTGCTTTTATCCCCTGTGTCGGAGAACTTGTCATGTTGATAACAGAGAAACGGAGCAGCAGGAAGACATGGGACTTAGGGCTTTGCAGAGAGATATGTAAACACTACAGATATATGTTCCGAGGTCAGATTTTATGAATGGGGTTTACATCTACATTAACTGCTTATAAGACCGCCCCACGCAGATATACTGGGGCGGCCCTCCTGTGTAAAATGATGTACCTGTATGTCATTTCATGCACTGGGTCTGGGGCGCGTGTGTTTGCCATCAGCGACCCACTCTCGCTGTGATTGGACACAGCAGGAGCCAATCTGCAGGTCCGGCGGACCCGATGTTCGCCGGCACCTGGCGAGCATTTGTAAGAGAGGCAGATCGGTGGTCTGCCTTTGTAAACAAGGCAAACTGCCGTTCTGTGAGAGGGGAAGATGAAGATCTTGTGTTCCTGCTAAGCAGGAACACGGATCTCTGTCTTGCCCTTGTCAAAGCATCCCCCATACAGCTAGCAAGCACTCCCAGGGAACACATTAAACTCTTTGATCACCCCTAATGTTAACCCCTTCTCTGCCAATGTCATTAGTACAGTGACAGTGCATTTTTTAGCACTGATTACTATTAGTGTCACTGGTCCCCAAAAAGTGTTACTTAGTGTCAGATTTGTCTGCCGCAATGTCGCAGTCCCGCTAAAAATCGCTGATCACCACCATTACTAGTATAAAAAATAAAAATTCCATAAATCTATCCCATAGTTTGTAGACGGAAAAAACGTTTGCACAAACCAATCAATATACGCTAATTGGGATTGTTTTTTTACCAAAAACATGTAGCAGATTATATATTGCCCTAAATTGATGAATAAGTTTTATTTTTAAAAACTTTTTTGGGAATGTTTTATAGCAAAAAGTAAAAAATATTTTTTTTTTTTTAAATTGTCAGTTTTTTTCTTTATAGCACAAAAAATAAAAACCGCAGAGGTGATCAATTACCACCAAAAGAAAGCTCTGTTTGTTGAAAAAAATTGCATCAATTTTATTTGGGTCCAGCTTTGCATGATCGCACAACTGTTAGTTAAAGTAACGCAGTGCTGTATCGCAAAAAATCTCCTGGTCATGAAGGGGGGTAAACCTTCTGGAGCTGAAGTGGTTAAAAAAAGGCAGCTTGCTTTCAACATTAGTTTGATGAACTTCTGAGATCATTCAAAATTCATTGGCAGGTGAATTTGCTTTGCAGTTGGTCTCCCTCTGTCCTGTATATGTGGCTGCTTCCATAGCAGTAGAAATTAATTTTCTGCATTTTGAGTGCATAACTGCAAGCAGTGGGCAATAAAACCTCCAACTTACCATTAAAAAGTCTCTGATATATATATGCAGTATGTTTATATTTACTGTGTATTCTAAATTACAATGCTGCATGTGTACATACAGCAATAGGTCTCTTTAGGCTACACACGTGAAATACAGCCTGCTAAAATTGTCAATGTCAAAAATCAAATATGGACTGTTCAGAGCAGCAGTGAGATGTGAACAGTGATTACTTCTAAAGAAGCTAGCATTGTGGATTATACCCTTTAAAATCCATAGCTGCAGGTACAGATCTCAAAATCTGACAACCATGAAACTTCAACGAGGTTTCCAACCAGGAATAGAGGTGGAAGAGGCAATGGTGCATGAAGATGGTGTTGCTATGAATACATATAAATTATATACTGTATATATATATATATATATATATATATATATATATATATATATATATATATATATATATATATATTACAGTGTATTATATTATATATATTATATATTATATATATATATATATATATATATATATATATATATATATATATATATATATATATATATATATATATATATATATATATTTATTACAGTATATTATATTTTATATATATATATATATATATATATATATATATATATATATATATATATATATATATATATATATGTTCACATATTGCACCAATACTTATAGGTAAAATAAGGGACCTCAATAAGTGTGTTATTTTCAGAACAGAGTTTTTAGTTTTGTTGGAGTTTGCTTTCGGTCTATAAATGTCAAGGCATAAAGGGATAAAAACATTACAATCACTTTCTCAGAGCATACATTTACTTAATGCATGAGCTAGTGAAAATACATTCACTAATATTGTAATAAATCCTAATGATAATAAAATACTGAAATATTTGCAAAACTAGTTATGACAAAAATCAGCATGATCCAAATCCAATATTAAAGAAATAAATATTAAATATTAAAGATTAACCCCCTTCATGAGCAGGCCATTTTTTTACGATACGGCAGTGCTTTACTTTAACTGACAAGAGCGCGGCCGTGCGATGCTGTACTCAAAAAAATGTATGTCCTTTTTTCCTCACAAATAGAGCTTTCTTTTGGCAGTATTTGATCACCTGTGCGATTTTCTATTTTTAGCACTATAAGCAAAAAAAAAAAAGCCTGCCAATTTTGAAAAAAAAAACACTCAATATTTTTAACTTTCTGCTATAAACCGTATCCAATAAAAAAAAATTGAAAAAATCAAATTTCTTCATAGATTTAGGCCAATAGGTATTCTGCTACATAGTTTTGGTAAAAAAAAAATCCAAATAAGCGTATATTGATTGGTTTGCGTAAAAGTTATAGTGTCTACAAACTATGGGATATTTGTATTCATTTTTTATTTATTTATTTAGTAGTAATGGCGTCAATCACCGACTTTAGTGGGACTGCGATATTGTGATGGACATTCGGACACCTAACTGACACTTTTTTATGGACAAGTGACACTAATACAGTGATCAGTGTTAAAAAAAATATGCACTGTCACTGTAATAATGACACTGGCTGGGAAGGGGTTAACATCAGGGGTGATCAAAGGGTTAACTGTGTGCCTAGCCTATGTTTTACTATTTTGCGGGAGGAGGAAGACCTGGATCCTTGTCCCTCCTTTGCAGAGACACAGGATCCATGCCTTCCCCGTGTCAGAACAGCAATCTGCCTTGTTTCCGTAGACAGACTGCCATTCTGTCTGTCGGCAGGATGATTAGCGGGTGCCAGCAGACATCGATTCCATGGTACCAGCTGATCAGGTCCCGCTATGTAAAATCACAGCAGAAGCGAGCCGCCTGCAGTGCGCATTCGCGCCCATTACCAGGAAGTGCAGGATCACGTATATATATACTGTATCCAGAGCTTAGTAAATGAGGCAAAGCTTCACTTTGCAAAGAGTACTCATTAACGTGCAAGGAAAATAAAAACAATTGCATTTTTGCCTGCACATGATTGGACGATGGAAGTCAGCAAAGCTTCTGCTCATTTACTAATCTCTGAAGCAACTGCTCTTCCAGAGTGTAACTGCACTTTGCAAAGTGCACAGTGTATTGGTCTTTAGTAAAACAACACTTGTTTCAGCTCTGTGCCACTATTAAATTCCCCATTTTCATATTTTTATTATCTTGATTATAAATCTTCATAATGGTGCATGCAGACTAATAACCAAATCCCTAAAAATTACAGACAGCTGCAGCATTGGACTATTCATGGATTTAAAACTAAACTATATTTGTGAAAAGCTGTGCAAGTCTCAAATTCTACAGGTAGACTGCCTTCACTTCATCATCACAATTTGTATTTCACTCTTTTAGCATTCTGGTAAATGTAAAATAAATTAACAGTATGGTAAAAAGGGTATTAATAAAGTAGATGTAAACGCTAATGAATTGACGTTTAGTTTGCTAAAGCACTTTGTATAAACAACATTTTCTTTTGATAAAATCACTGTCTCTCAGTTCTGCTAAACTTCTGTATTCTTTTTGCAGTCATGTAATATCTACATTCACATAATCTACTAACTGTTGCCTATCATATCTCAGGGTGAAGCAGAACAAGCATGTGCAATGTGTGTCAGCATAACCCATTGTAGTCCCCATTGGGAGTCTATGTGACAGGGTTACAAGGTAAGAGGACAACTGGGAGACTAAACAAGGCCATTCATGGCACCAGGTATTATTAAGTGACAGCTACAGGTAAACATTAAAAATGACTTTAGTAATTAGGACTACATATAGTTTAAGTGGTCTGAGGGTCTGGGGCCGTAACTGACATCCATTTCTGGTTAAAGCCAAATACATTCCACTTTTGTAGAGAGATGTTAAAGGGAAGAGTGCCTGTGGCAAATATTCTGGCTTGCAGTTTTTTATGGACAGTAATGTCAGCACAATCAGAATCATTCTTCTAATTCCGCTATAATTAGAAGAGTATGATGAAATGAATGCACACAACACTGATGAGGGTTATAAAGTGTCGCATGCATGAATGTTGCAAGCTAACAGACGAAAAATGAAATTACAAATGTACGTTTTAGCCAAAGGTGTCATCTATTTAGGAAGAAGTTATAATAGGTTTGTGATATATTTAAGGAGATGATGAATTTTTAAATTAAGTTTTGTTTTTACTGACAATGTCATTTTCAATTAACTTTCAAAAGGATTGGTGAAAGCACTTATAAATGTATGCATGTACTTTACATACAAATTTGATGCTGTTTTTAGATACCTATTAGTATTTGGAAGGTGCTTTGAAAGCACATTAACAAAAAATGTGCTTGCGACCATTGGAGTAGCCTAAACATGTATTGAAATTAAGATTTGTCTGGTTCCTGCTGAAATTTCAATCTCTGTGTACCCCGCTCTGTTCAACAGAAGTTGAGCATTGGACTGGCTTCTGTTAAACAGTCCTGCTGGAAAACCAGCATTCGATTATTGTATTCTGATGGGGGGAAGTTCCTGCTGTCAGAATAAAATAGCACAGCGGAGGAGTTCCCTGCATCCACAACACTTGTGTGGATCTTTCACAATACAGCAGTTTGCCATGCAAAAGACAGATTAACCTCCCTGGCGGTATGTTTATGTCCAGATTTCTGTGCTGAAAGCGGTACATTGTTTTGCACGGAAATCTGTTGTTTTACATTTTAAAACTCACCTTCCCCTGCGATCCCCCGCCGTCCTCCCGCTGTCCTTCTGCTGTGTGCTCGGCCGATGCCGGCACCTGTCTTCCGGTTCCCTTCCCTGCGAGCGTTGCGACACAGGGGGGTGGAACCGGCAGCAATTTCAAAAATGTAAATACACTAAATGACATGATACAAAGTTGTGATCGGATCGGATTACACTGTATCATGCCATTTCACCACAGGATTGCGTGGTGACTTTTCCAGTGCCCTGCCTGTGCTTTTCCAGTTTTTGTGCCTGGAAAATTGAGAACGACCATGGCGTCTAAAAAGCGTTCTTTTAGACTAACTGGAAAACAGCGACAGCGAAACTGAGTTACTTGAAGAACTGACCGATAGGTACGGAAAGTGACGACAGCGACGATTGTAATGTCTGTTTCTGGCACATAGCTCCGTTGGAAATTCTGAAGAATCATTTGATATACTTCCCAAATTCCACAAGCTATGTGCCAGAAAGAGACATCAGAATCGTCGCTGACATCACTTTCCGTACCTGATGACAAATTTTCCCACGAATCGCTATCACTCAGTTCTTCAAGTAACTCAGTTTCGCTGTTGCTGTTTTCCAGTTTGTCCAAAAGTGCGCAAAAAAAAAAAAACACTTTTTGGACGCCATGGTCGTTCAAAATTTTCCAGGCACAAAGCACTAGAAGAGTATCCAGGTGCATTCCTTTGTTGAAATGGCATGATACAGTGTAATCCGTTAGGATCACAGCTTTGTATCATGTCATTTGTGTATTTACGCTTTTGAATTTGCCGCCGGTTCCACCCCCCTGCGTCGCAACGCTCACAGGGAAGGGAACCGGAAGCCAAGTGCAGGCAATCGGCCGTGCACAGAGCGGGAGAGACAGTGAGGACAGCGGGGAGGATGGCGGGGGAGCGCAGGGAAGGTGAGTAACATTGCAGGGTAATCCCGAGTGTGGCTCGGGGTTACCGCATTTGGTACTGAAAATTAACCCCGAGCCACACTCGGGAATACCGTCAGGGAGGTTAACCAAGAATAAATACGGGCTTGCGGTTTAAGATAATAGAGAGCTGCTAAAAAAGCAGTGATCACGTAACAATACAGAGGTAAAAAAGGGCATTCCTGATGAAACCTAGACTACAGGTGAGTAATTGGTGAATATGTTGGAAACAAATAAGCAATCAATAAAATAGTCCAACCCTTAAAGTAGAACTGTAGGCAAAACTTGATTACATTTTCGATAGAGTATAGGGCCATCTGTGCCCAATTTCAGAGATTTTCTTTCGCTTCCTGTCCCACAGACAAACAGGAAGTGAGAGGAAATCCCTACATATCAGGGGAATCCCTTGGGGACCCCCCGAGTTCACCAGAACTAGTGTCACTATTGGGAGATTTCCCCTCTATTGCTTTTCTGGGGACAACCCAACATTTAGGATTTTCTTTACTTTCACTTAAAAAGGTAATGGTAAACAGGACAAATTGAGAGGGTAAATCTATTTTTTACATTCTGCTATAAAACATATCCAATAAAAAAATGTTAAAAATCTAATTCCTTCATCAATTTAGGCAAATATGTATTTTTCTACATATTTTTGGTATAAAAAATCCCAATAAGCGTATATCATTGGTTTGCGCAACAGTTATAGTGTCTACTAACTATGGGATATATTTATGGAATTTTTATTAGTATTGTTTTTTTACTAGTAATGGCGGCGATCAGTGACAAATAGCAGGACTGCAATATTGCGGCTGACAAATCGGACACTAACTGACACTTTTTTGGGAACCAGTGACACTAATACAGTGATCAGTGTTAACAAATTGCACTGTCACTGTACTAATGACACTGGCTGGTAAGGGGTTAACATCAGGAGCGATCAAAGGGTAAACTGTGTGCCTAGCTAATGTTTTAGTGTAGTGTGGGAGGTGCTTTGACTAGGGGAAGACATGGATTGGTGTCCCTGCTTTGCAGAGACACAGGATCCATGCCTTCTGTACTGACAGAACGGCAATCTGCCTTGTTTACATAGGCAGACTGTCATTCTGCCTTTGTACCAAACGGTTGGGGGGTGCCGGCAGACATCGAGTCCGCAAGAACCCGCTGATCGGCTCCCACTGTGTAAAATCACAGCGGGAGCGAGCCGCCTCTGGTAAAACTGCTTTAGAGTGGTCGGGCACTGGTTAACGGGGGCACAGACAGCAATAAAAACTGACAGATGTTCTAATCCCTCTCAACTCCATCTAAAACTATAAAAAAAAAAAAAAAAAGTTTTGCCTTTAGTTATACTTTAAGTCACAGTGACTACTAGTAGCCTTTGTGATCCAGCCCAAAGCCACACCATCAATCCCTATCAAATGCAAGGAAGCCACAAAACACTGTCAATGTAGTCCTGTAACAAGTAATACCTAGAAGCCAGTATAGCAAGCGCATTCACATCATGCAGACATAGTATAGCCAATTCAACTTAGGGCCTAAGTCCCTTCTTACCCCGCTGTACTGGACTGTTGCTGTAAGCCTCATAGAATGCCTTCCTTTTGAAAGTGAGTAGCTTTTAGAGTTTCACTGGCTTCTTCCTGTGGCTTCTTACTGTTGTTTTTATTCCTGTTACTACTGGTGACTTCATCGGCTCCTGGTAGCAATTCTTTCTAAGTGACAAGGGGGGGGGGGGGCTGACAATCCCATAAAGCTGTACTGCAGGTAACACTTTCCTACTTGTACTTGGACCGACTCGCTCTGAGCTGCACGTCCCCTGTGTTCATATCTGGCGATAGCTCACTCTGCACAGCTGCTGTTTGCCTCCCATTAGCTGGCTTTCTACTGAGCATTAACTCTCACAGAGCTAACCAGGCTGGGGGGCATTTCCGGGAGGTATTGGCACTGAGTACTTCCACCTTCTGGCAGAATAAAAGCCTTGTAAAAGGTATTCATTGTATTATATAGATGCCCAAAAACTTCCCAAATTTGTGTTAAGTTAAGTAATAATATTATTTGTAAGTGTAACTTACCGACATGATACTTTCTGGGTTGAATAACTGAATTCACATGTTCCATGTACACAGTATCCAACATAATTTTCAGAACATGGCATGTAATTGCCCATGTAGTCATCTTCCCTCTGATCACTGGAATCTATAATAATAAGAAACATAAGCACATTTGATTTTAATGACAAATTGGTATCACATTGATATGCTTCCAATTTCAGACCAGAGATAAGAAAACATTACTGCACTGCTGGAGAGAATTGGAGGTTTTATATGCAGCGCTGCTTGCAAGATGCAACTATTGTTTCCCAGTTGTTGTAATGTTGCCCATTACACCATCAATGAGTTAATCAGGCATTCTGTAACTGAATAGTTTTTCTCCAGGGTAGAAGTCACTCCAAAAGAACAATCTTTCAGAATTTGGACTCTCTCCAACAGGACAATAACTTACAATAACAACCTCTTTCCAACAGGGCAGTCTTGCTCTTGATAACCGTTTTAACAGGTAAGTCTCTCTGTTCCATAGCAGTCTCTATCAGAACAGGAACTCTTATAATACTTTTTGATTTTTGGGCAATCCCACCATAAATCCTGGTCTTAATTAAAAAAATCACGAAAATAGAAATCCCGGAAGATCCTTGGTATTGTCTATTCCACGGTATTAAAAATTCCGTTAGGCAATATAAACCAACATTAATACCCCACCTGATGAATGCAGGCAAAGGATTAATTAATTAATTATTTTGGCAAAAGGAAGAGGCCCCGACCACGGGAGACTGGGTACAAAGAGTCGAGAGAATAAGAACATTGGGATACCTGAGAGATTGGGAAGGAGATGATATAGAGGAATGGAATGATACATGGGAAAACTGGAAGGAGTTTAAGACAACGAGAGAATATACCAAATGGAGTGGAGAAAAAGAGACAGACAACTAGTATAGATAGGGGGGGGGTCAATAGGGGGAAAAGTTACATCACTGAAAATAGATGTTTTTTTATTGTGTGAAATATATTTGTATGCTCTCTTTTTGAAAACAATAAATACATTTATAAAAAAAAAAAAAAAAAAGAACAGGAACTCTTCTTTTAGTAGGGCAAACTTACTCTAGCAAAAAACATTTTTTTAAGAAAGCCTCTTCATTCCAGAGAGCCTGATATGTCAGTTTCTTTGAGTTATCAGCTGCAGGTGACTTACACTTAGGAGAACATACTGGGGAGAATTAAATACTGTCACGTATAGAAACGTGGTCCGGTTTCTAAACTGAATATATCCCCACGAAAGCTAAGTCAAATTAATAAACCTAGTGTAAGAAGATTGTTAATTTGTCCCATAGGGAAATATGCAGCATAGAAATGTAGAAATAGTTTGGGTGGAAGGTAGTAATCACAAATAAATATCTTGCACCAAATATTTGTTTTTGGGACAAAATGTGGCACGTAAATAGCATTTTGTCACGAAGGAAGACATACATGCTATTTGTGGACAAAAATACAGTAAATAGTTGGTACTAAATCTTGCGAACATTTGTCAACATTTACAATACTGACCAAATTAAGGTTAGAGATATAAATATAGAAACATAAATAGGTGCGCTATCCCTTTACATTAAGTGCAATTTAAAAAACTAAAAAAAAAAAACAATTATAATCATATCATAACATAAAGCTTCATACATAAATAACACACAATAAGCAAAAACAGATAAGTGAAAGTCGCAATTGGTAAATAAATCTTGCAATCCACTTTGTTAGAAGATCTTGTGACAAATGGAGAGTGCCCACACAGCAAACAAAAGCTTGATCCAAAGTCATCCCACCAGAGTTTACAAGATCTTTACCAGATATATATGATCTCCAAATGAGATCAACTGCACCTAGCTGACACACAGCTATAACAGACTCCAGGATCCCGATTACGCAGTGATCCTAAGTAAATTCACAATGGACATGAAAGAAACAAAGGAATAGATCCCATAGTGTAGTATTCTTTTAAAAAAAGGTTACATTTTTTGAAACAAAACCACTCATATAAAAGGATGATAGATCAGCACATGTACAAGGGAGCCAGCACAGCTGCAATCACATCAACGCGCGTGATGACGTCACATACCAGGCCCTGCACACCATCGTGACTTGTGGCTGTGCTGGCTCTCTTGTGCACTGGTCAATCATGTGTGTTTTTACATAATAAACTGAACCTTGTTTTTAAAAATGCTAAGCTATGGGATCTATTGTTCCTTTCATGTTATATGTGTGTGTCAACTAGGTGCGGTTGATCTCGTTTTGAGATCATATACACTGCTCAAAAAAAATAAAGGAACACTTTGAAAACACATCAGATCTCAATGGGGAAAAATATCATGCTGGATATCTATACTGATATGGACTGGGTAATATTTTGGGAATGAAAGAATGCCACATTGTTTAATGGTAAATAAGATTATCAACCTAAAGAGGGCTGAACTCAAAGACACCCCCAAAAATCAAAGTGGAAAAATGATGCAGCAGGCAGGCTAGTCCATTTTGCTGAAATTTCATTGCAGCAACTCAAAATGGTTCTCAGTAATTTGTATGGCCCCCACGTGCTTGTATGCATGCCTGACAAGTTCAGGGCATGCTCCTAATGAGACGACAGATGGTGTCTTGGGGTATTTCCTCCTAGATCTGGACCAATGGCATCATTGAGCTCCTAAAGAGACTGAAGTGCATCCTGGCGACGTCGGATGGACTGAAACATAACGTCCTAGAAGTGTTCTATTGGATTTAGGTCAGGCGAGTGTGGAGGCCATTCAATGGTATCAATTCCTTCATCATCCAGGAACTGGCTGCCTACTCTCGCCACATAAGGCTGGGCTTTGTCATGCACCAGGAGGAACCCAGGACCCACTGCACCAGCGTAGGGTTTGACAATGGGTCCAAGGATTTTATCCCGATTCCTAATGGCAGTCAGGGTGCCATTGTCTAGCCTGTAAAGGTCTGTGCGTCCCTTCATGTATATGCTTCCCCAGACCATCACTGACTCACCACCAAACCGGTCATACTGAACAATGTTACAGGCAGCATAACGTTCTCCACAGCTTCTCCAGACCCTTTTATGTGTGTCACATGTACTCAGGGTGAACCTGCTCTCATCTGTGAAAAAAAATAACAACAGGTGCACTAGATTGGAAAAAATGAGACAACCCCCAAAACAGGAATGGTTTTACAGGTGGACGCCACTAAAATAAAATTTCCCTGTCCATTTCGTTTGACTGTTTTTTTACTAGTTTTGCTTTTGGCTAGGGTCAGTGTCACTACTGATAGCATAAGGTGATGCCTGAACCCTATAGAGGTTGCAGAGGCAGTCCAACTCCTCCAGGATGGCACATAAATACATGCCATTGCCAGAAGGTTTGCTGTGTCTCCCAGCACAGTCCCAGGAGCATGGACGGGATTCCAGAAGACAGGCAGTTACTCTAGGAGAGCTGGACAGGGCTGTAGAAGGCCCTTAACCCATCAGCAGGACAGGTATCTGCTCCTATGTGCAAGGAGGAACAGGATGAGCACTGCCAGAGCTCTACAAAATTACCTCTGGGCAGGCCACTGGTGTGAATGTCTCTGACCAAACAATCAGAAACAGACTTCGTGAGGGTGGCCTGAGGCCCACCGTCCTCTAGTGGGTCCTTTGCTCACTGTCTAGGACCGTGGAGCTTGATTGGCATTTGCCATTGAACACCAGTGGCGGACCTTCCAATTCTGGTGTTCAATGGCAAATGCCAATCAAGCTCCACGGTCCTGGACAGTGAGCAAAGGACCCACTAGAGGACGGTGGGCCTCAGGCCACCCTCACGAAGTCTGTTTCTGATTGTTTGGTCAGAGACATTCACACCAGTGGCCTGCCCAGAGGTAATTTTGTAGAGCTCTGGCAGTGCTCATCCTGTTCCTCCTTGCACATAGGAGCAGATACCTGTCCTGCTGATGGGTTAAGGGCCTTCTACAGCCCTGTCCAGCTCTCCTAGAGTAACTGCCTGTCTTCTGGAATCCCGTCCATGCTCCTGGGACTGTGCTGGGAGACACAGCAAACCTTCTGGCAATGGCATGTATTTATGTGCCATCCTGGAGGAGTTGGACTGCCTCTGCAACCTCTATAGGGTTCAGGTATCACCTTATGCTATCAGTAGTGACACTGACCCTAGCCAAAAGCAAAACTAGTAAAAAACAGTCAAACGAAATGAGTAGGGAAATTTTATTTTAGTGGCGTCCACCTGTAAAACCATTCCTGTTTTGGGGGTTGTCTCATTTTTTCCAATCTAGTGCACTTGTTGTTATTTTAATAACACCAAAGCAGATGAAACTGATTAACAACCCACTCCGCTACTTAACTGACCAGATCAATATCTCAGGAGTTTAATTGACTTGATGCTGTACTCTGATTAAAAGGTGTTCCTTTAATTTTTTATGAGCAGTGTAAATTCAGTATGGAGCTTGGGTCTTCCAACCAAATTAATTGCATGAGTTATTTACAAATTGTGATGATTACTTACCTGTTTTTGCACATTGTGTGTTATTTATATAATTGAGCTTTATGTTATGATGCAATATTATTATTTTCTTTTTTTTTTTTTTTGGTTTGAACACATTTCACTTAGTTTAAAGAGATAGCACACCTATTTATGTTTTCATATTTTTTATTTTGTATTCAAATTATTAGAGTGCTGCTGTCAATATATTTTACACATATACAAGTGTAGGGTCTTTTTTCAGTTTTTTAAAGATATAAATGCACTCAAAGAATACAGGAATTTTTGAGAAAAGAGAAAATCATGGACATCTGACAATAGAAAACTCTTACACAACACAGTACACTTTTACAAACATGAGTGCCTATTATCACATGAATCCCTCAACTTCTCATTTTTGTACACCAGTTTACATCTGGTGTACTTTTGGTAATTTGGGGGCAAAAGACACAACACTTTTTAGAAATTGGCACACCAGTCAAACTACCTAATTTGGCACACAAGGCATGGCCATTTACTCAAGACATCATTGTCTCTGTGCATAAATTCTGGTGGATACACAAACGTTATTCCCCATTAAATCTAGAAAAAAAAGCGAATAGCATACTTCCTGAGCAACCACACATAATAAAGTTAATGACATACATCTACTTATTATTTGTGAACAAATAATATCTTTCAGTACAGTTATCCTTTTGCCATACGATATTGTCATTGGATTGTGATACTTTGTAGCTGATAAAGCAAATCTATTCCTCATAGGAGAGGCCTTATTTTGGACATTTATAGACAGCTGTTAGAGCCCGCAAATGCCAACCTCCCCCTCCCTCCTATGTTGCTTAATAGGAGAGAGACCTCAGACTCACCCTAGACCCCGTAGACTAGACCCACATTGGGGAAGCCACAAAATCATCCTTACAAAATAATGTTGTCTTATAAATGAACTACAAAGTCCTCACTAGGTGGTATTTGGTCCCTGGCAGGATCTCTAAATTCTTACTACAATACCCTTCCCACTCTTTTTGCCGCTGTAAGTCTACAGGCACCCTCTTTCATATTTGATTGGAATGCCTAGTGGTGCAAGCCTTTGGGTCAGACATATTTGGCATCCTCTCTAAACTTGTTGACACTTACATGGAACCAGACCCCACTGTGGCACTCCTGAATGTGAAACCACTGGCCATAACCTAACGACAATTCAAACTATTTCTTCAAGTTACTACAGCAGCCAAACAAGCAACTGCGAGAGGCTGAAAAACCTCCACTCTCTGTGTCTTGGCAGCCCAAAATAAGATCACACAAGCTATGATCCACTGGCCATAACCTAACAACAATTCAAACTATTCCTTCAAGTTACTACAGCAGCCAAACAAACAACGGTGAGAGCCTGAAAAACCTCCACTCTTTTTGTCTTGGCAGTCCAAAATAGGATCACACAAGCTATGATCTACGCCAAAATAGAAGCCGTTTTATTAGATAGAGTGGCCAAAATCTGAGAAACTTTGGAGCCCCTTGAAATAGAACTATTTACCCTCTAACTTTGATAGCAAACTGCTACTTCCATAGTTGACCATATGCATGTAGACCATAAAACTCCAGCAGTACCTCAGAGAAGACTCAGCTTTTCCCGGGGTAGCATCCTCTCCGCTTTTCTACTATCTTCAGAGTCCTTTATCCTCTATCCTCCTTTTGTTACTTCTCTATCTTCTATCTATGCTCCCCTCCTACTGTATGTCTCCTACAGTCTTCCACATGTTTTCTCATACATTTTTGTTTACCAAAGCCTTTGCACATCCCCTATTAGACCTCAACCCCATTGTAACCTGCCCTTCCAGCCCTTCTTGGTCTGGGGGATCCAGCGAAAATATTTTCCCTTATCCTATTGCCAGACTTCGCTATGTTTGTGTCACTTGCTAGTTATGTTTATAGTTACTACAAAAGTTTACTCTATGATATGGGCTCCTATTGTATAACGAGTTGAAGTGACATTGGGGTTCATTTACAAAAAACTGAGATTGAATAACCTGGTACAGCTGTGCATTGTAGCCTTTATGGTAGCTTCTAATTTCAGCTTGTTCAGTTAGGTTTGACACAAAAACATGGAAGCTGATTGGTTCCAATGCAGAGCTGCACCAGATTTTGCACTCTCCAGTTTTAATAAATCAAACCCATTGTCTTTGACGTGGTCGTGTTATTACACTTCACTGTTGTATAGTTGCTCCCAATCATATTTCTTTTATGATTGATTGTACTCCGCTATTTACCATACACAGTCTTAAATGTGACATGTTCGCTGTATCCTGTCTCTCTTTTTCATCAATAAAAATATGAACAAGGATATTTTGATTTACATGGGGATTTTAGTGGACTACCATAGTTTTTTTATAGCTCGGTGTGATTTAGTGAGTACCAAGTATACTATGATTTTACAAACAACTGCAATCATCTGGAAGGAACATGCAGAAAGTGTGGAAGATTTCACCACATCCCTTAAGTTTTAATTGACACTACAGAACTCAAGAGGACCATTGAACTTTTCAGGTATTAACTACACAACATTAAAGGCTAAGTTCACCTTTTGTAAAAAAATAAAATTAATTCACATCTTAATGCATTTATTAAAAAAAGTAAATGCACATTTTTATCTAAATTGGAGCCTGTAAAGCATTGCACCCATGATCAGCAGATTGCAGATGCAATGCCAGGATTCTGCAGACTCTCTATCAGCTTTTTGCTTGTACCTCCCATATGGACAGAGAGTTACTTAACTGCAGGAAGAATTATTAAAGTACGAGAGCCTCACCAGCATCCTTGCAGCTCATTGAGAACTACAAGCTATCTGCAGCAATGGCAGACAGTACTTGTAGTTCATTCATTCATTCACAGAAAACTGTGAATGAATGACATGGTTGCGTGGGAGGAGCCTTGCATGGCTGCGCTGTTTTTGAATTATAAAAATGGGTGCAGAGAGAGGATCTCCCGACCGCTGTCACAAGGGGGGATTGAGAGAGTGCAGGCGAGTGCTATTTGGTAACATGTTAAGTGTTACACCCTTAGGCCTCATGCACACAGGACGTTTTGCTAACTGGCATATACTCCTTTCCTATTGTTCAAAGAAAATGTGACCAGAGAAAATTGAAGAATGGAATGTTTAATCCCCCGTAGGATATAATACAAACATTGCTTCACATAGACACAGTACAGGTAAACGCGTTTCACGATTCTAAGATCGCTTAATAATTACCAATACTCATTTCCTCCTGGCAGCAGAGTTTTGGAAGGGAAAATGCTTGACAGTCATAAAAGCCTGTAAGGCTTTAGCCACATCAGGCACTTGGGTGTTAATTTTATTGGCCAGAATAATAATTTATGCTGGCCATTGAAATTAATTAACGCTCAAGTGCTAAGTGTGCTTGGCGCTTAGGCTTGTTTATGTGCGTCAAGCGTTTTTTCTGCCAAAAATCTGCTGCTCCTGCTTTTCTGCCTCTAAATGTCTATGTGTGCATGGACACACAGGCTAACATATAGGGGCATTTAGGGGCATAAAAAAGCCAAATGCCCCTAGGAGAAGAAGAAAGAATGTCCAGTGTGCATGAGGCCTAAACACGGGTGTAACATGTAACATGTTACCAAAGGTGAACTTATCCTTTAAAATCATCTTTTTTATTATAATCATAAACTGATTTAATGGATAACCCCAAGGGAAAAAAAGGGGATATACAGCTAACATTACATGGTACCCCTATACTCTCCACTTGTGAGTTAAGGATACCATGTCATGTTTATCTGTTTATCCCCTCTTTTGTCATTTGTGTTATCTATGGATGCAGAAAGCAGATACAGTATAAGCTACAGCTAGATCAATTGTGGTATATGTCAATTGAGAAAATTAGCCAATACCTTTCACCTCCGGGCGGTACTGTAAGCCATCATCTTTCTTTCCAGCTGGAATTGTGTCATCAGTTGCTGAACAAAGAACAGAAGTGTAAGTGCCGGTCATACCAAGAAACCCCTTTGTGATCTATCAAATTAGAATGTTAAATTGTCTGGAAATTTAATATAAGCAGATGTAGTAAAAAAGCTCAACGACACTGCGTGCACACTCAGAATACTACAAAGGTTTGAAAATTGCTACTTCTCACTTCAGCAGCTGAAATTACACATGTTCTGTCTCTGGGGGAATGAGAGGAATAGCATTTTGCAAACATTATTTTATTTCTTATGTGTATTTTAATGTTAAGGATTAAGCATAAAGATCTAACTGAGCTTGGATCCAATGTGACACATGACTGGATGAAAGACTCAAAAGAAAAAGCATGGACTGGTATTACTTTTTTAATCAATCATTCACTGATTTAACCACTTTAGCTCCGGAAGGTTTTACCCCCTTAATGACCAGGCCATTTTTTGTGATTCGGCACTGCGCTGTTTTAACTGACATTTGCACGGTCGTGCGACGCTTTACCCAAATAAAATTGATGTATTTTATTTCCCACAAATAGAGCTTTCTTTTGGTGTATTTGATCACCTCTGTGGTTTTTATTTTTTGCGCTATAAAAAAACACTGTCAATTTTGAAAAAAAGCACAATATTTTTTACTTTCTGCTATAAATCATTCTCAATAAAATCAAATTTTTTCATGAATTAAGGGCAATATGTATTCTGCTACATATTTTTGGTTAAAAAAGAATCTTAAGTGCATTTTTATTGGTTTGTGCAAAAATCATAGCATCTACAAACTATGAGATAGATTTATGGCATTTTTATTGTTTTTTTATTGTTTTTACTTGTAATGATGGCGATCAGTGATTTTTAGTAGAATTGCGACATTGCGGCTGATAAATCTGACACTAAGTGACACTTTTTGGGGACCAGTGACACCAATACAGTGATCAGTGCTAAAATAAAATTCACTGTTACTGTATAAATGACACTGTCAGGAAAAGGGTGGTGATCAAGGGGTTAAGTGTGCTCCTAGGGAGTGCTTTCTAACTTTGTGGGGGATAGATGTGCTAGAGGAAAATAGAGATCTTTATTTCAGCTTAGCTGAAACACAAGACCTAACTCTTCCTCTGTGACAGAACAGCGGTCTGCCTTGTTTACATAGGCAGATCGCCGTTCTGTCATTCTCCTGCATGATCGCGGGTGGCCGGCAGCCATCGTGGCCGCCAGACCTGGAGATTGGCTACTGCTGTGTCTAATCACAGCGGGAGATTGGCTCTAATCACAGTGTGCGCTCCCTCGAGAACCCCTGCACAAAATCGCGTACCTATACATGATTATGCGCAGCCGGGCCACCCTGCCGCAGTATATATGTGGTGCGTGATCCGAAAGTGGTTACAATTTTTTTTTAAAAATGATAGAATACTTGCTCAATCTGATCATTTTCACAAGAAGTACCATGGCCTATCAAATCAGATAGTGTCCTGAATGGATCACAACTCACAAAAATGACACCCCTGGGTTTAAAATTATTCGTAAACGGGATATTTTTTTCCTTAAAAATGTGATGCTTTTTAGATTTAATATGCTTTCTCTGTGTTTCCTTTCCAAGAAGTACATATTATGATTGCATTATACAGTGCGCTCACTTGGCTAAAGCTGCTAATGCTCCTGTTGACATTTTACTTTTTTAGCATTACTTAAAAAGAATATGCACAAAAAAAAATCTGAATAAAAAGTAGCTTTTGTGAACTCTACCCAGCGCTATATATATATATATATATATAACTGTATACAAAGTACTTTCATAGTACTATTCATCAGTCCCTAACCTCAAAGAGCTTAAAATCTAAAGTCCCTAGCCCACATTCATACATACACATACTAGGGCCAGTTTAGACAGGAGCCAATTAGGCTACCAGCATGTCTTTGGAGCGTGGGTGGAAACTCATGCCGACACAGGGGGTACATGCAAACTCCATGCAGGTAGTGCTATGGTTGGGATTCAATTTGATGACCCTATTGTTGCCAGGTAGAAGTGCTAACCACTTAGCCACTGTGCTGCCTGTATCACAGAACATGTAAACATGGAATTTTACTTTCTAAGCTGCGTATGATGACACTGTTCTCTTATAGTTTATATACAAGGATTTATTATATTTTGTCAAAAACTTTTCATTATACAAAAATATAAAAAAAAAAAAAAAAAAAAAAAAAAGCTCTCCATCTGCTAACATTCTATTGTTCTGAACAGTTGCAGGATGTTTTAATCAGTATGAAACCTAACCTGTGCATGCAGGACCCATTCTGTAAAAAACATAATACTTAGGTTACAGGACACTGATCTATACATCTGGAACTGGTTTAGGCCCAACACTTCAATCTGAACTTAAGAGAGGCAAGTCTACCTGTACAGCTTCCAAGGTGTTTGACATCAATCTGTTCTTGTTTCAGGCACGATGCCTCTCGAACCATACATGGGTTGGAGTAGGAGTTTCCATCAGAGGCACAGACTGGATTAAAATTATGTCCACTGCAGTCTATATTACACACGCACCTATTGGAGACAAAAAAAAGTGCATAAATTGTATAATGCTGGAAAAATAAAGATCAGTGCAATGGAAAAGGGAAACTACAATACTTTAGTACTGGGTAAACATTTTATTTTCAAGCTTGGCTTAAAGTAATTTATTTGTTATTTTCTTTTTCAATCAATACATTTTTATTGAGTTTCAAATACAAATGAAAGAAAAAAAAAACAGAAAATCACATCAAGAATGCGATATAAGAAAATGATAACAACAAGGTAGAACATTATCCAAAAGTGGATGATACAGTGTTCAAACAATAGTTATAAACTTCGTACAAGAGTATTTTGACATCATGCATGTAAAGATTAACATAGAGTATTCCGATGACGGAAGGAGAGAAGAGGCGTCGAACCAACCCGACTCAGAACCCCTAGGGGAACAATGTCACCAAGCCGTGAGTCGTCGACACCCCCCATCATCCCCAGGATCAGAATGAGTAGAACTAATCTAGATAAAAGGTTCCATTATAAGCTTCTAGTATCAGGTGTTAAATAGGGCCATTCCGACCAAGCTTTTTGAAATTTGTGATGGGTTAATGCATTGAAGGATAAAGCTTTCTCTAGTTTATAGTTCTCATTAACTAGGGTAATTGCCTCGGAAATATTTGGGGTGTCGGTGGTTTTCTACTTACGTAGTATCAAAGTTCTGGCAGCCGAAAGGAGATGCACAATCATTTGTCTATATGTCAATGGGTATAGTTCAATGTTTAGATTCAATAATGCCAACTCTGGTTTGGGAGGAGATAAGATTCCAGTGATGGATGCCATACATTGGAAAATTGCTTTCCAAAAGCTTGTGAGGGAGGGGCAATCCCATAGGACGTGCTGTAAGGTGCCCACTCTACCACATTCTCTCCAGCACAGTGGAGAAAGGGAAGGATTCATCTTAGATAATCTATAGGGAGTGAAATACCACCTATTTATTTGTTATTTTCAAATGTTTTCTTGCTTAATGTACCCTATTTTCTGATTATGTCACATGCAGATGTATTGGTCCTCCCTTCAGTGGCTTAGTGGATTTACTAAGGCTCCATCCACACTTAGGCAGTTTGAATCATGGGCGGAATCGCCACGATTCTGCCTGCAATTCCAAAACCCGGCAAAACGCAGCATACATTTGCAATGTCATTACTTCTTAATAGGACCCAGATCACATGTTGTGACTGTTGCATGATAACTTACGCTGCAATCGCAACGTGCGACGCTATCACCCAAAAGAATTTCCTGCTCCTTTTTTGAGAGACAAGCTTTGTGCATTGCGATTTTGCCGTGATTGCAGTGCAATGTGTCGCACAACAATCGTGGTAAAATTGCACCGAGATTGGGGTGCCATTAAGAAGTAATGGCATCACAAAAGCGTTGTGTGGTTTGCTGAAATTTGCAATCGCATGCAGAATCGCAGCGATTCCAGCCACAATTCAAAATGCCTAGGTGTAAATGGAGCCTTAAAGAGGAAGTAAAGCTTCCTCTGTAACTTGTACCTATAGGTAAGCCTATATTAAGGCTTACCTATAGGTACTGTAAATATCTCCGAAACATGTACCGTTTAGGAGATATTTACTTTGCATGCAGCCAGTGACATCACTGGCACATGAGCTCTGAAGGAACGGCACGGCAGCCCCACAGGCATGCGTGGTAGTGACGTCATTGCGGCTCTGGCCAATCAGATGGCTGGAGGACTCTAACCCAGAAGGAAGATGGGTGAACATATCGGCTGTGTCAGCAGTGAGCGGGAAGCACTGCGGGGGCTTTGTTCTAAGATAAGTAGTTTATAATGAGCTAGTATGCGATGCATACTAGCTCATTATGCCTTTGTCTTTCAGTTTTTTTCTTTTTTTGGAGGTTTACAACCTCTTTAAGGTGAATAGACTGAGCACATTGCAAGTGCAATTGTACTCATTTTCCCCACAGCTTAGTAAATGAGGTAAAGCTTCACTTTGTAAAGAATACCCAATTTGGTGTAAGGAAAATCAAAAAAGAACAGCATTTTTGCTTGCACATGATTGGATGATGGAAAGCAGCACAACTTTACCACATTTAATAAGCTCTTGGGAAAATGAGTGGAACTACTCTTGCAAAGAGCACAGTCTATTTGCATTTAGTAAATCCACCCCTGTGAAACAACATCCACACTGAATGACTGAGATTAAGGGCTCCATGCACACTAGCTTAACCACTTCAGCTCCAAAAGATTTACCCCCCTTCATGACAAGGCCATTGTTTGCGATATGGCACTGCATTACTTTAACTGACAATTGTGCGGTCCTGCGATGATGTACCCAAATAAAATGTATGTCCTTTTTTCCCCACAAATAGAGCTTTCTTTTGGTGGTGTTTGATCACCTCTGCAGTTTTTTTTTTGTTTTTTGCGCCATAAACAAAAAAAAGACAATTTTGAAAAAACAAAAAACAAAAAAAAAACAATATTTTTTACTTTCTGCTATAAAAAGTATCCAATAAAAACACTGAAAAAATCTAATTTCTTCATAAATTTAGGCCAATATATATATATATTGTCACATATTTTTGGTAAAAAAAATCCCAGTAAGCGTATATTGGTTTGCGCAAAAGTTATAGCGTCTACAAACTAGGTGTCATTTTTAGTTTTTTTTAACATCTTTTTTTTTACTAGTAATGGTGGCAAACAGCGGCCTATAGCGGGACTGCGATATTGCCGTGGACCGTCAGACACTAACTGACATTCCTGACACTTTCTGGAGACCAGTGACATTAATAGAGTGATCAGTAATAAAAATATGCACTGTCACTGTGCTTATGGCACTGGCTGGGAAGGGGTTAAACATCAGGGGCGATCAAAGGGTTAACTGTGTGCTTAGCTAGTGTGTTTGTGTACTGTGGGAGGTGCTTTTACTAGGGGGAAACATGGATCCTTGTCCTTGCTTTGCAGGAACACAGGATCCATGTCTCCCCTACTGACAGAATGGCCATCTGCCTTGTTTACATAAGCAGATCACTATTCTGCTTCTGTGCTGAATGATCAGCGGGTGCCGGTGGACATTGAGTCTGCGGTACCCACAGATCAGCTTCCCATGTGTATAATCACAACGGGAGCGGGTTGCAGGCAGTGCGTATGCGTTTCAGACCCGGAAGTGTCGGGTCACGTACTAGGTATGTGATCCGATGCAGCAGTGCCACCTTGCCACTTTATAAGTAAGTTATACGTGCGGCAAGTGGTTAAAAAAACGCTACTAGCAGCAGCTTTTGACCTTTTTTTCTGCTTCTAGAAGCAAATAGTGTTATCCTATGTGTCAATGCACATTATTTTAGTCTAGAAGCGTTTTAAAAACTTCAGCTTCTAGGAACTGAAAACAAATATATTTTTTTTTTCGTGTTTTTGGAAAGGATTTGCAGGTGGGAACAAACGCTGAACACTCCTAACTGCTGTTAAAATGCTGCTGAAAGCTGGCACAAAAACGCTATTATGAGCTTTTTTCATCCAGCATTTTTCTGGCATTTTTTGTAGCTTTACAGTAAGCACAGAGCCTAAGGCTCCATGCACACTAGCTTAAAAAAAAGTTCCTGGCAGCAGCTTTTGAGCATTCTAGAAACAAATAGTGTTATCCTATGTGTTCATGCTTACTAGTTTAGTCTAGTGGCCTTTTTTCAGCTTCAGCAATTAGAAGCATTAAAAAAAGTTTTTTGTATTTTTTTTTTTTTTAACGTATTATGGAGTGATTTGCTGGCAAAAAAAAAAAGAAAACGCTGAAAACTTCTAAATGCTCCTAAACAGCTGATAACCACCGGTGCAGGGCGGTCGCCGGCGTCCTTAACAACAAGTGAATAGGTGGTTGTTTAGTAGCGGGCCGGCAAGCCAGCTGTCGCGTCCTTAACAAAAGATGGCTCATCAGCTGTCAGCAGACCCCCACAACCACTGGTCAGGGTTGTGGGGAAGAGGCCCTTGCCCCCCCCCCCCGCCCCCGCCCCAAAGCAAAGGTTGAACAAAAAAAAAAAAGTGCTGATCCCCCATCCTCACATTCAAGGAGGATAGGGGAATCGCTCCTGCTGTGCTATTGTGTTTTCACGGCGGAGGGAGCCTTCCTCACTGTCAGAACACAGTAATCAGTGTTGCTAGCTATAGCCGGTGACACTAACTGTTCAGAAAAAAATATACAGGGTGGTTGTACTGTGATAAGTTCTGTACAATCAGGGTGCCCATACATGGATTGAATACAGCTAGTCCTTGCTGAACCAGCTGAATTTTGTTCCATGTATGGCCAGCTTTAACCTTTGTTCACACAGAGTGTACTACACCTATGCAAGGGCCATGTTTACCCTTTGGGGGGTGCACATAACTATTCCCAATTTGACATCCCTGCGGGTGTGAGTGCATGGCCCTCACATGGGAGTGCATCGTAGTATGCCCCATGAAAACAAGGCCTAATAGTAGCAAGAGTATATTCAGATTAATAGGGGTAGGCTAGAAATAACTGAAATGTAATGTGCAGCCCCTCTGGAAACACAAGTATAATAAAGAAATGCATTGTTTGAAAGGAGGATTGTGTGTGAAGTGTAGTATTGGTGTATAAGCAGAGTTTAGTGTTCTGGCGCCTTCATGCTATCCCAGGGAGGAGAACAAAAAGAGGCATAACAGAATTATATGGAGACGGTAGCTAACATAACTTAATTTTAGATACTGGATGACAATTTTGTGTTTCAAGAAATAACCACAATACATGCTCTGTTATGGAATACAGCAAGTAAATTTTTCTATCCGATCTACCTTGTATAACCCTCATTTTTCAACTTAAGTAGAACACAAGCAAAATAATCACAGCCATATATTTATACCATGTGGAATATATGGTCTGGTGCTTCAGTGTTCGGCTTAATAAGTTGTTTGCTGATAGTCGTTTCTCTTAGCTTAGTGAGGATATTTCAGACCTTCTTTTCAGTGCATTGATGTCAAAATGAGCTACTTCAAGGTCCTAACCCACTGAGCAAACACAACACTGCAAAACCATTACTGCAGGGGAAACATCAACTAACATAGAATGCCATTAGACGATTATTCAGAAATCACAGTCTCTCTTGAAAAATGTGGGATGAAAATAAGTTGCATAGGGCTATTGATAAACTTGCTCATTTGCTTTTAGTTTTATTTAAGTGAGGTGTCATTATCAACAGAATACCCCCCACCCAATTAGGGTCCATTGACTAATGACTAGCTAGGATAGAATGACACTCCTCACTCATTGATACCACAAACTTGAGAGAAAAATTTTGCTTACACTGAGGTACTTTGATGGGTTTGTACTGAATAACGCTGTGCTGGTACTAGGGAATAGAAGGCAAATAATTGAATAGCTAACTAACTGCATAGGTATGTCAGAACCTGGATCTGAACTTGGAACCTCTGCAGTATCAGGTGATATCTCTTCTTGCTTAGCCACCTGATATGCTAGATTGCACCCTGTCTGATTCATTGGACAATCCTGTCTTGTGCCCTTGTTTTGCTGAACCTTGAACTCTTTGCTCCTCACATGAACTTCATATCTAAGCCATGCCTTTGCACTTCCTGTTTGACATAGTATTGTGCTCTTTCCAGCCAATATCTAATTTTTGCCACTCGTGCTGCAGTTCGTATCTACACTACCACTCATAGTCTTACATAGTAGTTGAGGTTGAATAAAGACAATAGTCCATCCAGTTCAACCTGTGTAGGCGCGCGTGGCCGTAATCATCTCTCATACCCCTTAATGTTCTGACCCTTGAGATGTACGTCCAAGAGTCTTTTGAAAGTAGCCATACTTCCGCAGAAACGACCTCTTGTGGTAGAGAATTCCACACTCTTGTAGCCCTAACAGTAAAGAACCCCCTGCGATGCCTGAGGTCAAAACGCTTCTCCTCTAATCGCATTGTATGTCCTCGAGTCCACATGCAATCCTTGCGACTGAATAGCTTTTTTTCTATGCTGAAATCACCATTGAGGTATTTATAAATTGCTATCATGTCTCCTCTCAGGCGTCTCTTCTCAAGGGAGAATAAATTAAGCGATTGTAGACGCTCTTCATAATTAAAGTCTTCCAATTCCCTAATTAGTTTAGTTGACCTTCTCTGGACTCTCTCCAGCTCCAACACATCCCTCCTGAGGACTGGCGACCAGAACTGGACAGAATACTCCAGATGCGGTCGGACCAGAGTTTTATAAAGTGGTAGGATTATAGTTTTATCTCTGGAATACATCCCTTTCTTTATGCATGCTAATATTCTGCCGGCTTTGGCAGCTGCCACTTGACATTGCATGCTATTGCTTAGTCTATCCTCTACCAAGACTCCCAGATCTTTCTCCATTTTTGATTCCCCCAAAGGTTCCCCCCCTAAAGTGTATTGTGCTTTTATGTTTTTAGTCCCCAAGTGCAAAACCTTACACTTCTCCACATTAAACCTCATTTGCCATGTAGTTGCCCACTCTGTTATTTTGTTCAGGTCATTCTGTAGGATATCTGCCTCATGCTGTGCAGTTATTGCCCTGCCCAATTGTGTGTCATCTGCAAAAACTGATATAGAACTACTGATCCTGTCCTCAATGCTGTTTATGAATAAATTGAACAGGGTCGGTCCCAGGACTGAGCCTTGGGGGACCCCACTTACCACCCCAGACCAGTCTGAGTATGCGCTATTTGTTACCACCCTTTGTACACGCCCTTTTAGCCAGTTCTGTATCCATGAGAAAACCTTGTGGTCGATGCCTTCAGACCTTATTTTATAAATTAAGCGCTTGTGGGGAAATGTATCAAACGCCTTAGCGAAATCCAGGTACACCACATCCACTGGTCTCCCCCTATCAAGCTCACAGCTCACCTCCTCGTAGAATGTTAAGAGATTGGTGTGACAAGAACGCCCTTTAGTAAACCCATTCTGATTACTGCTGATGATGTTGTTGTCTCTAGCAAACTCTACGATATAGTCCCTTATCATCCCCTCCAGATGTTTACATACTATTAATGTCAGACTGACCGGCCTATAATTTCTGGGGCTATGCCTCTGCCCCTTTTTGAATATTGGTATCACGTTAGCTTCCCTCCAATCCCCCGGTACATTTCCTGTCATAATACTGTCAGCAAAGATCAGGAACAGTGGTCTAGATAAAGTTTTACTAAGTTCTTTGAGTGATTTATTTGTGTTAATTTTATCCAGCCTTTCCCTGATTTCACCCTTTGTTAGCCATAGCGGCAAGTCCTGGGAATTACTGCTAACCATACAGTCATGGTCAGTGTACCCCTCCTTTTCCTGGGAAAAGACTGAGGAGAAAAAAGCATTAAGCATGGTTGCCTTTTCAGTGTCCTCTGTAACCATCCTCCCCTTATTGTTAATTATGTGTGCAACATGCTCGGCCCTTGTTTTTTTGCTGTTGATATATTTAAAGAATTTCTTAGGGTTCTTTTTACTATCCTCCGCTATTTGTCTCTCGAAGTTGATTTTAGCCATTTTGATTTCGTATTTACTTTTCTTATTTGCCCCCTTGTATTGCTGGAAAGCCGATAATGTGCCCTCTGATTTATATTTCTTGAAGGCCATTTTTTTTTCCCTAATAAGTTTTTTAACATTACATTTTAGCCACCCAGGTTTGGCTTTGTCTCTTCTAAATTTATTTCCCATAGGAATGCACTGCGAGACGCATTTGTTTAATATGTTCCTAAAGTATTCCCATTTTTCCTCCATGGTCAGTGTTCCTAGGGTTTGGTCCCAGGAAACCCTGATGGTCCCCTTTCCATCATTGAGCACAATTTGGGAAAGTTTGCCCTTCTGAAGTTTAGGGTTCTTATGTTCCCCTCTTGCCTTGTTATATTGTTATTAAATGTGATCATCCTGTGAACACTAGAGCCCAGGTTGTCCTGAACTCCTACCTCCGAGATTAGGTCTGGGTCATTAGTGATCAATAGATCCAGCACTGCATTATCTCTAGTAGGAGAATCCCCCAACTGAGACATGTAGTTGTCCTGTAAGGTTTCCATGAAGAGACGGGCCTTTTGTGAGTGTGTAGTCCCCTCTTCCCAGTCAGTGTCGGGATAATTGAAGTCCCCTAATATGATGACTGATCCCAGCTTTGCCACTTTACCCAACAGTGATATAAATTCCAGCTCCACCTCCTCCCTTTGGTTGGGTGGCCTATAACAAACCCCCACAATTACTTTTCCCTTTACTTCTTCCCTATGGAGTTCTACCCACACAGATTCTAACTCCGTAATCATCCCTTCCATGATATCATTCCTCTCTATCGCCCTTACATTATTCTTGACATAGAGACATACCCCTCCCCCTCTTTTTCCTACCCTGTCCTTCCGGTACACAGCTTACCGGTTACCAAATTTTGTCTTGTTCCTCCACTACGCCTCTGCTTAATCTCAACCTTTAACTACTGGTTTACTGCCTACACCTCTGCTTGATCCCTACCTGCTATATCTGCTACTGGACCCCACCTCCTGAAGAGGGCAATCCTGAGGACAGCAACTTGGTACTAATACACAGCAAAACTCATCTCAACCATCAGGAGCTCGGGTGAAGACTTGTTAGTGCTTAGACGCCACACTTCGGGTGAGCGTGGGTCATCCTCGAAGATAACCTGCAGCTGCACTTATCCAGCTGGTCAGTGGGAACCTCTCCACTGCTATAGCTACTGGCCTCTGGGCCTGACCACGACAAGGAGGTGCAGGCACTGCTCAGTAAGGGTGGAGCAGCTTGTTTCAGCAGGATCTTAGGCTAAGGTTGCCTTGATAACCAGTCTGATTTACAGTGCAGGCAAATGGGAGGATTGGCTCTTCAACAATAAGGTAAAAGGCATTCCTTCCCAAGAAATTATATTTATTCCAGTGCTTGTGATTATTCTAATAATACAAGTCTGTTTGTGTGCGGAGTAGAGTAGTTAAATACTTAGATTAATTTAAGTACTTAATTTCATGCTTGCAGACATTTCAAATCAACCAGCTCACAAAGTGGGGTCAGTGATTATAAGAATCATATAAAACTCATTTTCCACTTGGATTGGATTTTTGCTCTGCATAGTCCCGGACACTAATAAACCCAGATGCTTAATTCACTGTTGACTTAATTCAGTCAACACTAAACAATAAGCAAATGAACACATTCAAAGAAAAGGGTGTATCATATTTAGGATTTAATAACGGGTTCTACTGCTTATATTTAAACATACAAAATATCCATACCATGCATCACTGATATTGTTTTCTATACAGTTAGTATTATTACTACAGCACTAAGTATTCTACTGTGCCTAAAATCTACAAATTGCGCTGGTGTTTCCTGTTTGCTTTTAGTTTTTCTTTATTAAAAAGGAATCTCTGTTTAGTTTGCCTGATGAAAACATGGGGATGTATTTGGTTATTTATAAAAGAGATTCAGCAACGCAGCATCAGCTCTGGTATGGCTGGTTTCGATAGCAATGCTGTTTACATTGTGTGCTGACTCCTACAACCTTCAAGGCTCAACAGTGAATATTAATAGGATTGGCAGATATGAACAACGCTGAAGGTTGAGTATCTGGTCAAAAAAAAGTTTTAATAATCTATCACAATGAAAAGGCCAACTAGATCAATTGGGAAAAGTGGTGTAAGAAATAGGCATTAAAAACCAAAATGTGGATCCAATTGAGTGATTTTCCTTAAGAGTCCTTTCACTTGGCAGATAAAATAATGTAAATGCCACGGGTGTGTCACTGTGTACAGAAATTTAAACAGTTTAATAGGGCAGTGTAAAGACAAAGTTTTGTGTACAAAGATGTGCCCTGAGGACTGTGGATTGCAAACATCTTCAAAATCAGGCTAAGTAGAAAGTTAAAATTGCAGGTCTTGGATATGGATTGGGTGTAGGTTTACAAGAAGAGAGCCATTTAAGATGTCTTCTGTGCACAGCAGACATAACCAGGTCAATGTGGGAGGAAGAGGGGCTAATTATACGTTACTCTAAATCCTGCCAACAACTGGCACCCTTATCTGTCAGCTTACACATTTTGAATCAGATATACTGTATCTCTATGTAAAGCAGTAAACCTCCAACTTTTTTGTCAAATTACAGAGGGAATTGCACTCTTTGCTGGGCTTTTCAAAAAGTCCCTTATTTTTTGCCTTTAAATTCTATTAATGTGTGAAAGGAAATAGGTGCGCGAACCTAAAAACAGATGAAAGTGGGGTGAAAGCAGCACTGCAAGACAAATTGAATATGGAAAAATAGTAATGTATGAAACATAAATTACCAAAGTGCGCTAAACAAAATGATGAGAACAAAGGTTCATAGGTGATGTCTGTGATGACACCAATTAAACATATACATTCAATTCCAAAAGGTGCAAAACTGTAAAAAGTCTTTCAATTCAGAAGATGGAGTGAAGGTTAGGGAGTGTTGGGAGGTGGGTGGGGCCTCGTCCCAAAATAGTGATCCAAAGTGATTCTCAATAACCTGGTATACACATGTGAACACCCAGTGATAGGAGTGGACTCTTACCACAATGTGGAGAGATGTGAGCATGTACTGTGTTTTGTCCAGAGGTCCCAACTGATAGGCTGAAAGAGGTGGTTCTCAGAATGGACCGGATCAATCAGCTGCTTCCAAAGTGGGGGGGATCTGTAGGCTTCCTGTATTTAATGGTTGTTTGTCCAGTCCTTCAGGGGTCTTATTGCCTTCATGCAAAAGATTATGTCCAGCCCTTCCTAGAAAGAGGCTGAGGTAATTGATCTCCAGACCTGTGCTCGTTAAGATCTTAGATGCTGGAAAACTTGGATTCTCCGCTGACATCCGATGCCCCATAGAGATGCATGGGACATCCGTTCAGATCCTCCTAAAAAACGGACAGGCGGATCTGAACGGTCCGCCTGTGTGAAAGGGGCCCTAAAGGAGTACAGCATGTTCACTTTGCAACATTAATTTTAGCTTAGTGAACCAGGCTTCCATCATCCAATCATGTGTGAGCCAAAATATTTTATTTTTTGATGTGGTATTCTTTAAATTAATTTTCACTTTGTCTCCCCTGATTCGCTAAATTGAGTACAACTGTTGTAAAGTAAACATACCCTAATCCGCAGGAAAAAATCAAACCCTCTGTGTAGTTCTGTAATCATTTTATAGATATTTGCGTTCGTACATATGCCCCCTTTTTTCATTAACGTCTGCTTGAAAGTCTCTGATGCTTACAAAAATCTATTCCTGTCTGAGAGGGAAAAGTATGTCTGATCATGCCATAAAACAGTACGCGTCTTCATCAAAGATAAACTATGCACAGAGCAAAGCACCTCTGTACTAACTATTCAGCAGTCCTAGCACAGCACATCATTCATTTGTGTATGTACTGGATGAATAAAAGCTGCTCACAAGTTCCATAATCGTTTCTCTCTGCATAAATGTGCGATGGCTTGGCATTATTACTAGCAGCTTTTGAATAGACCCCTGTGCCACAAAGGCCCGCTAGAGCTTCTATCAGAAACACAGCCTGTGTGTAGGGCGTGTGCTGTCAAATTCACATAAAAGCCAGAAAAATCCTGTCAGTGCCATCTGAAATGAGCAATTAGGCGCACTGCACAAAGGAAGAGTGTGTTGAATATTCACAAGAACACAAAAGAGGCAAGACTCGGCAGACAACTGAGAGATGAAGGGCTATGTAGATCAATTACTTTAAACAATTGGACAGATGTAGCTGTAATGGGGGGGTAGTAAGAGAAAAAAAATATCACTTCATTAACTCATACGTGTTGATAATATCAATAAAGGACAGTTGTTTGTTTAAACGATATTTTAGAACTTAGAACTTTTTTTTTTTCAGGTCGCATTTAATAATTCTAGTTTTTATACAACGTAATCATTCTATTAACTATACCCACATATGTCGTGTAACCTAAAGCCTGAAAATGATATGTTTCCTGAGAAATTGCAATGTTCAACAGAATAAGCTGAAAGGATAACTAAGCGCCCTGCCTGGCAGCAATCAACAATTAGGTGATGACTCTTTGTTCCAGTCAAAGATAATGGGGGACTGCACACAAATTAAGTATTCATAAAGCATCCCATTTTATTTCTGCTCTGTATAACATTCATGAGGCTGCTGTCAAACAGTTTATACTGCCCAGCATGGGCTATATACACAGTCGTAAAATCTACTCATGTTCAGCTGTCTCATCTCAGTACTGTTAAGACACCAGACAATAGAAGCCTCTACCTTCGAGAAGGTTCCCTGGTTATGTATTTTTGAGCCGTGCTGTGCTTTATACATTACAAACATTTACTAGATAAAACATGCATAATTTGTATTTTAAGTAGAACTTAATTAGCAGTTGCTTTCTTTACTGTAAGGAAAGGAGGGGGGAATAAAACTTACATGTATTAAGAAGAATCAATAGAAAAAATATACTAGTGTTGACGATTCTTGTTTAAAGTTTTATTCAAAAAATTTAAGATGAAAACATACAATTTTTTACAATTATATTTCCCCCACAACAATAAGGCCTTTATTGGTCCTGCCTCATGCAGGCACTAAGGCACGTATACCGCAAAGGGGCCATTTTTTTCTGGCATTCCTAACCTACAGGTGCAGCGTGCAAGGAGCCCACTAAAGTCTTAGTGGGCACAGGTTGATTGTCCGAAAACAGGATAGGAGGCGTGAAAGTGGTTCTTGTTAAATAATCCCTTCCCTTGGTGTTAGGAAGTCTACATAGGTGTTATTTGCTTCAATTTACATGGCTGTAGGTGTGAAACAAATGGGCCAACATAGGAGGGAATATTCTACAGGTTGGGGCTCAGCAGTTTTCCTACATCTAAAAGGGTAACTCCACTTTCATGGAAAAAAATTATAGCAAATACAATTGCTACACAAGCTATACTGTATTTTAATGTATTAACAAATACCTTTCCTTTGGGCCTGGAAAACTCCTGCTACCATTTACAAACCTAACAAATACAAGACAAGCAGGTTAGGTTGGAAGGCTGAAACCCCCGGATCAGATATCTACAGTCACTCATCTGAGATGGGACTTCTTGGAGGCTGTGGTTGTTGGGTTGAGGAGATCCAATGATTTTACTACTCTCTTTCTGTCTTTCTTCCCCCTCCCCTTCCTCCTTTTAAAGGGATGCAGACATTGTAGCCTTTCTCATTAGAACACAAAAATGCATCAGCTGATTAACAATGTACCAAACCCTCAAAATCAATATGTGATCAGTCTGAAGCAATAAAATGTAAGAATACAAAGTTTCTTTAAAGCGGAGTTCCGGTCACAAAATCGACATAGTCGATTTTGGGCCATCCGCTTGCTTTTCGTCACCTGAAAAATAAATGGATAGTTACGATTTTTTTACCTTGTTATTGAAGAAAAATATACTCACCTTCCTTCCACTTCCTCCCTCTGCAGCCGTGGCCCGTGCCATCACTTCCTCTTTGCACTGATTCCTGGGAGCTGAACGTCATCGCTCCCAGGAATCAATGCGCCTGCACCGGCCCCACTCGTCAGTTCCGGTGTGGGCACGTCATTCCCTGCTCAACAGCTTCTGGGCATGCCCAGAAGCTGTGGAGGGATGACGCGCCTGCACCGGAAGTGACGAGCAGGGCCGGTGCAGGCGCATTCTGGGAGAAGAGGACACGAAAGAGGACGCAGAAGAGGACGTGCTGGCTTCAGCTGCCCACATCCGAGATGGCAGCGCTGGAGAAGAAATTTTCAAGGTAAGTATTTCTTCTAAAAGGTAAGTGCGACCCTGGACAGTACAGAGGCTATCCATTGTGGAATGTACTAGCCCTGACTGTCCCGGGGGTATTTTTATTGAAAAAACGTTTTCATGGCCGGAACTCCGCTTTAAATCCTTGCAATGTACACTGATCGCCCAAAACAGGAATGCTTTTTTTTCTCAACAAAACTGAAGTTACTTGACCTCTTGACCTCCAGAAGATTTACCCCCCTTCCTGTCCAGGCCATTTGTTGTGATACAGCACTGCGTTACTTTAACTGACAATTGTGCTTTTCGTGTATGCTGCACACAAATAAAATGTATGTCCATTTTGTTCAAATAGAGCTTTCTTTTGGTATTTGATCACCTCTGTGTTCTTTTTTCAACCTCCTGTTGAGTGCCCCCACAGCAAGCAGCTTGCTATGGGGGCACCTGAGCTGAGTCACAGCTTCCTGTGTCTATTCAAACATAGAGCCGCAAAACGGCCCCGTCCCCTCTCCAATCGCGCCACGCTGCTGTCTTAGCCAATGAGGAGGGGAGTCCCAAGCAGCTTAGACACTCCAGCAACATCACTGGATAGAGATGGGGCTCAGGTAAGTATTAAGAGGGCTGGGTGGGGCTGCTACACACAGGTTTTTCTACTTGAATGCATTAAGATAAAAAAAAACCTTCTGCCTTTACAATTCCTTTAAGGAAAGAGGACATTCTTTAGAAGCATTTTGCACAGAGGGTAGCTGGTTCACAAAAGGCGTGAAAAGGGCCATTTAGGTCAAACTTCATCCACCATCTCTAAATGGGGGTGAGGGACTTCAACACCATCTATATTTCACATAAAACACCATTTTGACATTTCTATACCAATGATTTCACAACAACTCACACCTCTAACCACATATATTTGCTTTGACACATTCCATGTTCATTGGATTAAGGTGTCTGTGCTACCTGTGTGGATATACTGTACAGTATGTGCTGGGGTATGTTTTTGACTCTCATTAGAACTGAAGAAGTGGCTTGGATAAACTACAAAATGTCTTCAACCTTACACGACAAGGAATGTGACAAACTACTACTAACTAGGTCTAATTGTTCTTAAAGCTGACAGAAGGCAGACCCAGATCCCAGGAAGTAAAGAGAGACAGATTTAACTGCTGTTAGCAAGATGGCCAATGTGAGAAGGGGGGGGGGGGGAAATAAGGTATGCAAAGAATAAAAAGCCTTTAGTTATCTATAAGTATCTGTTTGTAGATTAACAATAATAAAGGTGGCGTTGTTGTAATTGTTAAGATAAGGGCAAGGTTCCCCTTTATCACTTGCTTACCAGCAAGTCATGTTTCCCAGCTCTCTTTTGAGATCTATTGGTGAAACGGTGTTACTTGAACATTCTCCATCAGAAAAGGCAGTTCAAGAGAACTGTCTTTCTTATGTTTCAATAAAAAACAGCACTGGGGAGAACACACCCTTACTCCATAAGGTCTAATAGAGGATGCTCTCCAACTTCAGGGGGAAACATTTGTATACAGCCATTCACTGCCTGCTGTGTTGTAAAAACACTGTCTGTGATATCTGATCTATTTTAAATGGGCCAAGTCCACTTACTTTCATTGATGCTTGGGGTTAGTGTTCAAACTGGAGAGAATTTGAAAAGAGCAGAACACTGGCGCAGTGTATGTGCGTCAATTTTATAGAGCAGAAGCTCTAAAGAATATGAAATAAGGTTTGATAAAGTCCTTGAGATGCATTCAATTACAGAAGAACATTAAACAAAAACTCTACTGAAGGGTCAGTGTCATCAGTTATATCTCAGTAAGAGAAAATGCTCATTAACAATTTTACATATTAATGAATACCAGTTTATCTTGGATTGAAAGAAGAAAAATGATGTACATTATATATGATATATTTAAAAGTCATGAAATGTGTCTTAAGGTACCCTAAATATAAAAGAGTTTATAAACATAAATAGCCATCTATACAAAATTGATCAGTTAAGAGGAAAATACTGCCAATCCTGGGCACCGTGTTGCCAAATATCCTTTACTCTAGCCTATTCGTAATAATTACCCAATCATGCCCCTACCCAAACAATACCATAAACCTAGACTAGACCATTTCCATCTTTTAGTATGGTAAAGAAAACCCTAATTGACACATGTTTGTTATGCTTTTTAGCAAAGTGAATCTTCCAAAATTTTAAATGGTACCACATGTAAAACAAATGTAAAATGTATGTAAATAGAAACAGCACAGTGGCTCAATGGTTAGCACATGTGCAACACTGGGATTCTTGGTTTGACTACTAGGGCAGTATAGGCATAGTGTGTGCATGCTGTGTCTGTGCTTTTGTGGATTTCCTCCCACACTTTAAAGACACGCTGGTAAGTTAATTTGCCCTGGTATGTGTATGCATGAATATACAGTATTTACATATGAGATAAAGATAGGCACCTTAGATTGTAAGCTCCTTTAGAGCAAAGACTGAGCAGAAAGCATTATATATATATACTGTATATACAGTATGTATAAAATATTCTCTCTCTTTTAAATAAAGTATCACATGCATTACAGGAAACACATTTGAAATGATTTAATGGACTAATAAAATACAATGACTGTTTTTGTTAGTGCCAGGAAATCCTGTATTCTAATTTTCTGGTCCAAACATTTAATTCCACATACCAGTTAGCATAGGCTGGTACATTAATTTTCCCTGCTGGTATCCTCTTTATGACAACCATCTGTTCAAGTTTTACCCTACTTTCTCTAGCACAATCCAGTGGAAATTAAAAATCAACAAGAGTTATTTCTGAAGGGACAAATACTGTCTGAAACAAATTGAAAAATGTAAGTTTTTCTAAAAAAAGAAAAAAAATACAACCATGTGCTTCCTCATTTATATACGGGTTTAAAATGCATTATCAAAAAAGATATGAAGGTATCTGGGTACAGCACACACCATGGTATGATTTTCTGTTTCCAAGAATAATAAGTCATGCTTTAGATCAGTGAATGACCTGTTTTACATTGTGGCAGTAAACATAGCAAATGTCGCTCTTCAAATCATAGAAAATAAAATAGAAAAATATTGTTATCTATACATGAGCATATCTGATCCTCCCTCCAGGCATTTATGTGATTTGGTCATACAAACCTATGGGGTACCTGTGGAAGATTCAGTAGTCTGCAAAGCTTGGGGAGAAGCTGAAGGCGATATATTGTTGTAAACACGGAGAAATGCAGTGAGGAATTCTCATCATGATCACTAGATGGAGAATGTTTTTCCGACATTCCATCATAAGTAATTATTAGCATTATAGGTCTAAAATGACTGATGCATGTATGAGCACCTTTACAGTTTAATTAATGATAGATAGTAAATCTCTCGCTACACTTTTGGACCGCTGTGGCCATAGTGCCATTTATCTGCCCCCTCTGCCCTTGTCCATTCGCAGAGAGAATGCCTTCTATTCTGTGCACTATTCACAAAATGCATAACCAGCATCTCTTCCTCTTTCGCATGTGCGGCAGAACTGAAGCGACTGCAAAGCTTTGTTCTTTTTTAAAATTAAAACAAATTTGTTATATTTACCTGTTCTATCCAATGGTATTGCTCAGAGCAGTCTTGAACCTCTTCTGGGGTCCCCGTCAGCAATATTGGCTCCTTCTCTTCTTTGTGTGCCACCATAGGAAGCCATAGACACACACAGCACAGCTTGGCCCCACCCCCTGCTCTAGGCTCACATAATTTGATTGACAGCAGCTGTCCCTGAGCCTGTGAGAGTGGAGAGTGAGAACCAATGCTTCTACAGATGGGCACTGTCTGAATTAAAATAAGACTAAGTATTTAGGCTAAGGGGTTGGGGGTGCAACTAGTGAAAGGTTTTTTGACTTTAGAACCACAGCATACCTCAAAAGCAATCCATGGTGCATCACTTTTCATAGGTCGCTATGACAGAGTTTGCAGGCATTCAGGAAGAAATACTGCTGCCTCCCGAATGCCTTTGTTGGCTGTTTTATTTTTACATGGGCATACTGGGCTGCAACAGCGATCTAAGCGTTTGGCTTGCAGTTGTGGCATGCTCCTATGGACTTCAAAGGGCAATTTTTACCGGTGGTGCCACCTGCCAAACTTGACATGCTGTCAAAGCTCCAAAGCAAACAATTGCAGCTGCAGGATCTGTACAAAGCCCTACAACAGCCATTTTAGGTTTTAAGTGGAAATTTGAGGAATGGTAAAAGAAGAATCAACCACCTTTTTTTTTTTTTTTTACTGCCCAACTGCCACCCATAAGAAAGGGGCCTTAGGGTAAATCCAGTACTTTTTCCGTATGCTAGTATTGTGCGGGGTTTCTCAACCAGGGTTCCTCCAAAAGCTGCTAAGGGTTCCTTGGGCAATGACACATTTTTGCCTCTCAGATAAGTTCCCACTGACACCACTGATCCTTTTAGCTATCTGTAAATGGGTAATTCCTCCCAATGACTACAAGTGTAAGGGACATTCTTCCCACTCACCATCACACTAATGTATCATGAATTGTAGATGTACAGTAGTCATTTTTAGCCAAGGTTTCTCTGTGTTATAATGGTTGAGAAAGCCTGCAATTGTAGCTTTGTGTGTCAGCAGATCAACCATGTCAACTATTACATTTTGAAAAAGAAGCCAGAAAGACATATCAAAGTGAAGAATTATAACAAAGTGTTGCAAATATGTTAAACAGTAAAAGAGTTCAAATATTACACAGATGTAGACTAGCAAAATTAGGTATTCTATTATGCCTGTGTGTCATGAAAGCACATTTTATTTATTTCAATTTCGTACAAAATGCTGAAAATATAACCTAGTTAGGGCTTTGTTTTTGCTATTGTGTATTTGTACTGACAGCTCACGGGGAATGTAGCGGAGAGTAGAAAAATAAGCACAGCAGTACAATAGAAGAGATAACTGTAACATCAGTTCAGCAACATATCTGTACAAAGTTAGAGAACACACAATAGCAATGTCTTTGAAAGAAAACTGAAATGGAAAACTGCATTAAAAAATGAAAAATAACATCCAGTTCCTAAATAGCTACTATATATTGATATATATCCCCAAAACCCCTATTTTAAAGAGCTTCATTGGTTAATGGAAAAGTAAGATACTGTTTTATAATCAGGAGCTATTGAAATCTTCAAATATAACAGAAAAAGTGAGATTTTGCTGTCTTTTAGGGAATATCTGGAAATTATCTGCCATTCTCTTTCTGCTGGACCTAAGTGGGCTTAATGCCATGCTTCTACATTCACTGTATGCATCAATGCTTGTGCTCAGAGTGCACTCAATTGTGCACCCAGAGAACTGTGACTGCGCTGTCACTGCCAGCTCCTGGTTACATAGTAATCATCAGGAGCTAGTAGGATGTGCTCCCGATCATGTGGTCACAACCAATCCCAGTGATCACATGATTGGGAGGCCCATGTAACACCTTTGGCTTTACAAATTCTTAAAGTGTAAGTAAAGGCAAAACCTTTTTTTAGTTTTGGATAGAGTGGCGAGGGATAAGAATACCGTCAGTGTCTTTGTCTCACTTAGGGAGATTCACCCTCTCTATTTATTTTATTTACCATTTTAATTAAAAGTGAAAGTAAAAGAAAATCCCAAATGTTGGGTTGGGTTGACATTAGAACAGTAATAGAGGGGAAATATTCCATTAGGGACACTAGTCTTGGTAACCCTGGTGGCAAACTGTGATTCCCTTACTGGAGGGATTTCTTCTCACTTTCAGTTTTGGCTATGGGACAGGAAGTGAAGGGAAATCTCCGTAATGTTAAACAGATAGCAAATAAACCCCAAACTGATGGGGGATATAAACCCCCCCCCCTCACTCTAAAGTTAATTTATACTTTAAGGGACCTCTATCCAAAGTTAATTTATACTTTAAGGGACCAACTGAAGCCAGTGGTAAGGGGTTAAATGTGCCTAAGCAGGCTCCTGAAAAAAATGTAATATTTGCCTTAAATTCTTCATGAAAAGTAACAGTTTCTATGCCTAGGCACTCAGTGGGTCTTGTATCTTGAGCCTCATATCTATATACGCTATATTACCAAACATATTGGAACGCCTGCCTTTACACGCGCATGGAGTTTAATGGAATCCCATCTTAGTCCGTAGGGTTCAATATTGAGTTGGCCCACCCTTTGCAGCCATAACAGCTTCAACTCTTCTGGGAAGGCTCTCCACAAGATTTAGGAATGTGTCTATGGGAATGTTTGACCATTTTTCCAGAAGCGTATTTGCATAGGTCAGGCATTGGTGTGGATGAGAAGGCCTGGCTCGCAGTCTCCCATTCTAATTCATCCCAAAGGTGTTCTATCAGGTTAAGGTGCAGGCCAGTCAAGTTCCTCCACCCCAACCTCACTCATCCATGTCTTTATTAACCTTGTTTGTGCACTGGTGTGCAGTCATGTTGGAACCATTCCCATAAATTTGGGACCATGAAATTGTCCAAAATGTCTTAGTATGCTAACGCCTTAAAAGTTCTCTTAACTGGAACTAAGGGGCCAAGCCCAACCCCTGAAAACCAACCCCACAACATAATCCACCAAATGATTTGGACCAGTGCACAAAGAAAGGTCCATAAAGACATGGATGAGTGAGTTTGGGGTGGAGGAACTTGAATGGCCTGCACAGAGTTCTGACCTCAACTGGATTGAACACCTTCCTCCTGTCTTCTCCCTCTATGACATCACAAGGAGCAGAGTCTATTGGTGACTTCACCGGATGGCCACGCACCATGGCTATTTAAGAACTGGAAGACATTGGATATAACACAACAGTGGAAGCCAGCGTTGAAGGAGGACCGGGTCGGTGGGGAGGGGTACAATGTACCCCATACTCATTCACATGTGGGGGGTGGGATCTGGGGGCCCCCTTGTTAAACGGGGCTTCCAGATTCCGATAAGCCCCCTGCCCCTAGATCCCTACACTCACCAACCAGGGTTGTCGGGAAGTGGCCCAAGTTGTTTTTTTTTTGGCATAGCTTTTTTCCTCAAAATCTATACTATACCGAAGGCTCTGGTATGGTCTTGGGGGGATCCCTACACCATCATTTTTTTTTGCTGTGGGATTCTCCTTCAAGATCCTCAGAGCACAAGTCTCATGCCACAAGTTGGATCAGTTAGGATAATGATTCGACTTAGATGCGACTTCCATTCAAATCAATGGGCTGAAATTGTGCCCAAGTTGGACCAAAGTAATGCAGGAAGCATTTTTAAAGTTGTACCGACACAAGTCAGACCAGTTAAGACGGCTCTCATAGGGAACTATTGATTTTGACATGTCATGCGACTTGTGCTCTGGGTGTGAGCACATGTAGGACCAGTGTGAATCGGCCCTAAGAAGAGATTTCCTTAAGGCTCGGTTCACATACAAGGAAATGTGAATTAGATGCGTTTTGAACTGCATCCAATTCGTATGACATATGAACCTGCAGCCTTCTCCATGGCGTAAGTTCACATATCTGCGGTCCGGCTGCAGTGTGCTTTTTAAAAGAGCCCTGTGCATTTTTCAGCCTGGTTCAGGTGCGATTTCAAGTAAAAATTTGCGCCTAAATCGCACCTGAACCGGAGAACAAAATCTCACCGGAAAGGCAGGGAAACTGTGGCCCGGACATATGTGACCTAAGCCTCACATTGGAAAGATATCTACTCACTTCTTTCTAAATCTACATGACATGAAGTGAATAAAAATCTCCATGAGACACAGATGGCAAAAATACAACCCTCCCTTCTTTCTAATATAAAAACATGTTTTTACTTTAGGTACACTTAAAGTAAGATGCAGCCAGATAACTAGCAATTTTTAAGTGATATTAAAAGCCTTTTTTATTTTTCAAAGAACAAAGATGTCAAACTTACCTGGTCTGTGTAGTGGTTTTGCACAGAGCAGCTCTGATCCTTCTCTTCTCGGGTCCCCCGCCAGTGCTCCCTACCCCTCTCCTGCCGAGTGTCCCCAGAGCAAGCAGTTTGCTGTGGGGACATCCAACCAGGCTCGCTCCTGAGCCGCTGCACTGTGTGTCCATTCACACACAGAGCTGTGGCTTGGCCCCACCCCATCTCTCCTCATTGGCTGTGTCTCAGGAGGAGGGGAGGGGAACTGGTTTAGAATGCATGAAGGTGAAAAACCTTGAGCCTTTAAAAACACTTTAAAAGGAGACCAGCAATAACTTCCTTTATTGTTCTCTCATGGCGGAATCGCTTTAAAAATTGTATCTAGATTACTTACACTGGCAAAGAAGCTAGTATGCAATTCAACACCTGACGCCTTGATGTATTGTCTGCTGAAAAAAATGAGATATCTGTTTTTATTTCTTCCACTTGTGCCTATATGGATGTCGCCCAGCACATTACAGTAAAGAACCCATAGGGAGGCTAGGGATGCATAATGGAGTGGTACTAAGCTTATTTTTTGCTAAAAAAGTTAGGATTTGCTTATAACATTATTTTGCATATATCCCTGAATCTAATAGCCATTTTGCCATTCATTTTTCACTGAAGGTTACCTTTTTTAGACAATTAATGTAATTGGTTTAGTCTGAATTGCACAGACTTGAGACATGCGTACTTGACTTTGCTGCTCATATAAATTTTATATAAGAATAGCCCATATGATAAGGAACACCTTTAAGGGTTCATGTACACTCACATTTATAGGTATTTAACACATTTTTCCAGCATGTACCATGGCAGGCACCATGTACAGTCTGCCAAACAAGTGAATGGCTGTACTCTTGTAAACACTGCTGCTTTGTTGCATCAATGTTTACCTCTGCATGTGCATCTGACTTTCCCAAATGCAGAAGTTTTATGTGAATGAACCCAGACCTGAAGGGTTTCACATTTGCTCTGAATAGCTTTAAGATTGTACCTAGCTAATACTCATGTGGCCTTTTCTAGTTTTTCTTCTACCTGGAATTATATACAAGCATATTGATTATTTTTATATTTTATAATTTTTTTTTTTTTTTACATAGCACCTAGGGAAACTTACTTCTATACTGCCTCCCCTTATAGGCTTTGCAAAGCTTTGTACTTCTGCTTCATCAACTTGATGTGGACTGTCTATATCTTACAAGTTGCTTGCCTCTCCAGATTTTCAGACCAATAGAAAGATTGTACCTTTATTTCACTCATGCTACATCTAACTCAACCCGGTAACTGGTTTCAAAATGTGAACACATTTGTACAGGGTCCCCACATCCCTTCACTAGAATCCCACAATCTTCACCCATGTGCTGGAGATGTCTTACTCAGGATGGTACCTATCTCTACATGTTTTGGGGCTGCCTGGTTCTGCAATCTTTTTGGTCACAGGTCTATGACCTGTTATTTAAAATGTACAACTCGGCAACGACCCAACAGCCTACCTGCTTTATCTGGTAGGGAACTCATCCAAACCTAATAAACACTCACTTAGTATTTTAGTATAATAATTTACTAAACGCAGCTAAAGCTGCTTCCACTTCCTATAAACGTCTGGTTATGCATACTTAAATATATATTATAAAAGCCATCCTCGCCACCTCCAAGCATAAGGAGAAGCAATTTTGCAAGATTTGGTTTTAATGGATTGAGTACACCTTCTCTTCTAATTACACAATTTATCTCGCTAGTTAGATAATCCCCCCACTGTCCATTGGACTGGACCAGAGACATAGGAATTGAATCAGGCGTATACCTTACGTCTTTGGGTGGATCTGACTTGGGAGGAACCTGAGCTCTGCGGACGACTAGGGACACTAAAATAATAATTACTTCTGACAAACAATAAAAAGTAACAAGGAATAGATCTTGTGGTGATCATTACAAGTATATTCTTTAGTGTATTGGAACATGCTACTCTTCCAATGGCAATGATTTTATTTAATACTTGCAGAGCTGTTCTCAGTATAATAAAACCTTCCCTGTACATCTAATTTTGGACTTTAAAGCATAGGGAGATAAAAGTAAATGGCGAAGTTCATGAGGTTATGTTAGGCTTTAAGCTTAAGGTTCTTATTCCAAACCTTGTGTGGGCGACTGCTAGATTATTTCCTGCTTGAAATCACAGAAACTGATTACAATGCGTTTTTAAAGTACGTGACAATACGAATGGAGTGAGAATGGCAAAGTGAGAAGCAGAACAAGCAGCAGGCCTGTGCAGTTAATGGTTGCACTGCACAGTCCTAAAATAAGAGACAAGTAAGTTCAGATGTTACGTTCTTACCTTCCATGTCAGTTAGGCACATTTTTAGCACATGTGCAGGGGCAACTTTTCTTTTTTTTTTGACATTCACATCTATGGCTGTAGCTACATATAACAATGACTGATCTGTCTGAAGAATGACTTTCATATTTTAGGATCTCATTTCGCACACATTGTGGACATGATTCAATTACTTTGAAAGCTGTGGGATGCTGCTTTGACAGTCTCATGTGTCTTCAGCCAGTTAAAGCCACCGACCGAACTGAAAGTTCTCATTATTACTAACATTATTGCTGTCTATCATGTTAGCAAAGAACTGCGGTAAAGGCTACATCCTTGATGTTTTCCCTGCAGACAATATGTGAGGTACAGTAGACTTTATTTCAGTTATCACAGTCTAGAATAGGCAGATAAGATAATGGCAAAGGCCCCAATATTCGACATATTAAGCAGAATAAGTGTCAAGTGTAATAAGTAAAAAAAAACTATATGGATGCATGATGGAGGAAAATGTTCAGATTTAAACCCTATATTGATGTGCTACAAACAACAATGCTGCCAAGTTTAAAGGGGCATTAATAAAAACCAGATTGATTAAAGACGCATCAATTTCTGCTAATCACATAAATCCACATTTTTTTTTCCTTTAACTGACATAGGTAATCTTATAAAATGCAAAACTCTACTAGTAATACACACAAAAACCCTTCTCCTACCTGGATGTCAAAATAGACAGTTTCATTAAAAAAAGATCTCAAGAGCAGTCTATGCTGGGAGTTCACATCTGCAGAAAGAAGTGAACTGGATGTAATAATCAACTTTTCATAAATACAATACCAGAATAGGTGGTATTTCCTAATTATTGTATAATATGTGGGTATACTGTATGTGCAGAATACTAGGACAAGACCATATCACTAGTGACTTCTATTTTCCTTTCACTCCAAGTTGGACCATTGTTTCCAAGTTGGACCATTGTAAGTGTAGCGTTGCTTCTGTGGGAGCTGCTGTTTTTAACTGGTTCTTCCCCAACGGTGCAGAGGCTTCCAATCACACAGGCAACATTCCATTCACTCTGCCTCCAATAAACAGTCTAGGGCAGGGGTCTTCAAACTATGGCCCTCCAGTTGTTCAGGAACTACAATTCCCATCATGCCTAGTCATGTCTGTGAATGTCAGAGTTTCACAATGCCTCATGGGATGTGTAGTTCCGCAACAGCTGGAGGGCCGTAGTTTGAGGATCCCTGGTCTAGGGGATATTTGTTAAAGATCTACCACTTGCACACCAAAAGCAGAACAGCACACAGTCACTAGGATCTTGAGCTCAGGTCATTACTCCACCAGGCACTCTTCAGTGAGTTCTCCAGAACAGATCCTTAGGCGAACCTGCTTAGTTAGCTCCAAAGGTAATTAGGAATAGGACCACCAGCTCTGCTATAGCTGGACCTCAATGACTCCATCAGAACTGCCTCACAGGGGCAACAGCCCCTGAGGCTGGGGACTTTTGCTGCAGGACAAGAACAGGGCTGCTCCAGACCGTCTCCCCAGCCACCTACTGGACACACCTACCCAAGGATTGGCTGCAGCACAATAAATATTCAAGCTCTCCATTTGACTCTTTCAGCCCTCTATATTCTGGAAGCCCCCAGAATGCAAGGTAACGCAAAAAAACCTGCAGCCTGTGAGATCTAGAACTGCCCAGAGAAATCAATCGCTGCTCCAATAATTACAGAGGAGCCAAAAAATAATTAAATGTTCCTATCATCCTAGCAACCTACCTAGGAGGGTGCTACATATGTATGGATATTTTAAATTGGAGGGACCACTGTGGAATCCCAAAATCACTGTAATAGTTGGCATTACCACAGTGATAGTTGCAATCTTCTGGATCCTGTATCAGCGACTTCCCTCTACTGGCTCCTGCCACTGCCGCCAGTCATTTTTTTAAATGAGTACAAGGCGTGCTCTGAGTTTACAAAGTTTATGCTCTCCACCTTGTCCAATCAGTGAACATTCATTGAAAAAAAACAAGGCACACTAAAAATGGCAACTGTGCCGAAAAAGCGACTGTCTGACTGAACACCGATCACAGGGGGTCGCTCACTCGGCACAGCCGCCATTTATAGAGTGCACTGCATTTTTTTCAGTGACTAATGTAAGTATACAACAAAGATTATACCTATAGTTCACTTTAAGCATCAAGCATGTATTATCGTAGTCCCATTCGATAATATCCTAAATGTAGTCACTAACTACTGCTGAATGAACATCTAAGGCTAACCACAGATGGATCGATTTTTAAATTTTTTTGATCAGCCAGCAAGTTAATAAAAAACAAGTAACCAAAAATAAACAGATTCCCCCATCCACACATTCCAGGTGCTGCGCTACAGTATTCTGACAGCGAGGACTCCACTGTGGCAATACACTGATCAGTGTTGCAGTTCTGATTGAAGGGAATTTTTCCAAAATTCCTGTTCGAGAGAAGCTGATCGACTTCTCCTGTGCAGAAACAGCCATAGATGAATCAAAATTTAGCTGATTCCTGTTGAACTGGCTGATTTTGAATCCATTAAGGTTAATGGATGTCTTAATGGTGTTAACAAGCTTGTGTTCTCTTCATGGCTAATTCTCTCTCCATACAAGGTAATACAGCTTAGAAAGAGATACCCAAATTGTTATAAAGAAGAACGCACAGAAAAAAAAAAATCATATGTAAATAGTTGGTTTGGGCTGCTCATTCTTAACCACTTGCCGACTCCTGCACGACTATTTACGTCGGCAGTCAGCCCCTCACAGGCAGAGCGACGTAGGGCTACGTCGCTAGCCTGTAAGGGTTTTGGGAGTGAGCGCGCGCCGCCGGATGCGCGCTCCTGCTTGGTCACGGACCCCCCCGCGCGTGTGCCCGGCGGACCCGATGTCTGCCGGGCACTCGCGATTGTCCGTGACAGCGGGAGAAAGGCAGGCGGCTAGTGTAAACAAAGCCGCTGTCAGTTCTCCCTGTGTAAGAATGGTGATCAAACGGTTCTACTATGTAGGACCGTTGATCATTGTTCTTACACATCAAGCCACAGCCAATCACAGTTAGAAGCACGCCCCTAGGACACACTTAACCCCTCCCTCTCCAATACAGTTAACTCCTTCACTGCCAGTGTCATTTTTACAGTAACAGTGCATATGTATAGCACTGATTAGTGTAGTAATGTCACTGGTAACCCCAAAAGTGTCAAAAATGTCAGTCAAGGGTCCGATCTGTCCGCCCCAATGTTGCAGTCCCGCAAAAAAAATCGCAGATCACCGCCATTACACGTTTAAAAAAAAACAACAAAAATGCCAAAAATCTTTCCCTTTGTTAGTAAACGCAATAACTTTTGCGCAAACCAATAAAAATACGCTTTTTGCGATTTTTTTTACAAAACATATGGTAAAAAAAAAAATTGGCCTAAAATGTTAAAAAATTTTGATTTTTACATTTTTTTTGGGGAATTTCATATAAAAAAATGTGAAAAATATTGTTATTTTTGCAAAATTGACGCTGTTTTTTTGTTTATAGCGCATGATCAAAAAATCGCACAGGTGATCAAATACCACCCAAAAGAAAGCTCTGTTTGTGGGAAAAAAGGACGCCAAATTTGTTTAGGTACAGCGTCGCACGACCGCGCAATTGTCCGTTAAAGTCACGCAGTGTCGAATCGCAAATAGGCCCTGGTCAGGAAGGGGGTAAAATCTTCCGGGGCTTAAGTGGTTAAGAATTCCATGCAAAATAATGGTACCGCTTTCAGCACCTAAAATCCGAAAGAATCATACCGCCAGGGAGGTTAAATGTTTTATACATTTTCCACATTCAATTTCTGACATTAAATTGGTCCATGTGCAGTAAACTCAATTACACTGGACATCGTTGTCTGAAATATTTAGGACATGTCACATACTTCCAGCATCCTTCTGTTCTTATATATCAAATGATAAACTGATCTAATAGCATTCAGTTTATGGCAAAGAGAGAAAACATGACATAAAAACTGACATTTGATAATTAGTTCTTATGTTTACCTCTTTAATCTGTAGTCTCTATGAAGAATAAAAGCTTTTAGTGAGGATCTATTAGTGGCTCACCTAATAGTGGCTTGCCATTAAAATCTATCAACACCCAGATACAAAAGGGATGTCTTCATTTAATGGAGACTGCTGGTTTTCTATGTCACACACGGACCAGAAGTATGGATTTTTAAAAGTGTTTTGTTCATTATTAGACCACAAACACCCCGGGGAATAGCGAAAGGCAGCATATATGTACTGTATTTCAGAAATATATTTATAACATCTAGTTCTTTTTGAAAATGTACCTTCATATTTTATCATTGTTGCCCAGCAAGCTTAAAGGCAATATGCTGTATTGTTATTATCATAGCTGTGCCTTAAATGTAAAGATGTGTCATGTATGTATGTAGCTTATTTTACCCATAAAAAATGTGTTAGATGGCAGCCAGCCATTTGGAAATGTTTGCAAAATGAGACTATTCATAACTGCCAAATGTCCTGGATATAGCAGAACAGTCCTAGCATTTGGAACACTGTGTTGTAGTGTCTGTGTCCTACAGGGCCCAGGACATTTGGCACCAGTGCAGAGTGGCAGCAGGTTGCTGGGTGCTGGAATGCTCTCTGAATCAACCCAGGAAGAACCACAGTACTGCCAGGCAGCGTGATCCTGCCCCGACAGTAGAACTATGTTCCTGATATGACATAGTGTGCAGAGAGGCAACATCATGGGAGTGAGTGATCAAATAAGAAAAACAACTGACCACCCATTAATTTGGTGAGGGTTAATTGTTTTCCCAATGACCACTAATAAAAGGGGAGCTTTAATATTACTGCCACTGACCACCAATGCTGGGGTTTATTTTTGCTTCCACTAGGAGTTTAAATGTCATTAAACCCAAATCCTCAAAAACTGTCAATGTGTGCCATATTACATGCTGTTCACTTCCTGTCCTGCTGTTCACTGTCCCTCCTTTCTTGTCTGTGTCTCCGCTACAGCCTGAGATTGTGTAGACCAGCAGTTGACATCTACTGAGCATGCTCCAGTTTCAGTTCCCTTCTAAACTGTTAATTTCCTTCTTATTCTTATCTGTGCAGCCCATGTGAATATAGAGTCACACATGTGGGCGTGTACACAGTGGTAAATTATTCTCTCCCTCCCCCCTCTCTCTCCTTCCTCCTCTATGCCCTAATATTGCTAAACCCTTTTGGAGTGGGATATAGCATGGTGATTGATGGAGGCTTCACCTCCCTTTTTTTCCGGGCACACCAAAGACACTGGCTGGAGTGGCGTGACACAACTTGTGATTGGCAGAACTTACTCCAGATCTCTTTTCACTTTAAACAAAGTGAAAGCTATTCTCAGTCAACATCAACTCCGCCCACACCATGTTATTGTAAAAAAAAAAACAACATTTGCTATAAAATATAGATTTGTATGAAGCTTTAAAACACTTTCTTGCCATTAATTATTTATTTTATTTCTCTATTCTAAAAAGCCTTTTTTATGTTGTGTGACCAGCACAGCACCAATCAATGCTGTGCAGACACAGATTATTACATCAGCAGACTAGACTAGTACTAGAAACCTCTTCCTAGTTATTTTTTATTTTAGATTTATACAGTGGCATGATCTTCATACATAAATATAAGGGATAATGTCAATTAAACATTGTATAGTATGTTTAGTATAACTTTAATGTTATTGCAATGACACTAGTAATGTGGCTTATTTTCCCCCACATTCTCTTCCATGTACCACCTGGCCACTGTGGAACGTATAGAAAAGCAAAGGGGTAAAGTGATACAAATGTTTGGCCATACAAGCAAGCGGTAGGTGGGTGGATGCGTTTTTTTCTTTTTCCCTTTAAAGAGTTTCCCCTAATTATATTCAAATGTTGGGAACTATGTCCTTATGATTTAGAAGCCATTTATAAAAAAGTTCAAAACATAACAGACATTTCATCAGCATGTATACAATAAAATGCACCTCCACTACACCTCCAATGTACATTAACGGCCGGGCGGGTGCTCTGTTGTTCTGGGCCCAGTACCTGTGCGTCCTAGCAGAAGTATGTGCCGCACGTGCCCCATGGGGTTTGCAGTGGCATGATCTGTTACCGCTGTATCCACCGGACACAGTCGATAACTGATCACGCTACCAGGCCACTGTGAGCGGCCCTGGTACCATGTGATTGCTGTGACCAATCACAGCGATCGCAGTCACAAAGGTAAGCAACGCTGTCATTAATAATGACTACTGTGATTTGTTCTAGCATTTTAGGGCCTCAAGAAACTAAATGAGCAGTGAGTATATCAGGTTTGATTAATTTTTAAATTATATATACCATAGTTCTTAGACTATACCTTTCACAAAAATGGAATACGATACACTGGTTTGTATGTTTTTTTTAACAAAAAAATATGCAGAACACATTTTGGCCTAAATTTATGAAAAAGGATCATTTCGTTGCAAAATTTTATAACAGAAACTAAAAAAATCGTGTTTTTTTTTCAACCTTTTTATGTATTTTTTAGATTACATAGCAAAGAAATAAAAAAAAAAACAGCTGTGATTAAATACCAACAAAAGAAATATATCTGTCTCAAAATATGATACAAAATGTCATTTGGGTACAGTTTTGCATGACTGAGTAATTGGCATTCAAAATGTGATAGTGCTGAAATCTAAAAATGGGTCTGGGCAGGAGGGGGGTGAAAGTATCCAGTATTGAAGTGGTTAAACTATGCAATAGCATGGTATACAGTATACAGAGATAAAAGCACACAGAATATGCCAGCAGCCCCTGTACCCAGCGTACTCAACAAATCCCATTCTTAAAGTGAACCTGGGCCTGGAATAGGCCCAATAAAATGTTTATATATTCTGAACCAGCAATGAAAGCAGTTTAAAACAAGTCCTCATTTCTTTCTGTACTCAATAGGTATTGTGTATAAATTTGCAACAGGGGCACAGAAATCATTGTATTTTTTCCATTACTTTCTATAGCACCAGACTCTTGGCAGCCTGAGAACCTTCTAAGGGCTCTTTTACAGGGGCTGTCCGATCAGGTCCGCCTGTCAGTTTTTCAGGCAGACCTGATCAGACTTTGCAGTCTCCCCTATGGAGCGGCGGTTGTCAGCGGTGGCATGTCTGCTGACATCCGCCACTATCCAATCCAATCCCGTCCGCAAAATCTAGATAGATTGTGGTCCTATTTTCCATGCGTCTGGCAGGTTGGATCAGATAGGATCAGATGAAAATGGACAGGCGGTCCGTTTTCATCCAACTTCCCCATAGAGGAGAGAGGGACTGTGTCCTTGTCTGCTCTGCACGACGGAGCAGACAAGACCTGTCACCCGCCTGCTCAGCAGGAATAAGCAGAGTGATCCCCGCTGAGCAAGCTGATTCTGTTAAGTGGAGGCGCCCGTATGAAAGGGGACTAACACGGCAAATATTTCTAAGCTGTTAGAAATGACTGAACCTGGACTGTTTAGTCTTTGTTGTAATCCTTGAGAATAAATTACTTAAATTGCATCTAAGGTTTAAAAGGATAAGCATTTTATTTTGTATTTCAATTACTTATAGCCTACTCCTATTACTCTGAGCAACCTTTAAGTTTAACCACTTCAGCGCCAGGCACTTTTACCCCCTTCTTGCCCAGGCCAATTTTTAGCTTTCAGCGCTTTCACACTTTGAATGACAACTTTATGCATATGAAATTTTTATCATTTTTTTTCACATAAAAAATTTGGTGGTATTTAACCTTCTTAGCGGTATTCCCGAGCGTGGCTCGGGGTTAAATTTCAGAGCCAAAAGCGGTAACCCCGAGCCACACTCGGGGTACCGCCAGAAGCATCGCTGGATCCTGTAAAAGAGGTTACTTACCTTTTCACCGGGATCCACCGATGTATGCGAGTGGTATGCGGCGGCGGATCTTTCTCCCGATCCTCTCCATGCCCCGACTTCCGTCTCCTGCGACGTGACGTTCGCAGGGGGGTGGAACCGGCGGCAAATTCAAATGTAAAACACACCAAACACACTGATACCATTCAAAATAAAATAAATTCACATTACATTTCCCCACTGTGCCCTTTCCTGCAGTTTTACTGTACTTTTTATGTATATATATATATATATATATATATATATATATATATACGTAAATATATATACAATATATATATATATATATATATACAGTATATATATATATATATATATATATATATATATATATATGTATACATACATACATACTTTAACTTATTTATAGTTTTTTATTATATTATAATTTATACATTTTGTGTTTCAAACTTTAAGATGTTATAAAGAAGAACGCACAGTAAAAAAAAAAATCATATGTAAATAGTTGGTTTGGGCTGCTCATTCTCAAGAATTACATGCAAAATAATGGTACCGCTTTCAGCACCTAAAATCCGAAATAATCATACCGCCAGGGAGGTTAATCATCATTGTTTTTTTTGTTTTTTGCAAAATAAATAAATAAAATAAGACTGAAATAATTCGTTTTTCTTTGTTTCTATTATAAAAGTTTGCAAATAAATAATCTTTCTTGATCAATTTAAGAATTCTGCTACATTTTGTTGGTGAAAAGAACACAAATCAGTGTATATTATTTAGCCTGTAAGAAGGGTATAGAGTCCACAAACTATGGTATATATCTGAAAATCGATCAGTCCTAATGTACCGACAGCATACACTTTAAAGTTAAAGCAGTTGTAAACCTGGGGAAAAAAAACCTGTAAGACAAAGGCATAATGAGCTAGAATGCATCGCATACTAGCTCATTATGAAATACTTACCTTAGAATGAAGCCCAAAAGCAGCGGCCCGCACACGGCAGACATCTTCCCGGGTGTTTCTTCCAGGTTCACGGGCTCCGGTGCTGTGATTGGCCAGGGCCGAGATATTGTCACTCCTGCGCATGCGCACGGGAGCCGCTATTTACGGCACAGGCTCAGCACAGTAAGCCGGACCTGCAGAGCGCATGCGCCAATGACATCACCGGCTGCATGCACTCTGAATATCTCCTAAACTGTGCAAGTTTAGGAGAGAGTCTCAGTACCTACAGGTAAGCCTTATTTTATGCTTACAGTACAATTAAAAAAGAAGACTTTACTTCCTCTTTAAAGCAACAAACAAGGCAGCATAAGTATATGTTTTTATGATTGCAAACTGCATAAAATATGCATGTCTCTTGTTGCTATTTAAACATATTTATATAGACATTTAGAAAAAAAAAAAAAAAAAAAAGATAAAAATCTAAATTTTATTGCAATGAAGTAGCCACTTGCTGTAGCAGTAAATTAGCTGCTTACATGGAATCATAATTGTGTGCAACTACAAGTGCATTACATGTGCGTAGGCAATAATGTGTGTCCTATCGGGTTTGCAGAGACATGAATGCAATAGCATATGCACAATTTCTTTAGTAAATCAGGCCTATTATCTTCTGCAAAGCAGATAAAAATGTTGACACTCACTATAAAACACAACAAAATGTGTACTTTTTACAGCACATGAGTAAAACAAAGAAAAACAGATAAAAAAAGAACAAAATATATATTTGTAAAACAATGAAGAATAGGCCTAGTGGCCTCAAGCGAGTGCAAAGTAGTATATGAAACATTTAACCACTTCAATACAGGGCACTTTCCTCCCTTCCTGCCCCGGCCAATTTTCCCCTTTTAGCGCTGTTGCATTTTGAATGACAATTGCGCGGTCATGCAACACTGTACCTACACCAAATTTATGTCATTTTTCCCCCCACAAATAGAGCTTTCTTTTGGTGGTATTTGATCACCTGTGGGTTTTTTCCTTTTTGCTAAACAAATAAAAAAAGACCGAAAAGTTTGAAAAAAAAAAAAAAGTTTTTTTGTTTATGTTATACAATTTTGTAAATAAATAAGTTTTTTCCTGCACTGATGAGCACTGATGAGACTGCACTGACAGGCACTGATGAGGAGGCACTGATGGGGTGGCACTGATGGGGTGGCACTGATAGGCGGCACTGATATGCGGCACTGATAGGCACTGATATGTGGCACTGATAGGTAGCACAGATATGCAGCATTGGTGGGCACTGATAGGCGGCACTGCTGGGCACTGATAGGCGGCATTGATGGGCACTGATAGGTGGCACTGACGGGCACTAATGGACACTGATAGGCGGCACTGGTGGGCACTGATGGGCGGCACTGATCGGCACTGACGGGCGGCACTGATGGGCACTAATGGGCACTGATAGGCGGCACTGGTGGGCAATTATGGGCACTGGTGGGCGACACTAAAAGATGGCAATGATGGGCACTTGTGGGCAGCACTGATAGGGAGGGCACTGGCGGGCAGCACTGATGGGGAGGGCAATGGGGGGCTCCCTGAGCCCTGATTGCCATCCCTGGTGGCCATAGTGGGCAGCCCTGGTGGTTCTAGTGGCATCCCCCCCCCCCCGAGGGTCTGCACTGGTAATCAATGATCTGATTACCAGTGCCGACCCCCCCCCCCCCCCGCTGTCAGGGGAGCCGCCGTTCGGCGCTCCTTTACTCGTGCCTATCAGGCACGAACTAAGGAAAGCCGATCAACGGCTGTTCCTGTTTTACTATGTGACCAGCCGTGATTGGACACGGCTGATCACATGGTAAAGAGCTAAGTCAGTAGTCTCTTTACCGAGATCGGAGATGCAGGGTGTCAGGCTGACACCTCGCATCACTGATCGCCGCTCTGCGCGCCCCTGGGGGGCGCCCAGAGCTGTATTATCCTGCCACCGTCATATGACGTCCGGTCAGGATAATACAACCACATTCCCGCCGTTAATTGCCTATAGGGCGGGCGGGAAGTGGTTAAAGTAGTATTAAACCCAAAACCAAAAATGTATTATATTGCAGCTTACCGATCATTAGATGTGGTAGCTGCATTTGTTTTCTTTGCTTTGGCTTTTTTTTTATCTGTTTTCACCTGGTGATCTGACCAGTAACAAACCTCCTGTATTAATGAGTTACAACTCTGGATGAATGAGCACAGGAGGCACAGAAAACAGCAGCATTGTCAGTTTGGGGGGCGGGCAGTGTTAAATGTATTAGCAGTTTTGGATACATTAACAAATTGAAGCCAAACTCTGGCTTACACGTTACATTAGTTACAGCAAACGGGTTTTTTTTCCTTTTAGGATAAACAATGTACATGAATAAACAAATGCTGATAATTTTAATCACCCATGGCAGCGTTAAGTGGTTTGTCTCATCCATATAAACTGACACCTTCTGCTGGAGAGCTTGTGCTGTAAAAAACTAACAAACTTGCTGGCTGGATCAGCAGATGAAAATAGAATAAATAAAGCCTAAAAAAATATAGGAAATAAAATAAAAAATAGGAACTGGTAAGCTGCAATATAACAAATGTTTGTTTTTGGTTTAATACTGCTTTAAAGCTGGTTATGTTTTGTTAAAAAAGTTTAATTTCAAAAACGTTTGTTAAATTTTCTTATGGTTAGTGAGATCAAATCGCTGTTCAATTTTACCTTGCAGTGATGAGAGAATTTGAAGGTCAGATGGAACAAACTAATTTCTAACAGAGTATATAGTTTCGGAAAATCCATTTACTCCAAAACTAAATGTTAAAGGGTAAGTATACCTTTTGAAAGAAAATGATGAAAAGAGTGACCCCTGGTGCAATGTCTGGCTCCTGCAGACTCTCAGTATAACTGTCTGCCCATACCTCTAATACAGGCAGGCAGTTACTTGAACTAGGCGGATGCTCACCAGCGTCCTCATAGTTCATTGAGAAATAAAAGCTGTCACCCCCAAGGGCTGACAGTACCTGTTGTCTATTCATTTACAGGAAACTGTGAATGAGTGACGTGGCCTTGTGGGGTCAAATTGTGACAGAAAGTGCAGGGAGGGGATCTACCACTCGCTGTCACAGGGAGGTGAACACCCTAAAAACGCGTAATTGACAAGTTGCACATGCTCAGTTTGGTATATAATTCTAGAGGGTTTTTTTTTTTCTTAGGAGAGTACATGTGATCAGCACAGGGCCAATCAGCACTGTCCAGACAGAGGGTCAGGAGTCCTGCAGTCTTATAGGACAGTGAGAGCAGAATGAAAACTCCTCCTACAAGCTTTAACCAGACACTGATAGAATTAGCAAGATTGCTATATACTGCTGATGAGAAAAGGTATTTTGCAGTTTATATTTACAAAAACCATTGCATGTCCATGTTCTGTGTACTGTGGGTGACCAGATATAGTAAATGCAGGGTCCTGGGTTTAGTAAACCTTTAAGTAAACAAAAGATATGCTATTTCTACAGTGAAAGTGAGCAGACTATGATCTAATGACACCTCTTCCTTACCCTATGTCTTCAGCATCTTCATCACACTCAGCCCCATATTTGCAGACTCCACATCTCGGATGTTTCCGGTGAACCTCAGTTCCAGATCCTTCATATTCTGCAAATAAATAGTGGCCAGTTCAGTGTGAGCTCATGTACAGATTTACTAAATGAAAGCACATAAATATCACTTAAGCACTCTCATGAACAGTGAGAAGAAAAAACAAAAGAGTTAGTCAAAGGCTATATACACACTGGTATCATGTGAAGCTGAATGGGGCGCTCAGAATTTCTGATGCTGAATACTGAGAAACAATTAAATTGCAGAAAAACAGACCCACCACTGACATTTATTTATAGAGGACATTAGGTCACAATTCACAGCGAACGGCACTGCAGTGTACCAATGTACATAACGTGTATTACTGCAATGACCTGGTGTAATTGGGCCACAACCCTCCCTATCTGTCCTGGGGAGCACTGGGACAGAACGTGATGGAAAGTCCAATAGTTTAAAGTGATCTAAAGCTAAAAACATTTTTACCTTAATGCATTCTTTGCATTAAGGTAAAAAATGTTTTATGTAAAAGGAAAGCCGCGCTATATCTGAGATGTGGAAATGATCTAACTGACTGATAAATACAAGAACAAATAAACATATGAAACAAATAAATGTCCCAATGATTGACACAATTGTGCCCAATTGCAACCAAAAGAAAAGTTCAAACAGCAGCAGAAGAGGTCCAGTACAGGGTGCCGTGTACAAGAAATGAATCCACCACCATAAATAGTGACTTTCTCCGCCGTTAATGTGACATGCTGGAGATACGCTATGCGCTTACCAGAATATGTAAAAACATCAGCATCCAACTCAACATAAGGACATCAATGGATTAAGCAAATGTAGTGCTTCTCTCAGGATGTTAGTCAAAGGCTATGTACAACCTACGTAGAAACCTACGCGTTTTGTCACAAATGACGGCTTCCCCAGGACATCTGTTCTATTAAAAACTCTTTTGGAGAGATTTCCTTGCACATCTTCTTGTGTCTCTGGGACAGGAAGTGAAATCTCCCAACCACAATGCGGACAGCACAAAAAATCCAGAAACAGAATAGAAAGCTCTAATGTTTCTTGTTATTTTATTTCTTTATAGGCATTCCTGTAGTATCAACAATTTACACAGCACTTTTACATACTAGTCCCTGCCCTCCAGGAGCTTACAATCTAAGGTCCCTATCATACATACATGCACACACATACAAGGGCTAATTTAGACATGAGCCAATCCCCTACCAGCATGTTTTTTTGGAGGGGTGGAGGAAACCAGTGTACCTGGAGGAAACCCACGCAAGTATAGAGAGAACATGCAAACTCCATGGGGGAGACCGGAAGCAGGAAACAGGGAACCAGGGATCCCAGTCCTGCAAAGCAGAAGTGTATATGTTTTTGAGAAACTGACATTTGTTTCATATATTTATCATATATTTTTATATAAGCATACAAAAATACATACAAAAATAAGCATCTCTTCCATTCTGTTTAAAAAAGCATGCTGGGATTTCAAATACAAAAGCTCTGCACTATCTTCATGCTTTCTAGCAGGCTGTATGAACATACATTTGCACTTTTTGCTTGCAAAGAAGGTGGAGGGCACATCCCCTCCTTTAACAGCTTTAGGTCTACTTTAACCACTTGACCTCCAGAAAATGTACCCCTCTTCATTTTTTGTGATACAGCACTGCGTTACTTTAACTGACAATAGCACGATCATGCAACACTGTACTCAATTTATATCATTTTTTCCCCACAAATAGAGCTTTCTTGTGGTAGGATATAATCACATCTGCAGTTTTTATTTTTTGCACTGTAAACAAAAAAACTGACAATTTTGAAAAAAAAAAAAAAAAAACAATATGTTTAACTTTCTGCTACAAAACATATCCAAAACATTTCAAAAAATCGCATTTTCTTATAAATTTAGGCCAATATGTATTCTGTTATTCTGTTACATATTTTTGGCAGCTAAAATCCCAATAAGCATATATTGATTGGTTTGCGCAAAAGTTATAGCGTCTACAAACTATGGGATATATACTTAAAAAACAAAATTGTAGTGCTTCCAATGATTAAAACAATCCATAAATATAGAGTCCATAAAAAAGATCAATGCTCCTCTTTAAATGTGCAAAATGGGAAAAATGGAAACTCACTAGAAGCAGATGCTATCTCTTCAAGAGAAGAGCCAATACACTTCATGCAATTCAATGCAGGTGTAGTTCTTAGTGTGTATTTACGTCTAATATCTAATGTTGTCACCTCCTCAGAATCACGTGCAATGACACTCAACCATAAGAAAGAAAAATCTCATAGTGTAGTAATTGACTATTAAGTAATAAAGGTAATCACCCATGCTCGTGACAAATGTATTTAAATCCTTACTTCACTCTTCCTTCCCCCACATGCAATGCAAACTCACCAAAAGGTGTATATTCCCATACACCACAGATGTCAAACACAAGGCCTGCGGGCTGAATCCGGCCCCCCAGGCCTTGCCCTGTGGCCCTCGCACCCAGTTTTGCAAGTGAAATATGGCAGTACTTAATTTTACCACCTCTGGCTCTCACCTACCACTGTCACTTGTAAACATGGAAGCCTTCTGAGTTTAGAAAGGACAGCTTTGCTTTCAGCAGCTCCCGGAATTAACAGATCCCTGCATATACTCGCAGAGGGGCACGGTGGGGACAGATCTCTAGAATCTGAGAGAAAGAGAATGATCTCCCTACAAGGGAAGGCAGAGCCGCCTAAAGAAGGAGGTATTAGGGCCGGGAAAGGTAGGAGAGAGAGATGAGTGGAAGCTTTGAGGGTGGAGGGTTGGGTTTGCACACTGTGCATAGTGAACCCCTAAACCCTGCACTCTGTGCATACGGCACCCCTGGAACTGCACTCTGTACATAGCACGCCCCTGAACCCTGCACTCTGTACATGACACACTCCTAAACTCGGCACGTAGTGTAATCCTAAACTGCACTCTGTACCTAATACACTACTGAACCGACACTCTGTATATAGCACACCCTACATACAACCAGCCCTTTGAGGGCAACCATACTGTTGATGCAGCCCACAATCAAATGGAGTTCGACAAGACTGCCATACACTATGCAGCAAGCAAGCTCAGCAGGGATGGATGGATCCGGGCAACACCATCTGTATCCTCAACACTAGGTCTTTAATCAGATATTCTTGGGGGGACATATAGCCGCTCACACCACCAAATGATAATCAAAAACGCTGCCACTGCAAACAATAGCGTGGTGGTGTGACATCACATGGACAGTTTCACCCTCCGCTCACTTAATATTGTAACGCTGTATTGCTCTATTCAGTGTGTTAAAATAAAATTGTAAAAAAGAAAAAAAAATGCACTAAAAAAAGAAAAGAAAATTATTAATTTTTTTTTTTTTTACATACTGTCACCAGTCAGTGTCCCTGATAACTGCCACACCAGTTATATAATGGTGCTGTACTGCACTGGTAACAGTATGTACAAAAAAATAATAATAATAATAATAATAATTGTGAAAAACAATGTTATTTTTCTTAATTTTCCAAAAAATTGTGACAAATAATTACAGCTTCAAATAAATTGCTATGCCTCTTATTAAATACCTTTGACTGTCTACATTCCAAAAAGGGGTCAAAGGCATTTTTGGGCCCCAAGAAATGAGATCAGTACATCAGGATTGATCGATTTACAAACATATATACCATAGTTTGTGGACTCTATAACTTTCCTGTAGACTAAATATTAAACACCGATTTGGGTTATTTTCACAAGAAATGTACCAAAATACATTTCAGTCTATAGTTATAAAGAAAGATTATTTATTTGCAAAATTTTATAACAGAAACAAAGAAAACAAATGTTTTTTTTTTTTTTTTTTAAATGTTCGGTCTTTTTTCATTTACCGTATTTTTCGCCTTATAAGACGCACTTTTTCTTCCCCAAAACTGGGGGGGGGAAAAGTTGGTGCGTCTTATACGGCAAATGAACATTTTTCCTGCTGCCTGTGCTGAGTCCTGTGGGGGCGGTGCCGATGCGCGCGTCAGTCACGCACCGTCACCGCCCGATCTCCTTCCCGCCGGACAGAGAGAGCCGCCGAGAGAGGACGCCGAAAGAGCCGCCGAGACAGAAGAGGACGAGAGGAGCCTGTGCCATGCCTGTACCACCACCTGTGCCATGCTTAAACCACCACCTGTGCCACGCCGAAACCACAACCTGTGCCATGCCTAAACCACCACCTGTGCCATGCTTAAACCACCATCTGTGCCATGCCTAAACCACCACCTGTGCCAAGCCTAAACCACCACCTGTGCCAAGCCTAAACCACCACCTGTGCCATGCCTAAACCACCACCTGTGCCATGCCTAAACCACCACCTGTGCCATGCCTAAACCATCACCTGTGCCATGCCTAAACAATCACCTGTGCCATGCCTAAACCACCACCTGTGCCATGCCTAAACCACCACCTGTGCCATGCCTAAACCATCACCTGTGCCATGCCTAAAACAATCACCTGTGGCATGCCTAAACTACCACCTGTGCCATGCCTAAACCATCACCTGTGCCATGCCTAAACCATCACCTGTGCCATGCCTAAAACACCACCTGTGCCATGCCTATACCCTCACCTGTGCCATGCCTGTAGCCTCACCTGTGCCATGCCTGTAGCCTCACCTGTGCCATGCCTGTACCCTCACCTGTGCCATGCCTGTACCCACACCTGTGCCATGCCTGTACCATGCCTATGCCATGCCTATACCATCACCTGTTGATATAAAATATTTTACTGCAGTATTTGGTTCAGAATCTTTTTTTTCTAGATTTTCCTCCTTTAAAATTGGGTGCGTCTTATATGACGGTGCGTCTTATACGGCGAAAAATACGGTATTTAGCAAAAAAAAAAAAAAATGAAAAACCCAGCGGTGATTAAATACCACCAGAAGAAAGCTATATTTGTGTGAAAAAAAAAATGATAAAAATGTAATATGGGTACAGTATTACATGATCGCACAATTGTCATTTAAAGTGTGACAGCGCTAAAAGCTGAAAATTGGCCTGGGCAGGAAGAGGGTGAAAGCGCCCAGTACTGAAGCAGTTAAAATGTTTTATTGTTTAGCACTAACCACCATAAATAAACAAATATATAAAAAAAATCTACAGCTCCTCTTTATTAAGAGCTCCAGTTGATATATGTTTTTATTTTCCTATTGTATATTATTAAATTAATAAGAAACCACATTACAAATTGAATATATTGCTCCCTGATCACACAGCCGTATATTAAGGGACATAACAGCTTTTTATTATGTACAACCACAAATATGACAAGTTTATTGCATCATAAAATGCTGTAAAATGTATTATTATAAATATTGTCATTTCTGCTATTTTAAAAGCAGTATGATTATGCAGGCTAATTAGAAATTAAATTCGGGATGCTTATGATTCATTTTTATTTAACTCATTGTATTGACATATTTCCAAAAAATGCTAAATGAAAATGATATACTGTAAAAATCCTTGGTTGTCTGCTCTTGGGGTGGGGAATGTGTGCTGTGGAGAGTGGGGTTCATTTATCACTTTGCAAAATGCAGTTGCTTCAGAGCTTAGTAAATGAGGTAAAGATTCACTTTGCAAAGCATAACCAATAACATGCAAGGAAAAGAACCCAAAAAAACATCATTTTTGCTTGAACTTGATTGGATGATGGAGGTCAGCAAAGCTACTGCCCATTCATCAAGCTCTGGAGCAACTACACTTTGCAAAGTGCACAGTTCATTTGCCCTTAGTAAATCAACCCCAAAGTGTTTAAAATCCAGGTATGTGAGTATTTCACATGGGCACACATGTGCACCTTGTTTAGTTTTAATGAGACTCCATTTACCCCTGGATGTTCTGGAACTGCATGACGCGTTAGCGATGCAATTACTTTTAGCCCCCGTTCACACTGGGGCGACGCTACTTCGCACCGCGACCTCCGAGGTCGCGGTTCGAGCAGCGCGCCGCGACCTCGGAGCGGCCGCCACGGACTTCATAACATTGAAGTCTATGGCGGTCGCCTCCTGGTCGCCCCAAAGAAGCTCCGGACCCTTTTTCTGAGTCGGAGCGACTTGTGTCACTCCTATCAGAACGGGTCCGCAGCTTCCCTATGGGAGGTGACCTGCGGCGACCTGTGAGGCGACCAGGTCGCCTCACAGGTCGCCCCAGTGTGAACGGGGGCTTAATGGCATCTCGTGGTGTGATTTTGCCACGGTTGTCACATGATAAATTGCGCTGCAATTGCTGCACAATTGCACTGCGTAATGCTTGTTGCTCAAAAAGAAGCAGGGGTTTCTTTTGCGCAACAGCTTTGCGATTTGTCATGAGAACAGCGGGATTTATCGCACTGCAATTGGGGTGCTGTTAGAAGTAATGGCATTGCAAACTGTGTTCCACATATTGCTGCGATTCTGGAAGCACGGGCAGAAACTGGTCCAAATCATTTAGTGGAAGGGGGATTATGGTGGAGGGGTGTTTTTCAGGGGTTAGGTTTGGTTCCAGTTAGTTTTCTTAGTTCCAGTAAAGGGGATTCTTAATGCGCCAGCATACCCAGACATTTTGGACAATTTCACGCTTCTGGCTTTGTGGCAACAATTCGGGGCTGGTCTCTTTCTGTTCCAACATGACTGCGCGCCAGTGCACAAAGCAAGGTCCATAAAGACATGGATGAGCGAGGTTGGGGTGGAGGAACTTGAATGGCCTGCCTGGTCTTGACCTTAACCCGATAGAACACCGTTGGGATGAATTAGAGCAGAGACTGTGAGATAGGCCTTTTCGTCCAACATACCTGACCTCACAAATGCGCTTCTGGAAGAACAGTCAAACATTCCCATAGACACACTCCTAAACCTTGTAGACAGCCTTCCCAGAAGAGCTGAAGATGTTCTAGTTGCAAAGTGTGGGCAAACTCAATGTTGAACCCTACAGACTAAGACTGGGATGTCATTAACCACTTAAGCCCACTTAAGATTTTACCCCCTTCCTGACCAGGGCCTATTTTGCGATTCGGCACTGCGTAACTTTAACGGACAATTGCGCGGTCGTGCGTCGCTGTACCTAAACTAATTTGACGTCCTTTTTTTCCCAAAAACAGAGCTTTCTTTTGGTGGTATTTGATCACCTGTGCGATTTTTTGATCATGCGCTATAAACAAAAAAAGAGCGTCAATTTTGCAAAAATAACAATATTTTTCAAATTTTTTTATATGAAATCCCCCCCCAAAAAAATGTAAAAATCAAAATTTTTTAACATTTCAGGCCAATTTGTTTTATGCTATCTATGTTTGGTAAAAAAAAATCGCAAAAAGCGTATTTTGATTGGTTTGCGCAAAAGTTATTGCGTTTACTAACTAAGGGAAAGATTTTTGTCATTTTTGTTGTTTTTTTTTTTAACGAGTAACAGCGGCGATCTGCGATTTTTTTTGCGGGACTGCGACATTGCGGCGGACAAATCGGACACTTGACTGACATTTTGACACTTTTGGGGTTACCAGTGACATTACTACAGTAATCAGTGCTATACATATGCACTGTTACTGTAAAATTACACTGGCCGGGAAGGGGTTAACTTTATTTGAGAGGGAGGGGTTAAGTGTGTCCCTAAGGGCGTGCTTCTAACTGTGATTGGATGTGGCAAATGGTGTAAGAATAGAGATCAACGGTCCTACATAGCAGAACGGTGTGATCTCCATTCTTACACAGGGGAGAATGACAGGCGGCTGTGTTTACATTAGCCGCCTGCCTTTCTTCCGCTCTAACGGACAATCGCGAGTGCCGGCGGACATCGGGGGGGGGCCCGCTTGCTCCCTTTAGCCTCACGTCGCTTTGCCTGTGAGGGGCTGACTGCCGACGTAAATCGTCGTTAGGCAGTCGGCAAGTGGTTAAAGGAGTTGTAAAGTCTCATAGTTTTTCACCCTAATGCATTAGATGCATTAAGGTGAAAAACCTGTTCTGCTTCAGCGGCTCAAGAGCCCCCCCCCCCCCCCTTTTTATTACCTGAACCCGATCATTCCAGCAAAAAGCACAAGCCCAGAGGCTACAGTCGCTGTATCTGTTCCTCATTGGATAGATTGATAGCAGAAGGAGCCATTGGCTCCCACTGCTGTCAATCAAATCCAGTGACACAGAAGTCGGGTGGGTGGGGCCGAGTCCTGCTGTCTGTGTCAATGGACGCAGCAGCGGGACTCATGTATGCGCCCGCACTGGTGCACACACATACTCACCGGCCACTTTATTAGGTACACCTGTTCAATTGCTTGGTAACACAAATTGCTAATCAGCCAATCAATGCTGAATGTAAAACTGAGCATCAGAATGGGGAAGAAAGGGGATTTAAGTGACTTTGACTGTGGCATGGCTGTTGGTGCCAGCAGGGCTGGTCTGAGTTTTTCTAAAACTGCTGATCTACTGGGATTTTTATGCACAAGCATCTGTAGGGTTTACAAAGAATGGTCCGAAAAAGAGAAAATATTCAGTAAACAGCAGTTGTGTGGATGAAAATGCCTTGATGTCAGAGGTCAGAGTAGAATGGGCAGACTGGTTCGAGATGATAGAAAGACAACAGCAACTCAAATAACCACTCGTTACAACCAAGGTATGCAGAATACCATCTCTGAACGCAAAACACATTAAACCTTGAAGCAGATGGGCCACAGCAGCAGAAGACCACACTGGGTACCACTCTTGTCAGAAGATCTTGAAGATTGGAAAAACGTTGTCTGGTCTGATGAGTCTTTGATTTTACAGCTGTGACATTCAGATGGTAGGGTCAGAATTTGGCATAAACACTATAAAAGCGTCATTAAAATGCCACAGCCTACCTGACTTTTGTTGCTGACCATGTCCATTCCTTTATGACTACAGTGTACCCATTTTCTGATGTCTACTTCCAGCAGGATAATGCACCATGTCACAAAGCTCAAATCATCTCAGACTGGTTTCTTGAACATGACAATGAGTTCACTGTATTCCAATGGCCTCCACAGTCACCAGATCTAAATCCAATAGTGCTCCTTTGGGATGTGGTGGAAAGGGAGATTTGCATCATGGATGAGCAGCTGACAAATCTGCAGCAACTGTGTGATGCTATCATGTCAATATGGACCAAAATCTCTGAGCAACAACTTGTTAAATCTATGTCACAAAAAATTAAAGCAGTTCTGAAGGCAAAAGGGAGCCCAACCCCGTACTAGATGTACCTAATAAAGTGGCCAGTGAGTTTATATATAGAAAGAGAAAAAGAGGGGGAGAAAATAATCTATTATCGAATAAAATGAAATGTGATAATCTCGCCATTCTTCTGATCATTACGGATAACTATAATGGCACCCTGGTTTATTTTTTTGGCATATGGGTTTCTGCAGCTTAACGCAAAATACCGTAATTTCCATTCAGTACAACAGATTTTCTTTGTTCAGAAACACTCATCTGTAAACACTCACTATTCATAGATATACATCCATGACATGTTTAAATCTCCATTTTAATGATAAAATACCTGCTGCTTCTGTAGTTAGCACCAACCACCTGCAGCCATTAGAGATCAGTTAGATGTAAATAATGTGTGTTAACATTTTAAGCCCCCTGTTTGCATTGGGGCAACCATATTTACTTATTGCATATGCAGGCAAATTCTTCCTGCTGTTACCGTGTTATATACACAAGTGGTAGTGAATCACACTTTATCTACAGGGTTCAATTACTAAATGCTGAATGATTGTGAACTGAGCGCTGATCCCTCTAGTGGATAATTTTCAAAACTTTATATTTAATAAAATATAGAAAACATGAAAGCAAACAACATTTAAAAAAAAAACACACACACAAATGTACTTTGGCCTCATTTGGTGTGGTTATCATTGCCAGAGCAGAATTCCTTATACCAATTTACACTCCGTAGTGTAAGGTAGTGTAATTTTTAAATCAAATTTCAGGGACATATTTTTTTTTTATTGGCAAATGGTACAGGACAGCATAATACACAGAGCGCTGGGTTCAGGACTGCATAATACATAGAGCGCTGGGCACAGGACTGCATAATACACAGAGCGCTGGGCACAGGACTGCATAATACACAGAGTGCTGGGCACAGGACTACATAATATACAGAGTGCTGGGCACAGGACTGCATAATACACAGAGCGCTGGGCACAGGACTGTATAATACACAGAGTGCTGGGCACAAGACTACATAATACACAGAGTGCTGGGCACATGACTACATAATACACAGAACGCTGGGTACAAGACTACATAATACACAGAGTGCTGGGCACAGGACTACATAATACACAGGGCGCTAGGTACAGGACTACATAATACACAGAGTGCTTGGCACAGGACTGCATAATACACAGAGCGCTGGGTACAAGACTACATAATACACAGAATGCTGGGCACAGGACTACATAATACACAGGGCGCTAGGTACAGGACTACATAATACACACAGTGCTGGGCACAGGACTGCATAATATAAAGGAGGGTGTTAGGCATAGAGTGCAGGGTTCAGAGGTTTGCTATGCACAGGGGACCATTCTGCCCCCACATCTATAGCTCACCTCTGCATACAAACAGCCCCCCCCCCCCCATCTGCTTACTTCCCAGTCTCAGCCCTCCCCACTGTCAATTTTTGGCTCTGCCTCTCCTCCACTGAACAGCAGCAGGAGCGGCAGTGAAATCGTCCAGCAGGGGTGTCAGCATCCGAGCTGCCAGACTGTTTCTCAGTCAGCATCGGATGCCCTGTCTACGTTAGTCTGGCCCTCAATCTGGGAAAAAAAATGGGGACAGACTTGGTCCTTAGTCCCGGGACTCTCCCCGGAATCCGGGGCGTCTGGTCGCCCTACCATATGACAATAACAGATGTACACTAACTATAATTGATCATTTTAGGGAATATGTTTTTTTTTTAGTAGGTACATAGTTTGATTTACAATTGGAATGTTTAACTTACAAATTAAAAGTAGTATAAGCTTTTGGTCAAGGAGCATATATAATTAACTTCTTAATAGTATTGCTTTCATTTAATAGCACTCCTGCACTACCCCAAATTTCCCTTCCCTGCCAGCCTACTGAAGATGAGGACCTGAGGACCACTGCACTCAAGGTGCACTGCACAAGGTAAGAGTAATAGTGGTCTATCTTCGCTGCTCTGATACACCCTCTGTGTAATCACAGCCACGGTGATCCAAACAGCAGAGGGGCGTAAGCATAACTGATCTTCAGCGGGTTCTGGGGTAGGGAAGTTTGGGGTAGCGCAAAAGTGCTACTACAGGAGCAACTGTTTATACTCCTTGACTTTGCCTAAGCTGTAAAAACCTAGCCTACAATTAGGCTTTAAAGTAATTTTAACATGACCTATATAATTAAAAGCTTAATCTCTTTTTTGTTATTGGATTAATATGAAAAATATAAAGAGGCAAGCTGGAGCAGCTAATACACTGGATTTACCTTACTGCTTTACAGCTGTTTAGATAACACATGGAGTGCATTGTTTTTAAGGATTGCAAGTCAAAGAGACTTGCATTTGAGAAGTAGTTCAAAAAAGAAAATAGCACCAAATCCATATACATACACAATTACAAGAAAATAAATTACAAAATATAGGTCGGCACTTTGATTAACCACTTGCCGACCAGCCGCTGTAGTTTTACGGCGGCAGGTCGGCCCTGTCCCACGAAACGACACACATGTACATTGCTTCGCGGGACCGCTATTGGGGTGCACACGCACTGATTGGCTACAGGGGGGAGCCAATCAGTGGGCCTGGTGGCCATGAGTGCTGCCCAGCACCCGCGATTGCTCCCTGTCAAGACAGAACGGCGGTCTGTCGTTGTACACACAGCAGACCGCTGTTGTCAGTTATGAACACAGGGATCCTGTGTTCCTCTTATTTAGGAACACCGAACACAGGTCTCTGTGTTCATGCAGCAAGCCTATCCCCCACACAGTTAGAAAGCACCCCCCTAGGGACACATTTAACCCTTTGATCGCCCCTGGTCTTAACCCTTCCATGCCAGTGTCATTAGTACAGAAACCATGCATATTTTTAGCACTAATTACTGTAGTAATGTCACTGATCCCCCCCAAAAGTGTCAAAAATGTCAGGTGTCCGATCTGTCCACCGCAATGTTGCAGTCCTGCTAAAAATCGCTGATCACCGCCATTACCAGTAAAAAAAAAAAAAATAAATAAAAATTACATAAATGTTTCCCCTAGTTTGTAGACGCGATAACTTCTGCGGAAACCAATCCATATAAGCGTTTTGGGATTTTTCTTACCAAAAATATGTAGCAGAATACAAATTGGCCTAAAATGATGAAAAAATTTGATTTTTAATTTTTGTGATTGGAAATTTTATATAGCAGAAAGTAATAAATATATATATATGTATATATATATTTTTTTATTTTTTTTTTCAGAATTGTTGCTCTTTTTTTGTTTATAGAGCAAAAAACAAAAATTGCAGAGGTGATCAAATACCTCCAAAAGAAAGCTCTATTTGTGGGAAAAAATGGACATCAACTTTATTTGAGTACAGCATTGCATGACCGCGCAATTGTCAGTTAAAGTAATGCAGGGCTGTATCGCAAAAAATGGCCCCGTCATTAAAGGGGTAAAACCTTCCAGGTCCAGAAGTGGTTAACACGGACTGAGCAATTTCTTTTAAAGACTTTTTCTTGCTTTCATAATGTCGAAATTGGCTATATTTTAAAAAGGCAGATTTCCTTTTTTTGTACTGAGGAGGGGTGTCTGAAGTCTTTTTTTAGCTGAAAGTCTTCTGCTGGTACACTTTAAAGTGGTCTAAACCTAAAGATCACATGCAATTTTTACATAGGGGAGTTGATTCATGCTTTATTAATTACACAGCTCTGCTTATTGCACATGTTAGAAGCACAGTACATTAAATTAGTGTGGGAGACTCAAAAGTAATTATCTAACCACTAAATGTATGGTGCTATATTAGGAAAAAATACCCAGTGGATAACTTCATTAAGCATGGTGCAGGCCATTAACAATGTTTTTGCAAATATTTACCAGTAGTTTGCAAGTTTTTTTTGGAATAAACATCCATGTTTTTTTTTTTTTTTATATGAATAAATAAAAACATGATTTATAACATCTGAGTTATCAGCATTTGGACCATCAGTAATAACCAGAGGCATATACTAACACAATTAAATGTTTTGCTATTTTTATGCAATAGTTGCAATTATCCGTCATGACATACCACTATGAGAAGCCAATGACAGACAACATGTTTATCAGCTGAGCCGAAACCCATTTGTTCTGGTTTGTGCAAAGATAAGGCAAGCTTTTCAATAAACCATCTGTGTGATATGTCTATGATATTGTCTGACTAGTAGATGCCTGTGTTGGGTGAAAGGTTTCTCTGATATTGGAATCGTATGCAAAATCATCACCAAATGTCAAATGTATAGTTTATATACCAAAAGGCAAATGACTCCTACATCATTTAAATAATAAGTCAGTGAAGGTCATGAAATGATCAGACATACTGAATTCGGCATGCTAAAGGAATGCGCTGTACAGACATCATTGAGTCTGCCTAAAGGTCATACAACTGGGACACACTGGTTTTAATGCCCCGACTAGATTACTACTAATGGTTCTTGGAAAATGTCCATTTTCTAGGCTATGAAATCATCCCTGTATATGCATCACAAAAAACGATGGCATGCTGTGCCCTTGATGAGTAGAAGAAGGGAAGGGTGTGATTAGCCATAAAAAACATTGCCATGGGTCAACGCATGTGTACATATAAAGGAGAGTAGGGGCTGACATTAATAATATTTCATATTATCTTCAATGTCAACATAAGATTTTATTGTAGGTTTATATCAACTGGAGGGAAAATGTGTGTTCAAACAAATAACTGCAGAAACTGTCATACTTCTTAAGGTCACTAAATTATCAAATGAATTTGTTGGAAAAAGTGCAATCAAGTGTCACTATAAAAATTACAGCCCTTGCTGCTAGACATATGGAAATTCTGACAGTAATTGCCTGGTGTAAGACATAATAAATTTATGGAATTGCACTGGTCGAAACACTCACTGAACTTTGGAAAAAAAAAAGAAGCTCTTGAGTGACAGTCCTTGTTAAATCTTTTAGTGGCATACAGCTTCTAAAATAACTACGACAGTGGAATTAACAGTATAGTGTACTGTCCTCTTCACTGTACAGTTCAAATCATACCTCATATCAACAGCAATTGATATAGATCAATATCTGTGTTGTTACTGAAAAAAAGTGCTTCTAATACATTCAACACTGGTCTGTCATTTTTATGTCTTTACCTAGATCAAGCTACATCATCTTATCCTTAGGTATCCATAGGAATAGCTATGTTGTATGTTGTTGAATGAACAAGAGCACAGCACCAGGCACCCCCAACCAACTGACCTTGATGGTGATGGCACATGACCAAATAAAATACTTTTTGGCCAGTTACTATAGTTTTCCCCAAAGATTGATAAAGGAAAAGGAATTGGCAGCACTCCAGGTTGAGTCAAAATCCAGATTTATTGACTGGACATCCAAATATGATAATCGTGACAAGGTAGACGCGTTTCACACACTGACTGTGTGCTTAATCATTACCATTATGATTAAGCACACAGTCAGTGTGTGAAACGCGTCTACCTTGTCACGATTGTCATATTTGGATGTCCAGTCAATAAATCTGGATTTTGACTCAATCTGGAGTGCTGCCAATTCCTTTTCCTTTATCAAGTTTTCACGGAGGCGAGCCGGGGCATGCACCGGTGTGAGTCATCAGGCAATTACACCACCTTGAGCAGTGAGTTCTTGTCTTTTCAATGTCCCCAAAGATTAGTAATGGTGTGCACATAGTTGTGTGATAGTCTGTATAAAAACATTCTATCAGCTGGATTGTGCCAGCGTGCCCCTACAGCCCACTAATAACAATGGACAGCTTTAAAGGACAACTTTACATTTGATGAAGTAACCCCCACCTACCTGCAACCTACCTGGTAAAATGTTTATCTTATCAGTTGCAGCAATCTCCACTGTATGACCTTGCCCAACACTGTACAACCTTTTCAAGGAAAAGGTCTTGGCTGAGTCCTCTTCATACTGCATATACAAATTTTGGCCCTGTGGCTGGAGGCTGCCATAAGTGCAGTTTACCCATAAGAATGAATGGGTCACGACATGGGTGTGCAGCAGGAAATGAAACCAAGTAGGATTTTTACCTTGCAAAGTACAATGTTGGCAAGGGCCACACGGTGAAGAACACAAAAACGGAGATAAAGAAAGCAAGTGTTTTTACAAGATGGGTTGCACTCAAATAAATGGGGGTTACCTAAAAGACTATTCACATGGGCAAGGTGAAATTGTCCCTTAAGCTGCCCATACTTGATTGCTAGTTATGCATGAATTTAAAAATGGCTTCGCTGCTCTGGGATCCCATTTCCTATACCAAAAGGAACATAATAAGATCTTTTTTTTTTTTTTTTAAGCATAATTGAACAAACAACAACATGATCCCACTGGCCAAGTGATGTGAACAAAAGAACAAAAGGCCTTCTCTGTCAGGGGGAGGTAAGTAAGCATCTGTGTGTGGGGTGGGCAGTGTTCTATGTAAGATTAGGTTAGAGTGCTTAGAAAAGGTTGGCCAATGTGTTTCTAATTAGAACGAAACCTGTACTTTGGGTAATATTGAAAACAATATTTCTCCTGCACTCGAGTGGTATGCAAGAAAGTGTGTGGTCTTGTGTGGTCTTTGTTGACACCACCTAAGGTCTTGCCGACCCCTCAGGACCAAAGGTATCCAAATACACTGAAAAACAACAAGAAAAGGGCACACCGACCCTGTGCATCACCACCAAAAAGGTCTATTAAAATCCGA